>NC_030679.2:124905878-125214003 GCF_000004195.4 Xenopus tropicalis
AGGCCACGGTATCTTCCCACTGGTTACTGTAATAATATATTCTAAAGGGAAGCTCACTGCTTAGCAGAATATAATAAACAAAAGGGATTCTCTTTAATGATCTCAAGCTACTGCAAAACCTGCACCCTTGGCTATAGATATACTAACATAAAAAGTCAATTTTA
Organism: Xenopus tropicalis; assembly: GCF_000004195.4. NCBI lineage: Eukaryota > Metazoa > Chordata > Amphibia > Anura > Pipidae > Xenopus > Xenopus tropicalis. Next base: position 124,906,043 of record NC_030679.2, read on the forward strand.
AAGACATACTCTGTATAAGAATATAGATATATTGGTTATGGTGCTTCCATATGACTTCTGAAAGAACTTATATTGCATTTACTCCTTTTACTTTTTATGCCTTGCCGCAGCCCATAATTAATAATAAGTGCATTTAAGGTCCTGAACTACACAGATAATGTCAGCTCTGTAACATAAACAGGACAGGTGGGCCCATGGGAAATCCATCTTGTGGCGGTTCCTGTTGCCCGACAATTCAATATTAGCACTATCTATTTATAAAGCCCTACTGTATTCCACAGCTCTTTGCACAAGAGTCCCTGCTCTAGTGTATAACTGAATTTTCCTACCATAGGCACATGATCAGGTCAGTTTCATCAGGAGCCCATTAGCCTATTAGTATGTATTAGGATTATGGAAGCCCAGAAGGAACACACACATCAGGCCCGGACTGATTATCTGCAGGTTCTGGCAAAAACCAGAGGGGCTGCTGTAAGATGTAAGATTTATTGGGCACATTTGGGGCTGTTTGGGCCTCTGTGTACTTGAATTCCAGGGCCTAATTTTAATCTCAGTCAGAGCCTGGGTCAGAGCCTGGGCCTGGGTAAGAACACACAAGGAGTCATTTAAGACCTGTGGAGCAGTTGTTGCTCTAAAGCAGCCATAGCTTCAGGGTTCTCTGTGTCAATTGCCACAGTGAACTTGCAATTAAATAGTCGTCAGTAAATTATATTTTGACACAAAAAGTGATGCCAAGCAGTTGCACTACTGTGTCTCAAATATTTAGTTGATAGGGTCCTTAATCTTAGCAACCAGATATCCATTTAAATAGCAATAATCTCCTTAACCAAGTCTGTATGGTATAACCTCAATGGACCATTCTTTTTTGGAGATCTTCGGCCAATGTAAAAATCCTTCTTTTGTAGCTAAAATCTGCTTCCTGTAACTGTGATCAATTGAAGGGGTTGAACACCTGCCCTAAACCAACAAGTAGGATGGGTCATTTCAACACATCAGCTATGTGGGTAGCCAAGAAACCTGCACTGTTGGTAAGGCCTGAGGACATGTTTAAGTTAAGTTTAAGTTATCCTCCATTAACTAAGTGTGAATCCTTGCTGGTACCCAGGAGCACTTCTGGAGTGTTATGCTTAATGAGCATTCTAGGCAGCTGTTAGGGAAAGAATACTTGTGCTAGGAACATATGAGTAAATGGTGGTAAGTGCAGCTTATTTCAATCTACAGCCCACCTTAGATCTGATGAAGCTGTGCTGTCTTTGTCTGGAGTGTTTCCTTGGATTTCTGGTTTAGTCTCTGCTTTTTATCCCAAGCAGACTTTTGGTGAAAAATAGGGATAAATGTACCCTGCACCCTACACTTAGTGGGTTCTAGCTGAGAACTAGATAAAGGTATGAAGGGAAGGGTTCAGGACAAGGTGGCAGCAGCAGTTAAGGCCAGCCTTTCAGGTGCTCAGCTTCTATGGCCATAAAGGAGCTGCATGGAACATGGGCACCAGTCTGAACATCTTTATTCAGTCTTGAAACACAAAATTATCTGCAGGTTCTGGCAAAAACCAGAGGGGCTGCTGTAAGATGTAAGATTTATTGGGCACATTTGGGGCTGTTTGGGCCTCTGTGTACTTGAATTCCAGGGCCTAATTTTAATCTCAGTCAGAGCCTGGGTCAGAGCCTGGGCCTGGGTAAGAACACACAAGGAGTCATTTAAGACCTGTGGAGCAGTTGTTGCTCTAAAGCAGCCATAGCTTCAGGGTTCTCTGTGTCAATTGCCACAGTGAACTTGCAATTAAATAGTCGTCAGTAAATTATATTTTGACACAAAAAGTGATGCCAAGCAGATGCACTACTGTGTCTCAAATATTTAGTTGATAGGGTCCTTAATCTTAGCAACCAGATATCCATTTAAATAGCAATAATCTCCTTAACCAAGTCTGTATGGTATAACCTCAATGGACCATTCTTTTTTGGAGATCTTCGGCCAATGTAAAAATCCTTCTTTTGTAGCTAAAATCTGCTTCCTGTAACTGTGATCAATTGAAGGGGTTGAACACCTGCCCTAAACCAACAAGTAGGATGGGTCATTTCAACACATCAGCTATGTGGGTAGCCAAGAAACCTGCACTGTTGGTAAGGCCTGAGGACATGTTTAAGTTAAGTTTAAGTTATCCTCCATTAACTAAGTGTGAATCCTTGCTGGTACCCAGGAGCACTTCTGGAGTGTTATGCTTAATGAGCATTCTAGGCAGCTGTTAGGGAAAGAATACTTGTGCTAGGAACATATGAGTAAATGGTGGTAAGTGCAGCTTATTTCAATCTACAGCCCACCTTAGATCTGATGAAGCTGTGCTGTCTTTTTCTGGAGTGTTTCCTTGGATTTCTGGTTTAGTCTCTGCTTTTTATCCTAAGCAGACTTTTGGTGAAAAATAGGGATAAATGCACCCTGCACCCTACACTTAGTGGGTTCTAGCTGAGAACTAGATAAAGGTATGAAGGGAAGGGTTCAGGACAAGGTGGCAGCAGCAGTTAAGGCCAGCCTTTCAGGTGCTCAGCTTCTATGGCCATAAAGGAGCTGCATGGAACATGGGCACCAGTCTGAACATCTTTATTCAGTCTTGAAACACAAAATTCCTGCAGTAACATGGATATTCTTTTTTAATTTAATAAAAACTAGAGTATATAAACATGACGAAGGCACATTAATAGTCTCTGAAATATTCTTGCTTCTACCTTTCTCCCCTTCTCTCTTAAATTCTCCCCTACAAACATCTTCTTTATTTCTTCCACTTCTTTATTTCTTCCCCCCTTCTTTATTTATTCCACCCTTCCCCCTTTTGCATTTTAAATCCCATTTCTTCCATTCTCTCCCTTACAGTCTCTTTTTTTCCAGCTGTCTCACCGTAGCCTATTAGCTCTCTTGCCACATAATTCATCGGAATGTTTTCATGCTGTGTAATGTGTAAGACGGTGTGTTTCCCCCACAAACTCTTTTCCTGTCTCAGCATTAAGTCTTCGGGTCTTGCTTTTAATGGAACGGGGATCCTATTTGGATAATGCAGAATAGATTCCACAGTGCAGAGCTTTTATCCATTTAAACATCTTTAATATTTTACAGTGAAAGAAAGGGGAATCAATCTCTGCTTTATCCGTGCTCTCATTCTGGGGCTCAAATAACAGCTCTGGCAGAAATGCTGAGAGAGAGAATCCGAGTAAGCAAACTATGTAATCGGACTGAGGGTGAGGGAAGAAAAATCCGGGGTAAGAGGCACTTGGAGCCAGAAGGGAAGACAATTAGATATAAGCATAGAATGCCCAGGGTAAAGCACATCTCTAGATCATTCTAGAAGCTGTTAAGCTCCAACTCCCATCACTCCCTGAAAGCCTTTAGAAGTTGTAGTTCAAAAGCATCTAGTGAAAACTTAAAAGAGAATACAGACTTTTGCTGGGTCTCTGGAATAAAGAAGGGACTGCATGGGCTCCTACCAGTGCCCAATCATAGGGACAATGTTGTGGACTGCCGGAGCTGGTTACACTCACTGTAAAACTTCAGTACAATACAGATTAAGATGGAACAAGTTTGTTACTGCCAGAGCTAAAATGCTTCAAAACAGAACTATAACACCCAGCATAAAGGTGTTTGTCGGCATCTGCAGTGCCCAAGGTTGATTTGATATTAATATGAGAGAAGAGATATGGTGAGAAGCAGAGACTTCTGGAAAAGTGAAATGGGGGAAATACACTGGGGTTATCTAACTGCCACCTAGCTCATCATCATATCCTTCTTTCTAGGGTAGCACTTCCCTCTTATGCTTTTAGCTGTAGATGGCTAACAGTTGTAGACCCACAATCTGGACATTGATTTTATGGCTAACAGATCCTGGCTCAAACTGGAGTCCCACGCCAACTGTTATCCATTGTCCCAAGAGTAGAAAAAGCTAAACTGAGACCCCTAGACCTAGGAGTCATTTATCAACACTGGGCAGTAACCCACAGCAACCAATCAAATTGTTGCATTTATTGTTCTACCTGCCACTGGCTGAAAAAAACAAGACACTAATTGGCTGCTATGGGTTACTGCCCATGGGCAAATTTGCCCAGTGTTGATAGATGAACCTACATGTCAGTTATCTCGCCAAATTATGAATTGTGTATCTCTGTGGCACCTCAGGAATCTTGTTTATTAGACTTTCTTTAGAAAACCATCATTGTTCTTGCATGAGGGGCTGATTAGATGGTCCTCATATAGACTGATAAATGACAGTATGGAAAGGTAGATTATAGAGTTACTATTTCTTGTTGACAGGATGTTTTAGAGAGGGAGACTATATAATTGTATATGTGGCAGATAAGTCAAATGCTCTCTGAAGTTCCAGGTGCAAGTTGGGGGAATTGTTCTTTGAGAGCCAAACTGGAGAGAACAATGGAAAAACTCTTCACTCAGATGCCCAAACAGCTCTTGGATTTTAAGAGTGGGCAATAACAGCACCAATCAGAACGTTCAAAGGGAACCTCTGATTGGTTGGCATGGGTTACTGCACAGACTAGTGTTAGTAAATGAGACTAACTATCCTAGTTATGGTTCTCTTTTGGAATTTCATGAAGGAATTACCCTTGTTCCTATTGGTATAAAATGTGATTAAGGGAAACAAAGCTGAAGTGTACAGAAAACTATAATTAATAATCTGTTCTTGCAGTACTCTATTCCCCTGACCTTACTGTAGAATAATAAGCTGCAATCCTGCTCCTTCCTTTATCCCTCCCTCCCTTGTTTCCTTCTATTTCTCCTGTGTCACCCCCAGCGCAATACATTACTTTCACGTGTACAGTTGAAAATCCCTCCAGCTCACTTTTCAAAACCGCGGGCTTGCTGAGGTAAGTCTTTTTCTTCCTTAAGACCATTGCTCCGCCGCTGTCTCTATAGAAACCTTTATCTCAATCAATTGATGTAAGGAGAGAGTGGTACTTCTCCGACGCTCCTCCCTGTCCCACACAGGAGAGAAAGGGAGGGAGGGATGCTGAAGGGGGTGAAGTTGCATACAGTGAGATAGTTTTTCAGCATCCAATGGGAGGATGTTGGGCGGGCATCCAAGGACTGCACAACACAGTAGATAGATATGCCTCATTGCCTCTCTGTGACCCAACAGAAGTGACCAATTGTGGTCACTTCAGCAGCTGGCCGCAATTGCCCAAAGTGTCTCCTTCCACAATGACATTAACCTGAAAACCTCTTTGAAGTTTGCCAAGTTCTTCAATTGTGCTCCGAAGCATCTTCTGCGAGGCCTGGGCACCGTGGGGTCCCAGACTCCATCCTAAACCTTTTCTTTTCCAAGGATTTTTTTTTTCCAAGTGGGTGTCTTATGGCGGTTATGGGGGATTGAGTTTTCTGAAGACTTTGGCTTGGGAGAAGAAGAGCTGGCGTCCAGGGTGATTTGTATGCCCATACCTCAGGACCCCTTGCAGGGGAAAGCTGGCCTGTCATGGGAATCCAGGGCATGGAACTATGTGCAATTGCTGTGGTTATTGTACTCTTTGTAGCTGTACTCAAGCAGTTTGGAATTTTGGAACCCATGTCCATGGAAGGTAATCTATGCTTTCTACTTCAGCTGACCCCTATAATCTGTCCCTCTGTTTAAGCCATTTGTTTACATAACGCAGGGGGGAACTGCTGTGAAGGTGAAGGTTGTAATTGTATCAGTGCTACTGATTAACTGGTCAATATTTGCTCTCCGTATGCTGTATATGAACTGAAGCCTGATACTCTACTGTGGTCAACCTATAATCCTGACTGTATGTTTGTTAACTTCACTCCCCAGCTAGAGACCCCCCAAATGAAAGCATATACCCCATTAATTCGCCAACATAGATCACAGGGTGCTAGGTTTTTGGTGATTCCAAAATCAAGAGAATAGGGCAAAAGGAAAGACTTTGAGACAATCAATGAGAGTCAGTAGATCAGAATGCTCACAGTTAAATCAGGTAGGAGCAGTTTTTAGCAAGGTGACGCATACTTCCCAATATACAACATTTGATGCTGCCAAACAGCACAGAGCAATAGGGTTCAGTGTTTGAGAGAAGAAGCTTAGTGGAGCACACAAAACTTTTAACACAATCATTGTCCACTTGCACAATTTGATGTCACCTCTAACAATGATAATGCAGAGGTGGTGCCTAAACAATTTTGCTGTAAAACTCAACAATTAAAAGAAGTTCAGATTAACGTTGTGCTTAAATCACTGCCTGCCTCGGCACAATAGATTGTAAGCTTTGTGACATATAAATGCTACACAGTCTACATGTGGGTTTAGTGTAACTGTGCAGCAAATAAAAGTAGCTAGCACTCAGCCAGTATGACCTCCAGACCCTGTCTGAAATGTACACATACTGACTATTTGCCTTTAAATTAACCCACTATGTGCCAGGGGTTGTGCTGCAACAGCTCCTAAATTACTAATGATATCACTTTCCAAGGCATATTTATAGCCGTAGATGTAAACAAGCATAGGGGTTTATGTTTCATCTGTCAGATTAATGTGATTTAATCCAATGAACATAGTTACTCAGTAGGACTTATAATGTTTATCTGTTGAACTACTTCTAGAAAGGCTTCAGAGAGGCCTAGGTAACCCATTCTCATGACCAGATAGGTGTCTGATCCAGCCAAGAGAAAATTCCTCCTATTATTCTAAGAATAATAAATTAGAAGAGAAAGGAACTTCCTGCGTGGCTTACCCCACAGCTTTTCCAAGTCGTTTGCAGTACGGCACAGTAGCGTATAGAATTTTGTGGACCGATTAGTCAGAAATTTCGCACCCGTCGATTCTTCCTCTGCCGAAATGCAGTTCAATGAATCTACTACAACGCCTTATGAAAATCGATATTCCCTCAAGATTTTCTCGGAGGCTGCCAACCTCCACATTTATATGGTGACCTCCCACCCCGCAAGTTTCCGCTCTGTCACTGAGAGTCTGAGAAATGCTTAAAGAGCATTCAGAATGAAGAGAAGGCAAAGGGATAGTTCATGTAAATGCTGATTTCATGCCAAAGAACTGATGATAATAATAATAATAATAAAAATAATAATAAGCTGATTTAGAGAATGATATTACTGTACATTAAATCCTTGTTCTGCTAACTCAGAACAACTTATATTCTGTCTCAGCTTTGTGCAGATTCTACAGAATAACTGAGGATACACTAAAGGGGATTGGTGCATGGTATGCTTCTTCTAATTGGACCTTAGACAAATAAAATGGTATTCAGTGAGGAAGGAGTTAAACCCAAAGGGTTTCCCACTCTAATGTTGCCTCCCTTGACAATGCATCATTTCTCTCAGGAAACTCTATCTGGGCCCTGTGTGTTCAGAGAGAGATGCGTATTCGTATTCCCTGTCTGTAGGAGAGTTTATTTTTAGGAAAGGGGTTGCATTTTCGCAGTAAGGTGGAGATCCTGGCGAGTGGGGGAGTGCATGCTGAAAGATGACACGCTGCAGTGAGTGCTGGAATATCAGAAGAAATTCCAAATTTTGGGGAGCGTGCTTACACTGATAAAAGCATATCCACTGGCTCATTGATGCCTCTGAACTAGGCTGACACTGGCACTCTGGCCATCTTGGGCACATGCATTTACTGTCTTGAGGACCTGTCTTCGTATGTGTAGACCCCCTGGGTCTAAAGTTGAATACTTTGGTACAGTGCATGGTGTAGAATTAATTCACTTCAAGTTTATGGACATCTCAGCAGGCCTGGCTACCTAGGGTCCTACACATAGCTTGTCAAGCTAAGCACAAGTTGGAGGTAGGAAGCCCATGGGAAGCTAAACCCCACCAAAACAAATATAAATTCAATTGAGGGATCTTGGAAGTCCTTTTTGAAAGGTAGCCAAAATTTCCACAGAATCACACAATTTGCCAATATGACTATGAAGATTTTCATTCATCCAGGTCATGGTATATCTAGTATAAGTAAATCTAAAGCAACATAGTCAAGTAATCATTGAAGACGTTTCACTGCTCATCCGAGCAGCTTCCTCAGTTCAACTGACTGGTATGGGAAGTCCTCAGCATATGTACTCTTCCACTAATCCAATCATAATGAGTACATTTATATTTTGATAGGTAGAGCTGTTAGGGTACAGGAAAGTCCCCTACTGTTTTTTACCAATGCCACAAAATGGCAAGTGCTTTTGTATGAGAAATCTAACAAGTAACATCTGTTTTGAAGAGTTGTATGATACTTTGGTAATCCTCTCAAAGTAACTCCACAGCATTCACACCTCTGTGAGTGCCATTGTGATTGGATTAGTGGAAGAGTATATATGCTGAGGACTTCCCATACCAGTCAGTTGAACTGAAGAAGCTGCTCGGATGAGAAGTGAAACGTCTTCAATGATTACCTAACAAGTCCAGTTGCTTTTGATTTACTTATACTAGATACAATTTGCCAAGTTTTACCAGGGTGTAGTAATGTTGTCACATCTTTAGAATTCCATAATTCATAAGCAGTCTAGAAAATATATGAGCACAAGTGGTGCAAGTCACCAGCTAAGCTAATGGACACCAAAAGGGCCAGGATGGAATGTTTGTATAGTACTGGGTCATGTGCTCACTTTAATGTCCTAACACACTTGAATTCTCATGACCACTGCCTGTGAAAACTTGCTGTAGCAACTGATTAACAATTAACTTCAATAAGTTTGATGTAAGTAGAACAATAAAGGAAGACTGAGAAGACTTCTTGCATTCAGCTCATGGCATTGGCTAAAACTATGCTAAAAGTTTTCAGAAGTTTTTCTATTGTACTTCTGCCAGGCTGACCGACACCAGTAATGAAATGGCATTTTTGTTAATGATATTTTATATGGCTATGGCCTAGGTGTTGACTCTGAGGACCTAGTTAGGCCAGGAGCAAATAATATTGAAAGCCCTGATAGAGTAACAATGTTCCCTACCAAATGTCTGACCAAGACGGGGGACCTGAACAAGAAATCCTAAAGACCTCTGGTTTAGGAGCAATAGAACGTTTACTAGGCAACTGTAGAACAATCACAATAACATGTATTGTGTATCTGTGGTGTCTATTTCCTATGCCTTTTATGTCCTTTAATACAACTGCAAATTTTACTCACTCCCTTAACTAACACTTTAGGCAGTTTCCTATTTAATCCAGAAAGGACAACTTCCTTTATTTTCGATTTTATTTCTTCATCTGGAGGTGGCACAGCTACCACATTACATATGATTATCCTGACCCAAATGTGACTAAAGAATTCACTTGCAAGCAGTCACATGTCATTGCTAATCACTTCTTATGCTTTATTTTAGGGGTGCAACATGCAAAGCTTGAGCCCTTTACTTCCTGGCTACAAAAACTAGAAGGGTTAGCAAGCATTCTCTTCCAGCAAAGGGCCAGATTCACTTTGATGAGGAAAGCTTATCTCCTAATTCAGTTCCATTTTTCCATAGAACCAGAAGTACTTCAATGAGAAAAACTTATCTCACTGTTTATCACATGAAAACTCCATTGAAGTCTATGGGGAGAATAACTGGAACTGATTAACGATTTTTTCTCCTCATATTGAATCTCGTCCATAAGTTTTCATGTGATAAATCATAAATAACTTTTTCTCATGGAATTGAATCTGGCCCAAAGTGTGGTATGCTACGCTTTTATGTGAAACCAAAAACCAAGCTACTACATTTTACACAACAACTTGTTAAATATACTTGCAAGAGTGAAAGCTTTATGGGTGGAGCACCTAGATTCTTGTTCATAAATGAGCCCCCCTTGTCTCCAGGTCCTCTGGTCTGTGTGGTCCCCTTGTTGGGCTAAAATGGCAGTTGAACTTTTGTGGAGAGCCTGCATGTGGTCACTTGCTAGATGACAAAGAGCAATAACATTGGGATATATATATACAGACCCAAACATACTCTACAAACCCAGAAAGTAGTGCAAATCCTACTATAATGATTTGCCAAAGCAAGTTAAAAAAGTATTATGGAAACATATTAAGACACACAACACAAAGGGATTAAACAGAAATACAAGACTTTGTTTAAGAATAATAATGAGTACATTTATATTATGATAGGTAGAGCTGTTAGGGTACAGAAAAGTCCCCTACTGTTTTTTCCAATTCCACAAAATGGCAAGTGCTTTTTTATGCTGTTTAAATGCAATATGTTTGGGCATAAAGGTTTACACTTTCCTAATGTGACATGAAGTTGTCACCTCTATGCAACCTTTGAAAGTAGGCTCTGCTGCACTTGGTGATATGTAGGGATGGGGCAGCTGTAGGGGCTTAGCAGAGGCTTTCCATGAGCAGAAGACCTGCCTCCCAGATCTTGGGCACTGTGATTAAAGCACAGGAACACATCATACACTAATTGATCTCTTGCGGATTTGTGGAGAGGCCACAAAGGCCCGGGCCTAGGGCGGCAGAAACCTGTCCGCCGCACCAATTTCTAAAAAGTTTTGTACACCCCCGCGCTGTTCGCGCATGCGCGCGCAAACCCCTCTCCCCTGTATCGCGCACGCATGCGCACTCCGGGGGGGGGAGGGGGCGTGAGACCGGTGGCGGCCTCGGGCCTGCCAATTTGGAAATCCGGCCCTGATCTCTTGTTTCTTTCTTCTGCCCTAAAGTAGACGACCAAGCTATGTCTTATAGTGAGCAACTTTTATAGGGAGCTACCTTACTAACTTTACTGGTAAAGATATGAACAAAGTCTTGAAATGGGGTCTTTATTGGCTTTTAAACACAGTCACCCCTACTCCCACCAGTTTAATTTGAACTCTCATTAAAATTTACCATGTTAAAACATTTAGTGACCATGACGTTGACCTACGTTCAGCATTATAAAAAATATAATTGCCCTGTTAGTGAAGGACAATGTTTCCCCGCTGGGGAAGTGGGTATGGTGGGAGAAAAGAAACGGTTTAGAGAAAGGGGTACCTGAGCATCACATTACCAAGAATCTCATGGCACCCTTCTACTTAGTACTGTATTGAAGTCCCCCCCAGCCAGATAGCACATGGATGTCTAAGTCAAACCCTTTGTTGTTTCCTTCTCTAGGGGTGGAGCATATAGGTAGGGTACTTATCATTGGTCCCCTCCCAAGGCCAAACTGGCACAAAAGGATCATGACTGGTGAAACTGGCATGAAATGGGTAGCCTACCTAAAGGTAACATTTAAACCACACAGGTCATGGCACCAATGTTTCATACAGTTCAAATTGCATAATGATTTGTGAGTGTTTAACTCCCCCTTTCCAAATGATTTGGGTACTCTGATTTGATTATGCTTCTGTTGGAGTGGACTTCTGAGAAACAGGACAGACCAGTGACTCTATCTGCATGGGTCAACAACAGACCCTCAGACCTTTGCTAAATTCCAAGGATCCAACCAGGTACTCGTGGGACAGTGGAACGTGGAAGTGGGCCCACACTTGCTTATAGTTACTAGTCCACATGTAAATGGTTGAATCAGTGGAATTAAGCAAGAATTAATATGGTGGTGTAGCCCTTCTCTTTCTATAGATAAAAGGCCCCCCCTGGGTTGCATAGGATCTGTCTGCAGGGAAAGGATGTCTATAAAGTAATAATGTGCAAAGCAATAGTACTACTGTAGACAATATCCTGGGGAGTTAAATAATTCATACACAATATACTGTCAGTCAAACTGCCCATTAGGTACATTTCCCCCATCTAATATTTACAACCATAAATCATGTCTCACATATCAAAACATCTTCTGGGAAAGAAAGTAAGAGCAAGGGGATTTAAGAATCAGGGACAGGCCTAAAGCCATCACAACATGCATCACATCAAGCATTTAAGCCAGTGATCCCCAACCAGCATCACGAGCAACAAGTTGCTCACCAACCCTTTGGATGTTGCTCCCAGTGGACTTAAATCAGGTGGTAATTTTTTAATTCCTGGCTTGGAGGCAAGTTTTGGTTGCATAAAAACTCCAATATAATGCCAAACAGAGCATACTCTAGGCTGTCAGCCCACATAGGGACTATTAAATAGCCAATTACTGCTCTTATTGGCACCATCAGGAAGCATTTTCATGCTTGTGTTGCTTACGAACACTTTTTCCATTTGAATGGGGCTCATTGGTATAAAAGATTGGGGGATCTCTGATTTAAGCCAAGGGTATTCACATACATAACTTGTTTAAGCTATTGTTGCAATGAAGGGAACAGTTCTGCAACATTTGGAATGTGTAAGGGTGTCCTCAAGAAGGACAGGCTACAGATTGCCTATCTCTAGCAATGATGGTGCAGGCACAAGTTCTCTTTAAAAGTTCATTCTGTAATACCTGTGTGAAGTTTGTGGCCGTGTCCTTAGTTCACGTGACCCTGCACAAAGTAAACCCGTCTGGCAAAGTGGAGGGAAGTTATTGACCCAAAGCTGTCTTTATATAGCTCAGGCTATATGAAGCAGTTAGAGGACTTGTGAGAAACAGGAGTCATGTAAAGTCATGGGGGTGGTTAGGCCAGTAAAAATGGAAAGTTCTGCTGAGACCTTCCAAACAAGACTGGAGACTTAGCTCCTCCTCAGTGTTTCAGGTGATTTGGAGTGTGACTCTCTTTTCCTTCCATGCAGATAGCAGTGACAGCGATATAGAACTATCCACAGTACGACACCAGCCGGAGGGGCTGGACCAACTGCAGGCTGTCACCAAGTTCACTAAGAAAGAACTGCAGTCCCTGTATAGAGGCTTCAAAAATGTGAGTGCCATTTCTCTGTTTCATCTCAATGTTTTTGAACAAATACTATCCCATTATAATGCTTGGCACTGCCACCTTGTAGTAGTTATCCCATCTTGCTTTTTGCTATGAAAGATACCACCTACTCTGTAGATTGCCATTCTAGTCTAGTTTCAATATGCATCCTCCATTCTTGCCCTCTGGAATTTATTGTCTGTGACATTGTCCTTATCAGCTTTCTTCATCTGGTATGTGCCAGGGTACATTTATGGCCCAGAGCCTGCCTAAATCCTCCATACAAAAACAGTATGACATCAGATGGATAGCACTGCTTTATAATACCCCTCTTCCACCCTTTAGATTACATATGATTGCCACTCATCCCTCTTGTGTCTGAACATTAAGCAACTTAATATTGACTGTAAGGGGCTGATTTACTAATCCACGAATCCGAATGAGAAAAATTCGGATTGGAAAACGAACATTTTGCGACTTTTTCGTATTTTTTGCGATTTTTTTCGTCGCCGTTACGATTTTCCCGTAAATTGTCGCGACTTTTTCGTAACCGGTACGACATGCGCGAATTGTCGCGACTTTTTCATAGCCATAACAAATTTCGTGAATTGTCGCGACTTTTTCATTGCCATTATGCCTTTGAAGAATTGTCGCGACTTTTTCATTTCCATTATAACTTTCGTGAATTGTCGCGACTTTTTCATAGCCATTACGACTTTCGCGAATTGTCGCAACTTTCGTATTGAGCACTCGAAAAAGTTGCTTTTCGGACATTCGTGGATTAGTAAATGTGCCCCTAAGTGTATTTAAATTGTCCTTATATTACTGTTATTGTATCCCCCCTGCCCTGTTATTGTACTGTTTTACTGTACAGCACTGTGTACACATTTAGCACTATATACATAAAAATGTACTTACAATAACACATTTTAATTAAGAGATCTGGGAAGGTAAAACAACAGAATACCAAAAAAATAATGAAAAGAAATGGTACTACTTTGGAAAGTCCCTGTAGCCCTAGTTTACACAGGTTCAAGCCACCTGAGCTTTTATCAGCTTTACAAATGGGTGTATATTACGTAGTGTGAGGGTGCTGTTGCTGAACATATGTTGGGGGGATGAGGGGTGCCCACTAGGTTATTTGTCATTTTCCCACCAGTAGCTTAAGGCTAATGTCCAACAAAGTGAGTTAGTCGCCTGTGATAGATCTCTGCTACCCGAAACTGCTCCGAAATGCCTTTGCGCAATAGGAGTCGCCAGTAGAATGGCCTGCTCATCGCTTTGGCTTTCCAAAGTTGCGCAAAGTTTCCTGCAGGAGGAAAGTCATGTTGGACCAGGGTGTCTGGGGCCAACCAGGGCTGTCACCTTAGCGGCCAACCACCCCAGTCACGAACCTTCCTCCCAAAGGTGGCCCTGCAGTGCTGCACTTACTTGGATTAGTTGAGCCCTAAGTCCCACTAGAGCCCACAAAGATTGGATGGGTTAAGTTTCAACTCCAGCCAATCCAATGCCCATGCAGCTTTACTTGCACATGCAGGCCCCCCACACTTCTGAAGTCTGCAGCTCAGTGACAGCAGGGGGGCCCAACACACTACTGTTTAGTGTATAATTGCAGTCAATGTTCCCTGTGCGTACACACAAACATTTTGTGGCAAGTGCACACAAAAAATTTTGTGTAAAAACACAAAATTTTGAATTTATTCTGATCTGAGCACACACTTTTAAAAACAGCGCAGACAAGCTTAAAATGTGCACACTAAAAAATTTCTTTGCACACATTGCCAAGAAGGAATTAGAGGGAACTTTGCTCACATTTATATTATTTCTGCATATACAACATGAAACTTCATTTGAACATTCAACATTGAACCTCATTTTGCCAATATGCTGCCCAGGACCAAGGACTGACCCCTGCGATACTTCATTAACATCACTGGTCCAATTAGAAAATCTTCCACATTTACCACTAGTCTTTGTATCCTTCAGCCAGTTCTCTATCCAAGGAGAAATATTATGTTCCAGGCCAATATTCAAAAATTCCCCTCCATGGCCCCTCTCCTATCTTTAAACATAGCGGCCTAGTCGGGGCAGTGAGGTGTGGCGCAAGAGGGCCAGGAGGGGGGACGGGGGAGGAGCAACTGGTCAGAGAATTTTTCTACAGGGGGGTCCGGAGCGACCAAGTTATACCGCAGAGCCACTTTCTCACTTAATGTTGCCTAGCATTTGAATTTCCTTCCTGAACGCTTCACTACATTACTTACTCTTAGGTCATAATTAAATCTCTCTCTTCATTTGTTGCTGACAGTAAATGATCATTTTGTCTATAATGGGATTTCTCCTCCATGCATGCATTATTTAACATTTTGCTTAGTTAAAGTTGAGTTAATCCTCCTGGATTATCAATGTTTGTGCAAACCTCCAAGTCATCTGCATAGAATCATGCCTTACCTTGGACACCATTTGTAAATCACTTATGAACAAATCAATGGAACAACCTGTATTCTGTCTTTAACCAAAGTGCTATCCCTTCAGCAGTCTTCCAGTTCAACCCTAAACCTTAAAGTCTGTAAATCAACTTGGGGGACAATCATTTGGCAGGACTGAAGCCTAAATATGCAATATCAACTGCCTCACATTGCTGTTCCACCCTAATTATCAAAGTAATTGATTATAATTCTTACAAAACACAATTATATAATTTTCCCTGCTAGTAAAACATACAGATCTTATAACTAATGTGATCCTACCAGCTGCCCCTCTAGGGTTGTTCTACTACGTTAGCATTTCTCCACTCATTAATAATCTTTCTTTCCATTACTAATCAGTTAAAATTGGTGGTGCATGGTTTGTTTTTTTTGTATTTTTAATACCCATGGATATATGTCATCTGGGCCCATAGACCTATTTGCTTTTAATCTAGTTATAGTATCACTCCCTCAGTTCTGCATGTCTTTTTGCCCACAGCCATACAGTGTTTCTTCCTACAGCTCTATAGTATAACCCTTTAGGTCAGTGCTGTCCAACTTCTGTGGTACTGGCGGCCCTCCACATGGTGGCGGGCCAATAATGGCAGCCAGTTTTGACCACTCCTTTTTTTTAAACCACACCCCCTTCAAACCACACCCATGTATTAACGAGAGCTTTTAAGACCATACCCACAATAATGGTGGTAACGCAGCAAAAACCCAATTAGTTGGTGCTCACTGCAGGGATATCACTCTTCATTCATGTGAAAAAAGTTTAATCAATAATGTCTTTGTATGGCCAATTGTATTTCCTGTTCTCCGTCTATTCATTCTTCTGTTTTTTATTTTTATTACTTAGGTACCTTAATTATGTTTTCTGAAACCTTTTTTTAATGTCTGTGCTCATTTACTATCTGTGTTATTCTTTCTGTGATGTCTACAGGTACATTCTAATCCTAGTGACACATCATATTTGTGATATGCTAAGACCAATGCTGCATTGTGTGTTGCATGTATTATCCAAGCTAAACATAAGCATGGTAATCTAAAGCTGCTGATTGGCCCCTTAAGGCTAATGCCACATGGGGCTGATTGGCCAGGTTGGAAGCATATTAGTCCAAGTATGGACTTTCCTAACAGCCTGCCTCACCCCTATCAATATGAAAATCAACCAGATATCTTTTTGGCAAGATAGAAAACCTCATTGGAAGAGGAGCCAAAGGATTGGATTGGTGGGTGCCCAAATTTAGGAAAAGATCCACTTGACCGGTGGCTTTGCCAGACAAGCAGATCTTGCCATGCATGTCCAGTTTTATTACCTTTAGGTAGAGACAATGGGGCCGATTCACTAAAGTGCGATAAAACGTGTGCTATTTATAGCATGCGTTAAAAATTTTAATTGTCGCAACATTACGCACGCGACAATCGGTAGCATAAAACTAGCGACATTTTGCCCTGGGAGAGCACAGAAGTGCTAGAGAGGTGCTGTATAAATGTTTATTGCAATTATTCTGGCAACAAAACATTGGATTGGCAGTTATCACACTCGCCAGAAAATACGCTACGTACTAATTAGCGCAAGTTTTACTATTCAGCAAAATGGGCTAAAGGCAAAATTGTTGGCAGAATATTTGCAAAAATTTAACCCATATAGCATATTGATGCTGTTACTGATAAATGTAAGAGTGTAGGGGAAACTACATGAAAGTATAGAATACCATATCAATGAAGGAAAAATAATTAGACATTACTCAGTTCAAAAGTAGAAAAATAAAAACTTTTATTTTAACAATTAAAGGGAAAAAACTGGGAAAGATAAAACTTAGGGCTTGCTGCCCTTGAGTTCTCGTATGTCCCTCCTCATCTCGTCCATTTCCCCCCGGAGCTGGGCCAGCTCGGCCTTGATGTTGGCCAGGTCCTCCTGCATTGACCGGCGTGATGGTCCCTCGTCTGCAGGAGAACCTGGTGCCCAGCGCTTGGCCTGGGGGGAGTCCGGGGCCTGGGGGGAGAACTCAAGGGCCTGGGGGGAAACTGGGGGAGGAATGAAGGGGGGGAGTGTCCGGCGCCTCGGGGGACCCTGGGGCCTCGGGGGCCGCTGGTGCTGGGGCCTCGGGGGCCTCTGGTGCTGGGGCCTCGGGGGCCTCTGGTGCTGGGGCCTCGGGGGCCGCTGGTGCTGGGGCCTCGGGGGCCTCTGGTGCTGGGGCCTCTGGTGCTGGGGCCTCGGGGGCCGCTGGTGCTGGGGCCTCGGGGGCCTCTGGTGCTGGGGCCTCTGGTGCTGGGGCCTCGGGGGGCGCTGGTGCTGGGGCCTCAGGGGCCGCTGGAGCCTGGTGGGCCTCGGGGGCCACAGGAGCCTGGTAGGCCTGGGGTTGTGCCTGGGGATGAGGCGCCAGCTGAAGTTCTGTGAGATAGTATTGCAAAATGTTATTTTGTGTAATATATTATACATATATATATATACATTCATACACCATCATAAATAACAGGGCCCCTCACAACAACATTTTTTGGGCCCCCCTCCTCCCATGCCCCCAATGGCCCCTCCCCCTGTGAACCCTCACATCAATACAAAGGACACACAGACATTGTTAGCCAGGGCCCCCTAAAACATTCGTGGCCCTTCCCCAAATGACTCACACTATGGGCCACTCCCTGCTGCTTCCCCCCCGCTTTAAACTCATTTATGCATATGTATTTGAAAATAGATGTGTATATATATATATATATACAATACGAAGTGCTGGGAAGCTGCACACCATAAGGAACAATAATACCTGGGTGCCTGTGGCAAAACAAAATCTAGACAGGCATGGGGTGACGGCACACACAGGATTTTCACAAGGAGTCACGAAGATGTGAAATAATATTCAGAGGTTTATTGTGACCAACGTTTCAGTTCCTCACTGGCATTATGGCTGAACGTGATGGACGTATGTCTTTTTTCAACCCAACTTACTATGTTACTATGTTACTTTCGTCATCCCTGACATTTCTTACATTTGTACCTTTAGTTCAAATTACTTGCTAAATCTTTTACTGAACGTATTCTGTAACAGCATAATAAAGTACAATAATTACCTTCTGCAATTTCAGCCACCAGATCTGAATTCCTATGCTTCAGGTCAGACCATAGGCGCTGGAGCAGGTGGAGGTCCACATCAAGGGCAAACCCGGCGAGCAAACCTTCTCTTAGCTCGCGCAGGATCGCCCTCTTCCTCTCGTGGACCCCTAAGGGCCCCAGCGGCAGGTTGTCATATCCTGAGCGCAGGAGAATATTGCGCCTCTCCCCTGGTAGCAGATCAGAAACCCCAGGCATGATGCTCCTCTCAGTGTAACTGCAGGCTCAATGACACAAAATGGCCGCAAGTCGCACATGTCACGAGATTACAAAATCGCTACAAAATGTCCGCAAGTCGCGAGATTACAAAGTCGCGACAAAGAAATTGCCAAAATATACCTAGTAATGTATTTTGTGCGACTAAATATTTACCGCTATAGTACTGTATATTATGGCGACTAAATATGTACCGCTATAGTACTGTATATTATGGCGACTAAATATTTACCGCTATAGTAGCGAAATTCCATACATGCCAAGACTTTAGTAAAATTTGGTAAAAAGACACATACTTGAATAAATAACACTGCTAAGTCCATATTTTATTGCCAAAAACTCATTTACTGTACTTTTCTATGTGCGATATTTAGCGCGCCTAAGTGTTTGTGAATCATGCGATCGTATTCTTTTCAGCGCAAAAATTAATGTATGCGTTAAAACTAGCGCATGCGGTCGCGCGAAAATTAACGCATGCGATATGGCGACTTAACGCACGCGATAATACTATGGTGAATCGCACGCTAATTTTCGCGTCTATTTTAACGCAAAAAAAGTGCAATAAATTTTATCGCACTTTAGTGAATCAGCCCCAATGAGTCAATGGCATAACATCCTACCCTATTTTGAATAGCAATCTTATACCCACATTAAACAGCCATGTGTGGGTCAAGGACGTTTTTTTATTAGCAGCCACTATGTTTTTACTGATAGGTAACACTGTGACCTAAAAACATAGGCTTGGCTCATATAACTATATAACGAGAGCCATATCAATGATTATGTGAGTTACAGGGCAGGCCACCAGCTTAACAGCAATACTATCAACTAAATCTGTATTTCTTTATGTAGTTGATTGAACTCATGTTGTTGTGAATGAAATCAGAATCCATTCTGTTTAGAAAGACGGAAATTGCATTTTTGTTGACAGCACAGAACCACTGTAACCTTCCGATTTGCTTTCTAGGAATGTCCTAGTGGTTTGGTTGATGAAGAAACGTTCAAGTTGATCTACTCACAGTTTTTCCCTCAAGGAGGTCAGTTCATTCCATGCTTTGTTCTGCCGAGTAACAGATACACTGACAGACATTAGCAAATGATATAGTGGGGAATAACACAAGGCAAACAGTCATTGCATAGAATGTTTATTAAACCTGCTTATAATAAAAACATATGCAAGTTTCCTATAGGCACCTTACCCTATCAATTATTTTGACCCGCTGGGTTGGGTAATTTACAAATCAGAATGTGGTCAGATTTTAACCTGAAAGTCTTATGACATGACTGCAAAGTGCTAGTTTTATTATTTGTCTGCAGAAATATGTCTTTAGGTGCAAAATGAGTAATGGGTCACAGGACCTATACACTTGTATTTATCATAGGGTGTTGGTTTGCCCATATAATGTTTTGGGGTTTAGGAAATTCTACCTCCAAGCGGGTTTGATAGTTAACCAAATTAACTTTTACTATGGTTCAGAGTGGTTGCTAGGTTCTGAAAAGATACAGAAAATGGTAGACTAGATTTTGTATGACGTACAGGTTATGCCTTATGTACTTAAATAG
Source organism: Xenopus tropicalis (assembly GCF_000004195.4). Classification (NCBI taxonomy): domain Eukaryota; kingdom Metazoa; phylum Chordata; class Amphibia; order Anura; family Pipidae; genus Xenopus; species Xenopus tropicalis. The sequence continues at coordinate 124,926,117 of NC_030679.2, forward strand.
CCTATCCATTTTTTCAGAGTTCTTCCCAACATTTATAGCTACACTAAACTTACTTTGTCATGTCCTGTCTGAACCATATAATGATATAGTGATTGCCAGCACCCATTGGTACAGAGACATAAAGCATTATATGGGCTACAGTGACCCACACCACTAAATAGTACAGTGACTCCATGTATCTATGAGCACTGGTACTGCCAGCATCAAATGGTACATTGATAACTCCCCCAAACTAATAAGTTGGTGATACAGTAAAATGTCAGTCACTGAGGCCACAGGTCTCACTTCTGCTCCTTCCCTAATCTGCCATTTGCTGCTTGCTCTAATTGCCTTGTTAAAGGTATGCAGATGGAATAGGGCTAAAGGTTAAAGTTATGTCATTCAACAACTGAACCACCACTGCTGCCTGTGACAACCCAGGACACTATTTGCACTATTTGCCTAACCTAAAGACATTTGTGTCATCATGTAGACCAGGAATGCCCAAAAGGCAGATTGTGATCTCCCAGTAGATCCTGAGTTGTCCAGAAACCCTTCCATTGTCTTTCCAGGTACTTTCCAGAATGCAGATTCTAAATAAAATGGGTTGTAAACTAAGGGGCTGATTAATCAAAATGTGAGTTTAGAGCCTGATACATACAAACTCACCCACGTTCTATTCATTCCTATGGGATTTTTAGAAGCATATTTATAAAATGGTGGGTTCTAACTTTCACCCATTGATTAATACACTTGAAAAAATCCCGTAGGGATGAATAGAACATGGGTGAGTCTTTATGTATTAGGCTCTAAACTCACATTTTGATAAATCTGCCCCCAAGTGTTGCTCATTTAAACACAGCTATATATATGTAGTATGTGTTTTCTTTCGGTGGAATGCACTGTTTTCCATGGCAGTGTAACACAAATTGGTAGACGGTGGCTAAGCCTCCCAAAATTATTTTCCGCCTGTGGTCTACGACTCTGACACCAGCATGACAGCTCTTTAGATCAGAGAGCGCTGAGTTCCACTTTGATCCTTGCCAGACAATACGCAACGTGTCACAGAGAGAGATCAAAGGGAGCCGACACACAGAGGATTAAATCTTCTATAGGCTGAGTTGTTAGGTAATTAAGATTAGGTTGAACATTGATTGTCTCTTGTCCTAATTAAAGAAATACTGTATACTGTACACATGTTGTTCTGGATTTTACCATCTGTAGTTAAGGGGAGGAGACTGATTATTATATTGATGAAACTAGCACTCACAAATTCTTGAAATATATCGCTTTACACTTTCAGATGCCACAATGTACGCGCACTTTCTCTTTAACGCCTTTGACATGGACAGGAGTGGCGCCATTAGATTTGAGGTAATGTGTAGTGTATTTTATACATTGTAGAGTATTTTTTGTGTAGTGTAATTGGTGACCCCAGAAAGCTAACTTTGTCTTTGGCTCAAAGTTTACAGAGGTCGAGCGGTGGATTGGCTAAAATATCAAATGCTGGTCAGCTAGGTTGCAACCTTTCACTTTTAAATTAATTTTTAGTATGATGTAGACATTAATATTTTGAAACAATTTGCAATTGGTCTTCGTTTTTTATTTTTTATGGGTTTTCAGTTATATGGCCTTTTGTTCAGCAGCGCTTCTGTTTGGTTATTTACACCAACAAGGCAGCAACAAGGCAGTGGTTTGAATGAGGGACTGGAATATGAATAGGTAAAGGCTGGCATTGAAAAATAGGTAATAAGTAATAGTAAGTATAGCCTCACAGAGCAACTGTTTTTAGTAGAGGGGCTGATTGACCCCCATTTAAAAGCTGGAAAGAGGCAGAAATAATTTAAAAAAGAAAGAAAGACAACTGCAAAGTTTCTAGGAAAAGGGCATGCTATATAATACTAGAAGGTAACTTACCCCTTTAAATTGGTCACAGCGACCCACACCTAAATGGTAGAGTGACTCCATGTATCAATGAGCACTGTTACTCCTAGAATCAAATGGCACATTGATACATTCCCCAAACAAACAAATAAGCTAGTGATACAGTAAAATGTCAATAACTGAGGCCACAGGTCTCACTTTTGCTCCTTCCCACCCTGTGATGGTGCTATCTGTGCATATATAAATATTGAGCAAAGACTTTAAATATAAAGTCAGACTTGCCAGTGCAATACTTACAATTCATAACACTTGGGTACCTGGGAAAAGGGGCTCTCTGGTAGCTCCTATGTAAGAAATCTGAATAATATGATTTGAATTTACACATTTTGAAAGGGACCCCCATCCTCTCCTTATTTTCTTCTCAGGATTTTGTTATTGGACTGTCTATCCTCCTGCGAGGGACTATCCATGAAAAGTTGAAATGGGCTTTCAACCTGTATGACATTAACAAAGACGGCTACATCACCAAGGAGGTAAGGGAAAAGCCAGGGCTCATTTAGAGAAAGGCTGTGTTGGTAGGAGGCAGGTCCAGACTGTTAGTCAAAGTAGGTCCTGGCATTTTAAGTACACAGAGGCCCAAACAGCCCCCCCACCAGCCCAATAAATAGTGACTGTCTATGGCATCTTACAGCGCTTCATTCTTCCTTCTGCCAGCAAAATCCCTGGGCCAGCGCATGCGCAGTAGAGTGAAAAGGTGACTTTTTTATTAAAGTTCGGCTTTTCACTCTACTGTGCAAGCACAAGAACAAGGAACAGGAGACGCTCGATGCAGGTACTCCGGGCTGGTGCTGTTTTCTTCTAACAGGGGCACCAGCCTGGGGTGCAAGGCAAGCAATTAAAGTCACTTAGGGGTGCCTAACATTGTGGCACCCCAAGTGACTTAGCCTTTTCTTCCCCTTTAAAGGGTTTATATAAATATGTATCTAGTAGTATATATGAGAAATGTCTTTGTTTAACTGCTCTCCTCTTAAGATATATATAGAATTTATTGGCCAAACATTCACGAGCTGTAACTACAGTTACTAAAGAAAGATCATCCATGAGTCACAATAATAATAGCCGAATCAGCTACTTCTATAAATAGAGAGTATTGACTGAGTTTAGGCTCTTGGTTCAGAGAAGTCATATATTTAGATTTTAGTCAATGTTGGTTCTCACAATACGGAGTAGGACATAGCCCTATTCTGATCGGCCTGTCTCTGAATGTGTTCCAGGAGATGCTGGCCATAATGAAGTCCATCTATGACATGATGGGCCGCTATACCTACCCCTTGCTCAGAGACGATGCCCCTATAGAGCATGTGGAGAGATTTTTTCAGGTGAGTAGTGATTAAGACCTTGTACATATCAGCCACCTGATTTGCCCATCTGTCTTCTCACTGCAAAATGCTCTCTTTTAGAAGATGGATCGGAATCGTGACGGGGTTGTGACCATAGATGAATTTTTGGAAACATGTCAAAAGGTAGATAAAGCCAATCAGCATTTCCTTGCCTTCTGCTTAATTATTTGGTTTCTATGATGACTTGCTGCACCTCTTTTTCATCTATATGTAGGCTTATTAACAAACGCAAGTGCCCATTGCCACTACGCATGCTCTTTTACTGCTTAAAGGGGTAGTTCACCTTCAAGTTAACTTTTAGTATGTTATAGAGTCAGGGTTGGACTGGGCAGCTGGGATACCAGGAAAAAACCCGGTGGGCCCTAGCGGGCCAGACTCGATCCCTGTTACTGCTTCCCTGCCCAATGGTGTCCTGCCCATGAGGGGAGGGTGGGGGTCGGGTGGCGGGGGCCCCTGGGGGGGTTATGTGCTTAATTCTACATGAGTGCCCATCTGCTTCATTACAGCTCCTGGCTGCCCATATAGCACAAAAGAGGAATGACCAAAAGTCCTCATCTATATTATTAGCTGTTTTTACTTTCAGCACTAAAAGATTAAAAAAATTTAAAGGGAAAGGTACAATGTAATTTTTGCAATGTAAAAACAAAAAAATTTAAATTATAAGTTACAAAAATGTTATACTTGATTTGGGTACTAAATAGAAAATTGCCATTTTAAGAATTAAAGGCCGACCCCTGGGATCATAGGATTCACAGTGCACACAAACAAGCCAAGGCACACATACATGCTAGGCCCCATCAGCCAATGAATGGACAGAGTTCTGCCTTTAGCTCCCACACTACTTCCTGTTCCAGTTAGAGCTGCATTATTTCTGGTCAGCTGATCTCTGAGGGAGCACACAGCCCATCACTAAATGGCGGCTCAAGGGAAAGGATGTAAAAGGGCAATATTTACTGATATATATATTCCAGTTTGGCGAGATTCTTTAATAGGTCACTTAACATAATATAAACTATCTCTTGGTTAAGTATTCATTCTGGGGGTATAGTTTTCCTTTAATAACTTAATTTCCTGAGCACAGTAACTTCACAAGACTTTCCATTTCTCACTAACTAGCTAAAATGAACAGTAGGTGGCACTGTTATTCCAAATTCATTATAGAAAAAGAGTAAACATGCTAATATCTGCAAAACTAGAAATACATACTGAATGTAAATAGCAGGTATATTTAGAAGAGCACTCTGGGCAATGTTACATTCATATGTTTCCATTTAATTTAACTAATTTTGAACTTGGTTCTGGCAAATGCTATTTAAAGAGTAGTGTACCTTATGTTAACGTTTAGTATGTTATAGAATGCCCTTTTCTAGCAACTTTCCTATTGGTCTTCATTTATTTGCTATGGTTTTTTAAATTGTTGCCTTTTTCTTCTGCCTCTTTCCAGCTTTCAAATAGGGGTCACTGACAATGTTATTGTTACTTTATATTACTTGTCTTTCTATTTAGGCCCTTCTATTCATTATCCAGTCTCTTATTAAAACCACTGCCTGGTTGCTAGGGTAAACAAAACCCTAGCAACCAGATAGCAAACTGGAGAGCTGCCAAACAAAAAGCTAAATAACTTAAATACCACAAAAATAAAAAAAAAATGAAGACCAGTTATAAATGATCTCAGAATACATCATAATTAAATAACGTTTATTTAAAGGTGAACTTCCCCTTTAAGTACCTGTGCTTCTTTTAACTGTAGGATGAAAACATCATGAGGTCCATGCAGCTTTTTGAGAATGTCATTTAGAAGAGGACGTGACTTTTTGTCCATGCCAGCACAAGACGGGACCCATTGAAACCCGTGTCCCCACGTGGATCACAGCCACCACAGTTTCCTTCTGTCACAGTTGTTCTGTCGCAGTTGATGAATGGTGTCATTGTTCTCCCAGGGAACAGAGGATCATACTTACTGCCTGCCTGTTTGCACTGATCCCTACTCTTCACAACAACAAACTCACCTTTATAAAGACTGTTTTTTTAAAAATATATATATATTAACTAAAAGAAAAAGCACATTTATCTTTGCAAGAGCCAGGATTCTCAATCAGGGATTTTTACATGAAGCTGCTCTTGCCTGAGCTCCTTTACCCTAACAAAGTTGGGAGGGAACACTGACCCACCCCAGTAGCTGCATCAAAGGGTAAGGTGTAGAGAGTTTATGCTCCATTTTTCCTGAAAACCTGCCAAATTTCCCCCAAGAGTTGTACATAAACAATAAAATGCACCTTTAGGAGAATGGTCATGAAATGGCAAAGACCTGATTTTAATTTCTCAGCTTTGATGTAGTTTGTTTTTAGGCAATTATTACTGTACTATTAACAAGGTGGCCATACTTGAATTTACTGTCCTATGTTCTCCATAAAAATATCTTAGCAAGTCAAGGATCTCCAGTTCAGAGAGCTACAGTTTCTCATTTATCATTGGTCCTGAAACAAAGATGGTGTTCCCAGGTTGGGTGTGTGAAAACAATGGATAGGGGTTTTATGGTATATGTAAATGTTTCTGGGATTGACGTGATCACAGAGGAATCTTGCAGTGTTTTTATAAGTTAAAAAAGATTTAGAAATACACCCTTGGGTACAAACAGAGATATTTGACTCCATATCTGATGCAGAGTAGAATCAAATACAAAAGAATAAAAAGAGGGCCTGTGTCTTTAAGCACATACCCAGTTCAGTCCTGAAGGGAAGGCTACCAGAGAACCTACATCCATCATTGTTTATGGTGAAACACTTTCCATTATACTTCTTGCATTCCTTCCATTACTCTTCTTGCATTAAAAATGTACAGCTGGTACTAAAATCCATTAATTTTTTGGCCATGTTCCATAACATCAAATCAAAATCAAAAAATATGGTAAAGCAGACAGATCTGCTTCTGACTCTAGAAGTATACAATGTCTAAACAGTGGGGCATATTTATTTATTATAGTGTGTAAGCCAATCAGCAATTAGATTTGAACTGTCACCTGTCTAAAAGTTAGAAAACAAAAGCAAAGATTGGTTGCTATGGGCAACATCAACGGTGATGTTGGCTTACAAACTATAATACAGTGGTCCCCAACCAGTAGCTCATGAGCAACATGTTGCCCCCCCAGCCCCTTGGATGTTGCTTATTTTTGAATTCCTGGCTGGGAGGCAAGTTTTGGTTGCATAAAAACCAGATGGACTGCCAAACAGAACATCCTGTAGGCTTTCAGTCTATATAGGAGCCAATCACAGCCCTTATTTGGCACTCACAAGAACATGTTTTATGGTTACATTTGAATTTGGCTCACTGGTAAAAAAGATTGGGGATCCCTGCTATAATAAATATGCTGCTCCGTCTACTTTTCTTAGCTAAGTGTTTTTTTCACTGTATAGAACAGGCAGCACAGCACACCTACCACTTGTATTATAAGAAAATATTTCAGCTTGCAATCTAAGGTCACTATCACGTTCACACACACTATGTGCAATGTTATTAGAGGGCGATTAACCTGACTGTATGTTTTTGGAGCATACCGGAGTACCCAGAGGATACGCACACAGACCAGGTAGAACATACAAAGTCCTTGTAGATAGTGCCCAAGCTGCAAGGCTGGGGTCTTTAGTTCAATTGTAAGCCATTGAGCCACCATTCTCTATTCTTTGTAGTGTTGTGTCACTTTAAGGCCAAATGTAACACACATCAACAAAACAGCTTTATCAGAGGCCTAAACAAATTGAGAACATTGCAATCACAGCTAATGGCTATTTATTTCCTTCCCTTGCATAGACTTGGAAGTGAGATAAGATGAAAGCACAGACCTAGCAAGATGGAAAAGTAGATTGTGCTGACTGTTCTTACTTCTGATGGAAATGTGATGCTTGGTGCATCAATGCGATACTTTGCCTTTCAGATGTGGGATAGGCAGACACTTCCGCCCAGTGTACTAGGCACAGTTGCTGTTTGGGGAAGTTATTCTCAAGGTACCTATGTAAGCACTCCTGGGGACATTTATCAGTATAGTGTGATTATTTTTTACTAAAAGAGTATTTTATATTAGTTCCATTAATAAGCAAGACTGGCTTGTTGTTCCCCAACATCAACACCTCTATGGTGCATGTACCATTGTGACATTACTAGCACAAAGAGCTGATAAAGAGAGATAAAGTTTGATATCATATAAAGCCACAACACTATCAGATAGAATTATGGTACAGGTATGGGATCCATTATCCAGAAAACCCGATATCCAGAAAGCTCCAAATTACGGAAAGCTTGTCTCCCATAGACTCCATTTTAATCAAATAATTCAGATTTTTAAAATTGTTTTCCCTTTTCTCTGTAAAAATAAAACAGTGCTTTGTATTTGATCCAAACTAAGACATAATGAATCCTTACTGGATGTAAAATAATCCTATTGGGTTTAATTAATGTTTTATTGATTTTTTAATAGACTTATGGTATGAAGATCCAAATTTACAGAAAGACCCCTTAGCCAGAATACTCTTGTTCCCGAGCATTCTGGATAATGAGTCCTATACCTGTACATATAGAACAAACTTTACAGAATTTGACAACAGACATGCATGGGTCAGTCAATGGAAGCAAAGCTCTGTAATACAGGGGTATACCAAAGTATTCTAAGAACTAGATATGCCCATAAAAAATATGATATATAAAAAAAGCAAATATTGTAGAAAAACAAATATACATTTTAAATACAACTTGCAATATAAGTCACTCCAACAAGCCAAATAAATGAAAATCTATATATATATGTAAGAATACTCTACTCAGTACAGTAGCTTTGTCCTTTTGGGGTATACTTAATCTGGTTCCAACCAGTAGAAAAAAGCAGGGGTTATACTTATAATGTGGCTTCAGCAAGATTACTTGTGTCTAATGGATAATAGTTACCTTCATGTATTTTTGTTCAGGTACTCTTGTTCAAGCTGAAGCCACAGAGTGTAGGCCCAGAACTGACCCACAATGCAAAGACTGTTGAAATTAAAGGACCATGTTTCAGTAAATGGCCAACTTCCTGCGTGTCAACGAAATTATGGTTTTGTTGCTTTTTCCCACACATTCTTAAGGCATGGCATAAGGGATGTGCTATTTTACTTCTGTGTTATATCATGAATATTGTGACAGTCAAGCCATGTACTTGGGGGAATTTCTCGTGTATCCCACCCAACAATTACAGTATAAATGATCACTGATTGTAAACGCCCCAAGAAAAGAATCATCAGTTTCCTGCTTTCCACCTTTCCACATTCCCACATCTGCTTATTTTATTAGGCTTTGCTTTTGTTGCCCCTGCTTTTCTAGCACATTGTTAGGGACTGCGCCATGCCACTCGCTGTACAGACAGTCAGGGAAATTGGTCCATTTAGTATAACGCGGCAGACTTCATACAACAGCAACATTAACAATTACTTACTTCCTCTCTGAACAGTATAAGCAATTGCTACTTGTATGTGTTCCACACCACCCTATTTTTAATTGCTCATTTTGTTACTCCTTATATGCAATTACATGGCAGGGAATCTATGATTTAATGGCTATACCAGAAATCACTTTGTATGGAATTCTTGAACAGCGTCTCGTTGCCTGCTGTGCTTCCTTAAGTGTTTTCCCGTTGGTATGTTCCACTTATTTTTGACTGCTTATCTTTTTTTTTTTTGCTTACAAAGCCCTGTTAATCCTGCATGCTAGCAACAGTGTATGCATTCCAGGTATCCATGTAGAAGGTTCAGCCAGAATTACCATCTATTGACTGTTCCAACTACACATGGCTAAGGAAAGCATGCACTGTTTGTAGCTCCCAACCACTAATCTCAAAAAACATCAGTTTTTCTGCCATTGATCCATGTCTTTCTTTACCATTCTGATTTTTATAGTCCTATATAATCCCTTGATAACATAAATTCACTTTAAGATTTCTTCGGATTTATTTCATGTTCTTGCATATTTGTTCTGAGAGTTTCTCTACCAATATAAATGACTCTACTTTTGCCTCAGATGTTTCTAGCTCTGGTGTAGCTGCCCAATGTATAAGTCTAAATGAGCCCTGGTTTAATTTGTTCCCAACAGCAAGAAGTTTTCACCTCCTGCATCTCATACTGGAGGAATTTCCCCATTACAAGCTCCAGTGTAAGTTCCATACACCATGGCAGCTGGGAATTTGCACTACACCCCTTGAGGGGTATGTATAGGAATGGATGCATGTTGTAAGGAGACACATTTCTCCTATATGCACACACCTCACCGCTACAGATGTGTCTGGGTGTCAGCACTTGATGGTCAGTCACTGTATATTTTATTAATAAAGAACAAAAAATGCACTGAACTGAAAGTGTGTTGTGTATGTTTTTATGTTTCAAAGAATATGGAGACGCCTCACTTCTATGCAAAGCAGAAGGAATCCTAGGAAGAAATCTTGGTTCTGCTCCTACATTTTCCATTTTTTATGAGAGAGTGCAAAGATCATTGGGATTTAAAGTATAGCCAGGGCAGTTTTTTATCCGAAATGCAGGCCGGTTTTGGCCTATTGGGGCACGTCAGTGGAGAGCGGGGCTTTCTGATTAGATTTGTGATAAACAGCTTGGATAGCAGTGGGTTAATTTATTATACTGGTTACTACAGGTAAAGCAGTCAGACAAGTACAGTGTCACGGTCGGCACCCAATGCCAGAACAAACGCTAAGCACCCTGGTCTCGGCTCGTGCTTCGCCAGTAATGTGACCGCCTTTGGCTTCGGGAGGAGCCCTCAGCTACTCAGATGCCACCTGGACTTAAACGAGAGGTGCAGGGCAGGAGTTCTGGCCAGCAATGGGGCACGACAGTATAAAAAGTCTTAAGGCCAACGGTCACGGTACAGACTGGAGTTAGCGGATACGAAGTCAGACAGACCGGGTCGAGGCAGGCAGATAGCGAGGAACGTCAGGCAGGCAAGGGTCACACCGGGAAATCAGACAGAAGGATTAAGCAGAATCAGTAGTCAAAAACTGGCACGGGTCAGGATACAGGTATTCAGAATAGTCAAAGCCAGGCAGGGTCAAAGCAGGAATCAGGAATCAGGCAGAAGCTTAAAGCACAGAAAGGCACCAGGAATAAACCTATCACGGGCAAAGAAGCATTCCAGAAAACCCCTATAAATACCCCTTTAATTTTTCAAATTTGGCGCCATTGCGCGCTGACGTCACGCGCCAGCGTGCCTGCGCCTTTAAATAGCCGGCGTGCGCGGCGCGCGCGCATTAGGAAGGAGCCGGCTAGAGGAGCGGCGCGGCAGGCGTCCCTGCCGATGGTGCGGCGGGCGTCCCCGCCGCACCAAAGGTAATTTTATTACATTACCCCCCTTTCTAGGGGGGGCCACCGGACCCCCAGGTTTCCCAGGAAACTTTAAATGGAACCGCCTTCTGAGGCGGTCAGCCTTAATGTCCTCAACTGAGACCCAGGAGTTCTCCTCAGGGCCAAAGCCCCTCCACCTGGTTAAATACTTCAGCTTACCCCGCACAATGCGGGAGTCGAGGAACTCCTGGATCTCATATTCCGGCTGCCCCTCTACCAGTACCGGGGGAGGAAAAGACAAATGTCGAACACCAGCAGCAGGCTTTAACAGGGAAACATGAAAAGAGTTGGAAATCTTGAAATTAGCAGGTAACCTTAAACGAACTGAAGAAGGATTAATTATGGAAATGATGGGATACGGACCAATGAACCTGGGACCAAGTTTGGGAGAGGGAATTTTCAGCTTGATATTTTTGGTAGACAACCACACTAAGTCCCCCACCTTGTACTGAGGTGCCTCCCTACGGGATCTATCAGCAGCCTTTTTCTGAGCAGAGGAAGCCGCTGATAGAGAATCGTGAACTCGGGACCAAATGTCAGAAAACAGTCTCACAGAAGAATTAGCAGAGGGTACCGAAGAAGCAGAACCTGAAAAGGAAAAGGCTTTGGGATGCAATCCATAAACTATGAAAAAAGGAGATTCCCCAGAGGAAGAATGAGTAGAATTATTGTATGCGAACTCTGCCCAAGGCAAGAGTTCGGACCACGTGGACTGGTTATCTGAGACATAACACCTCAGATATTGCTCAAGGGATTGGTTCACCCTCTCGGTTTGACCATTAGTCTGGGGATGGTAAGCAGAAGAAAAGGACAATTCAGTACCAACTAAGGAACAGAAAGCACGCCAGAATTTAGAAACAAATTGAACCCCCCTATCAGAAACAATATTTACTGGAAAGCCATGTAACTTAAAAATGTGAGAAATGAACAGATCAGCCAAGGTTTTAGCGGAAGGGAGGTGTGGGAGGGAAATGAAATGGCCCATCTTACTAAACCTGTCTACTACCACCCAAATCACAGTTTTCCCTTGAGACGGGGGCAAATCAACAATAAAATCCATGGAAATGTGGGTCCATGGTTCTACAGGAATGGGTAATGGATTTAGCAGACCCTGGGATAAATTATGAGAGGATTTAGACCTTTGACAAATCGGACAAGAATTAACAAAGTTTTTAGCATCTAATTTAAGTGAAGGCCACCAAACATGACGAGACAGCAAAGCAATGGTCTTAGCAATACCTGGATGACCTGCCATTTTGGAATCGTGTACCTCCCTCAATACTTGCTCCCTAAACTCTACAGGTACAAACCATCTATTCGAAGGAGTATCAACAGGAGCTGAAGTTTGTAAAGGGGTCAGTAAGGAAGAGAGGTCGGACTCTAAAGTTGCCACAATTAGGTCTTTAGGAATAATGGGAGAACACTCTCTGGAGTCCGAAGGGATAGATTCAAAACTCCTAGAAAGAGCATCCGCTTTAATATTCTTGGATCCCGGTCTAAATGTAAGGGAAAAATTAAATCTAGAAAAGAATAGAGCCCATCTGGCCTGCCTAGGATTAAGGCGTTTAGCAGACTCTATGTTTAGCAAATTTTTATGGTCTGTAAAGACCATCACGGGATACTTTGCACCTTCAAGAAGGTGCCGCCATTCCTCAAAGGCCCATTTGACGGCTAACAACTCCCTGTTCCCAATGTCGTAATTCACCTCTGCAGGTGAAAATTTCTTGGAAAAGAAGGCACAGGGGTGCATTTTGTTGGTCGTCGGGTGCCTTTGAGAAAGGACTGCCCCTGCTCCCACCTCCGAGGCGTCTACTTCAACAATGAAAGGTAAGGAAGTATCAGGATGGCGAAGGATAGGGGCAGATACGAATTCCTTCTTAAGAAATTCAAATGCATGAACTGCCTTGGAGGACCATAAACTCGGATCTGCACCTTTCTTGGTTAAGTCAGTGAGGGGAGCCAAAATTAAAGAGAAGTTCTTGATAAATTGACGATAATAATTCGCAAATCCCAGAAACCTCTGAAGTGCACGCAAGGACAAAGGCTGAGCCCATTCAAGAATGGCCTTAACCTTCACAGAATCCATTGCCAACCCCTCATCGGATATGACAAAACCTAGGAATTGAACAGAAGGAACCTCAAAAATACATTTTTCAAGTTTTGCATAGAGATTATTCCCTCTTAGCCTCAACAATACTTCCCGGACATGATTACGATGATCAGACAGGTTAGAAGAAAAAATTAGAATGTCATCTAGGTAGACCACTACAAATAATCCTAATAGGTCCCGGAAAATATCATTTACAAACTCCTGAAAAACTGCAGGTGCGTTACAAAGGCCAAATGGCATAACAAGGTACTCATAGTGGCCATCCCTGGTATTAAAGGCAGTTTTCCATTCATCCCCCTCTCTGATACGGATGAGATTATAAGCTCCTCTGAGATCAAGTTTGGTAAAAAATTTAGCATTCCTAACCTGGTCAAATAATTCAGAGATCAGAGGAAGAGGGTAACGATTCTTTACGGTGATCTTGTTCAGACCCCTATAATCAATACAAGGGCGTAGACTACCGTCTTTTTTACCTACAAAAAAAAAAACCTGCCCCGGCAGGAGAACTAGAGGGTCTAATAAAACCTCTTTGTAAATTTTCATTAATATATTCCTTCATTGCCTGGGCCTCCGGCAAGGAAAGAGGATAAGTTCGACCACGAGGAGGGGTAGAGCCAGGGATAAGGTCAATTGGGCAGTCATACTGCCTATGTGGGGGTAATGTTTCTGCAGCTTTTTTGGAAAACACATCAGAATATTCAGAATAAGCTGCAGGTAAACCCTCTAGTGAGGTAGTTGCTACTACCGAAAGAGTACAGACCCCCCCACAATTAGAACCCCACTGAATAATCTCCCCAGATACCCAATCAATAAGGGGATTATGGGCCCGGAGCCATGGCAACCCCAAAATGAGAGGCGAAGAAGCGCCTTCAATGAGGAAAAAAGCTATCTCCTCACAATGATGATTGTTAACACACATAGATAATAACATAGACTTCTTGGAGACTATACCTGACCCTAGGGGTCTCTTATCCACTGCTAAAACTCTCAGGGGGGTACTTAGAGGTATTAGAGGAATATGATGTTTAGCTGCAAAAGCAGCATCCAGGAAATTACCCTCCGCCCCTGAATCCACGAAAGCAGTTAAAATAATAGAACCCCTAGGCCAGGTCAGTTTGACCGGAATCAAAATCCTAGAGGCAGATAGGGGAGAGGAAACACCTGCACCCAAATGGAGCTCCCCTTCTCCATTTAGGCTTGGGAGTTTCCCGGCCTCTTAGGACATTGATTTAAGAAATGACCTTTCTCCCCACAGTATAAACACAACCCTTGGGAACGCCTGCGAACCCTTTCCTCAGGAGATAAGCGGGAAACACCCAATTGCATGGGTTCCTCCTGAGGTAAAGGTACGGAGGGACCAGGACATTCAAAGTTAGACACAGCTTTAGAAGAGCTGGAAAAATTAGAACGAAAAGAGGTATTCCTCTCACCCCTTCTTTCCCTCTGTCTCCTATCTACCTGGATGGCTAAAGACATGAGGTCATCCAGGTTGGAAGATAGGGGATAGTTGACCAGACTATCCTTGATAGCATCACACAAGCCTATACGAAACTGACTGCGCAAGGCCATGTCATTCCAACCAGTTTCCACTGCCCACCGACGGAATTCAGTGCAATACACCTCCACATCCCGTTTCCCCTGACGAAGCCTACGAATCGCGGCGTCGGCAGTGGATGCACGATCCGGGTCATCGTAGAGAATCGCCATGGAGTCAAAGAAATTGTCTAGGGAGGAACGGGCTGGGTCAGCAGTGGGCAATCTGAGGGCCCAAATTTGAGGGTCACCTTGAAGGAGGGTCATTACAAACCTTACTCTTTCCTCATCAGTAGAAAAAGAATGAGGAAAGAAACTAAGGTACAGCTTACAAGCCTCTTTAAATATAAAAAATTTAGATCGGTCCCCACAGAATTTATCGGGGAAGGCGATCTTAGGTTCTTGGGGCCTAAAGGTGTTACCCCACATGGAAGTAGAACCTACCGGAGGAGAAGATACAGGACTGGACTGCTGAGGAGTCTCCAGCTTACGGGTCAGATTGTGGAAACCCTGCAGAAGATAGTTTTGTTTCTGTTCTTGTTCCTCTAGGCGTTGAAGTAAGGTGGTCAGCAACACTTCAGTGGTAGAAGGAGCAGCAGCAGCTTCGTGACCATTGTCTTCCATTTTTTTTTTTTTTTGGCCCGTGATAATGTCACGGTCGGCACCCAATGCCAGAACAAACGCTAAGCACCCTGGTCTCGGCTCGTGCTTCGCCAGTAATGTGACCGCCTTTGGCTTCGGGAGGAGCCCTCAGCTACTCAGATGCCACCTGGACTTAAACGAGAGGTGCAGGGCAGGAGTTCTGGCCAGCAATGGGGCACGACAGTATAAAAAGTCTTAAGGCCAACGGTCACGGTACAGACTGGAGTTAGCGGATACGAAGTCAGACAGACCGGGTCGAGGCAGGCAGATAGCGAGGAACGTCAGGCAGGCAAGGGTCACACCGGGAAATCAGACAGAAGGATTAAGCAGAATCAGTAGTCAAAAACTGGCACGGGTCAGGATACAGGTATTCAGAATAGTCAAAGCCAGGCAGGGTCAAAGCAGGAATCAGGAATCAGGCAGAAGCTTAAAGCACAGAAAGGCACCAGGAATAAACCTATCACGGGCAAAGAAGCATTCCAGAAAACCCCTATAAATACCCCTTTAATTTTTCAAATTTGGCGCCATTGCGCGCTGACGTCACGCGCCAGCGTGCCTGCGCCTTTAAATAGCCGGCGTGCGCGGCGCGCGCGCATTAGGAAGGAGCCGGCTAGAGGAGCGGCGCGGCAGGCGTCCCTGCCGATGGTGCGGCGGGCGTCCCCGCCGCACCAAAGGTAATTTTATTACATACAGTAAGTTCTGGTACATTTATTATAACATGGGAGCTAAGACAGGCCTGCTCTATACTTGCTCTCAGCTCAGACAGGAAGTGGGAAACAGGAACAGGATAATGAATTGTAAGACAAATGGCAAAACAATAGGAATGCCCTTAACAAAAATGTCTACACAAGCTGAGGTTACTACAAAGATAAGTAGTGGCAAACTAGTATATCCATTAGATATGAGCCTCAGCTAGTTTCCAGATACAAAATATATCCAGTTTAAAAATTGCATATAGTGAAAATCTATGGAGCTGTTTCCTTTGCCTTGCTAAGTCTTTCAAGTTAAATCACAAATGCAAAGTGCTGAGAATTTTCAAGTGATTTGAACAATGAGCTTCACAGGATTTGGGCCTCTGTGCTCAGAAATTTTCTGTTAAAGACCAAGGAAAGACAGATTTTTAGTATGGGATCGATCTTAAATATGAGAAAGGAATGTAAAAATAAAATTATTTCTGTGCTTAAAATATGTGACAGTTTGTCTGAAAAAAGGGAGATTGTGTGGTGCATTATGTAGTGAATAACATACCCCCTATTGTAAAATATAAGAATCTTATAAGTCACAGAGGAGTTCCATGACCATATACATTAGAACCCCCATTTTAAGTTTTTCAAGGAACTGGGAAAAAATTAAGCCATATCCAGGAAAATGTAAAATCAGGGAAATGTTCTAAAACAACTTATTATTCAAGTACTCAAAGGATATAAGCGTCAGTTTTACATTAAAATACAATATTAAGTGTTAATAACAAGGGTTAAGCAGTGCAGCATTCATTTTACACTGTGGGGAGAGGGGGGGGCATGGAAAGACCTCTCTGAAAGTCAGATGCACAACCTAAAGTGATAAGTGATTTGAGCATGGCTTAATGAGCAGACTAATTGCAATTAACTATTTACAGGCAGAACCATGGCATAGTATTCATCTAGTTAGTATTTTAAATGTCTAATAATAACATGTAAAATCAGGGAAAAGCACCCACTGAAATTCATAAGAATTTGGTGGGACACACAAAAATAAACAGTGTAAAATGCAGAACAACATAAAATCATGCTATGTAAAATTAAGGTTTCACTGTAAAAGCACAGGGGCAAATCCTGGGTGATTTTAAGCTAATGCCACACGAAGCGTATGGCTCATATTTTTGGCAAGCTGAGAAGCGATTGCTGAAAATATGCTCTATACGCTTAAAGGACAATGAAAGGTTAATATAAATTAAAAGTAAGTCTAAAGGCATTCTTTTTAAGTACTTACTGCATATCTAAATTCCCAGATCCCTGCTTGCTTCTCTGAGATATGGTGCTGGCAGCCTACAGCAGTGTGAAGCCTACAGTGACATCACTGAAATCTCTCTCCCCTTCCTGTAGGTGCCAGCGGCAGCCTTCCTATTCTCTGAGCATGTGTGTAACTTGATCCTGTCTCCTGTTCTGAGCTACACATGCCCACCAGCCAATCAGAAGCAGATCTGGCAGAGGGGAGGGGGGGAGGGAATGAAACACATGTGCAGTATGAAGCAAGGAGGGAAAGGAAGGGAGAATACCTTTTTAGAGATGGCTGCCTGTTCTAGAAAATGTGAGGTGAGCCAAAAGTGTAGCGTTTTTACTAAACAATAGGAGGACTATTGGGCAGTATGCTTTTTAAATTTTGACTTGCATTCTCCTTTAAAGATCCCCCTACCTGTGTCTGTGCCCGAATGAATTGAATACGCTCAGAAGCAAGCACATGATATCCGCCAAAAAACACGAGACTTTACATTACTCACGTTTTTAGGTGGATATCGGCTACACGTGCCTGCACCCGAGCGTATTCAATTCATTTAGGTGCAGGCACAGGTAGGGGGATCTTTAAGCGTATGGAGCATATTCTCGGCAAGCATTTTTCGGTTTGCCAAAAATATGCACTATATGCTTCATGTGGCATTAGCCTTATACAGGTCATGGAACTCCAAGGTGACTTCTAATAGCCTCATATTTTCCAACAGGGGGTACATCATTATAATAAACACATTTCAGTCATGACTACCTTCATTGGTTAGGAATATTTTCATCCCTGCCACAGTAGAACACAGATGCCAAAGTCCTATATCTGCCCAAAGATTAACCACAATAAGTGGCTTCACTTTAAAGGGCCAGGGACCCCCTGCAAATTTCCTTTTTTCACTCCTCCTTGCACACTGCTAGCTGTAGCAGCGTCTGTTTCTTCCAAAGTATGCTGCTGACTAAAACTGTTCAATTTAACTACTAAGTATGTACTATCATTAGGATTTTGCCAATCAAAGCACTTCTTGCAGGATCAGGTAAGATCTAAGCATTGGGTTATGACATCAGATTGCCTAAATTAGATTGCACCCATACTACAAATGGCAAAGCAATAAAAGCCTATACATATTTGGAATTGTGTGCTCAGTCGATATGTTGTGTATATCCTAACTTTTACAAAATCCCAGATTATGAATTAATTCAAGCTGCTTCCCCTACTCCAGGGTCAGAACTGGGTATAGGCAGTAAAGGCACCCGGCCAGCTCTGCCCCAATCACACCGCTGTATTGTGACAACACTGCTACACAGGTGCTACAATCAAACACAAGTGTGTATTCACTGATCAGCAATGAATGTCAGTACCTGAAGCATGATGGGGGTGTTATGTATGTGTGTGTGTATGTGTGTATGTAATCTAGTTCACACATTACTTCATGTCTGTGTAAACCGAATAAAAATGGGGGCCCACAATAAAGGGCCGCATCTCTCCTTCTGACTGCATATCTCTCTCTCTCTCCTTCTGACTGCATATCCCTCTCTCTCTCTCTTCTTCTGACTGCATATCCCTCTCTCTCACTCCTTCTGACTGCATATCCCTCTCTCTCTCACTCCTTCTCACTGCATATCCCTCTCTCTCTCACTCCTTCTGACTGCTTATCCCTCTCTCTCACTCCTTCTGACTGCATATCCCTCTCTCTCTCACTCCTTCTCACTGCATATCCCTCTCTCTCTCACTCCTTCTGACTGCTTATCCCTCTCTCTCACTCCTTCTGACTGCATATCCCTCTCTCTCACTCCTTCTGACTGCATATCTCTCTCTCTCTTCTTCTGACTGCATATCCCTCTCTCTCACTCCTTCTGGCTGCATATCCCTCTCTCTCACTCCTTCTGACTGCATATCCCTCTCTCTCTCACTCCTTCTCACTGCATATCCCTCTCTCTCACTCCTTCTGACTGCATATCCCTCTCTCTCTCACTCCTTCTGACTGCATATCGCTCTCTCTCTCACTCCTTCTGACTGCATTTCCCTCTCTCTCACTCCTTCTGACTGCATATCCCTCTCTCTCACTCCTTCTGACTGCATATCCCTCTCTCTCTCACTCCTTCTCACTGCATATCCCTCTCTCTCACTCCTTCTCACTGCTTATCCCTCTCTCTCACTCCTTCTCACTGCATTTCCCTCTCTCTCACTCCTTCTGACTGCATATCCCTCTCTCTCACTCCTTCTGACTGCATATCCCTCTCTCTCACTCCTTCTGGCTGCATATCCCTCTCTCTCTCACTCCTTCTGACTGAATATCCCTCTCTCACTCCTTCTGACTGCATATCCCTCTCTCTCACTCCTTCAGACTGCATATCCCTCTCTCTCTCACTCCTTCTGGCTGCATATCCCTCTCTCTCTCACTCCTTCTGACTGCATATCAAATCAAATCAAATCAAATGAGCTTTATTGGCAGGACCAAATACATTTAGCATTGCCAAAGCAGGTACAGGGTGTAATGGGTGGGGTTAGGGGGTCATTATATGGGAATGGGGGGGTTTAAGGGGTGGGGATATGGGGTCAGTATATGGGGACAGGGGAAAGTCCTGTCTCTCGCAGTCTATGACAGTCAGTTATGTATTGTGCTGCCATTGTTACTGTTGGTGCCTCTTCTCCCAGTAGGATGCGGAGTTTTCTCTCTTCTTCTATAGATGGGAAGTCTGGGATGTGATGGGAGAGTCTCTTGCAGTGGGTGTCTCTAATTGCTGAGTATTTGGGGCAGTGTAGCAGGAAGTGGGTCTCATCCTCTACTGCCCCCTGGTCACAACGCTGGCATAGCCGGCTCTCCCTGGGCCTGTAGGTCTGTCGGTGCCGACCCAGTTCATATCCCTCTCTCTCACTCCTTCTGACTGCATATCCCTCTCTCTCACTCCTTCTGACTGCATATCCCTCTCTCTCACTCCTTCTGACTGCATATCCCTCTCTCTCTCTCTCACTCCTTCTGACTGCATATCCCTCTCTCTCTCACTCCTTCTGACTGCATATCCCTCTCTCTCTCTCACTCCTTCTGGCTGCATATCCCTCTCTCTCACTCCTTCTGACTGCATATCCCTCTCTCTCACTCCTTCTGACTGCATATCCCTCTCTCTCTCACTCCTTCTCACTGCATATCCCTCTCTCTCTCACTCCTTCTGACTGCATATCCCTCTCTCTCTCACTCCTTCTGACTGCATATCCCTCTCTCTCACTCCTTCTGACTGCATATCCCTCTCTCTCTCACTCCTTCTGGCTGCATATCCCTCTCTCTCTCACTCCTTCTGGCTGCATATCCCTCTCTCTCTCTCACTCCTTCTGACTGCATATCCCTCTCTCTCACTCCTTCTGGCTGCATATCCCTCTCTCTCTCACTCCTTCTGACTGCATATCCCTCTCTCTCTCACTCCTTCTGACTGCATATCCCTCTCTCTCTCACTCCTTCTGACTGCATATCCCTCTCTCTCTCTCACTCCTTCTGGCTGCATATCCCTCTCTCTCTCACTCCTTCTGGCTGCATATCCCTCTCTCTCTCTCTCTCACTCCTTCTGACTGCATATCCCTCTCTCTCACTCCTTCTGGCTGCATATCCCTCTCTCTCACTCCTTCTGACTGCATATCCCTCTCTCTCTCACTCCTTCTGACTGCATATCCCTCTCTCTCTCACTCCTTCTGACTGCATATCCCTCTCTCTCTCACTCCTTCTGACTGCATATCCCTCTCTCTCTCACTCCTTCTGGCTGCATATCCCTCTCTCTCTCACTCCTTCTGACTGCATATCCCTCTCTCTCTCACTCCTTCTGGCTGCATATCCCTCTCTCTCTCACTCCTTCTGGCTGCAGTTCCTCCCAGTCACTATCTCTCCCTAGTGCTGCTAGGCCTTCCTTCCTGCCCAGCTGACAGGCCAAGGGCTCCTCCCACTCCCCACACAGAGCCTCCCAGCCAGCACAGGAACAGAGGAGAGAGCAGACAGGCGCTGCTCCAGCTCAGAGTGAGTAGGACAGGGCAGGGGACGGTTTCTCCAGGCTCCCTAGCTGGCTCACTGAGGTTAGAAGGGCTCTGTTTTAAGGGGAGAGACAGAGCCAGTAATTTGACATGATTGTACCTAATGAGGTTGCTGTGAGGCAGGTAAGCACAGATATACCCTCTGCACTACCTATAAACTCCCCCAGCACTGGTCACAAGAAAAGTAACCCTTAAACATCTGTGTCCAGCCAAATTTATGCAAGTGCAACTCAAACCAGATTGTGTAGGTCTCTTGCCAATCACTGCTGGTTCTGACTAGTGTCACTTTGCTGCAGAAGTTAGCTGAATCTCCACATCCCACAGTGCCTTGCAGGCTTCTGCTACATTGTTTCAGTAGTCAGCAGTTCAGAACATTACAAGGGACAGGCAAACACTGCTTCCAAGATTGAAGGCATTAACATTAAAACCATTGGAGATATAAATTTGTACAAAAAAGTTTACATTTTTTTAATAAAAAAAATCTGGGGGGGGGTTGTATCCCACTCAATGGTAAATTCTTCCTTAATCCTTAAATTTTTACATTATTAATATGTGTCTTGAAAATTTCAGATTTTATGTTTAAATCTTACATCCTAATGTTCCAGCAATTTGTGTAGGTTCCAGACACTTTGGGGTATATTTACCATGCTGTGTTAAAAGTGGAGTAAAACATTACCAGTGATGTTGCTCATAGCAGCCAATCAGATGCTTTGCTTTGGTTTTCTAACTGTTGAAATCTAATTGCTGATTGGTTGCCCTGGGCAACATCACCGGTAATGTTTCACTCCACTTTTTATGTAACATGATAAATATACCCAAATGTTGCCCACAAGACATAACAAATATGCTCCTTATGTCTTGTGTGCAACATCTGGGGTATATTTATCGTGTTGTGTAAAAAGTGGAGTAAAGCATTACCGGTGATGTTGGTCATAGCAACCAATCAGATCTTTGCTTCTGTTTTCTAATTTGTAGGTTACGGTTCAAATATAAATGCCGATTGGTTGCTATGGGCATCATCACAGGTGATGTTGGCTTACACTCTATAATAAATATACCCTAGAGGACAGCAGTTTAAAGGCAAACTTGTCAGAGTGAATGTGTACGCAACATATGGAAAAAGGAGTGTGCTACAGACATGCATGGGATTATACTGGGTCTTGTGTTTCATATAATTGTGTCATGACCAATGTGACTTTTTTAAAGAGCTGATGTTGACCCAGACCCAAGGGATCCTACGTGTACTACAGAGCACCCTCCACACCCTGCCCAAGAGGAATATCTCTCTGTCTCCAGCTCTCAACATGAGATTAGTCCAGTTCCAGAACTCTGGTTCCCAAAATCCGAAGATTGGACTGGAGCTCCAAGATGGTGGAAATGTCATTGATCTAAATGCCTACGATCCATCACTGCCCTGTAGGATGAGAGAGTTCCTTGAAATAGGAGAATCAGCCTTACAGATAGCTAAGAGGTAGGGTTTTTAATGAAATGTTCTAATTTTACGATACTAACTGTTTAGCAAGGAATGGTTAATTTCCTGCTGGTCATTGCAGGCGACCATTAAAGTTGGTGAACAGAGAAAAGTCATCTGTCGTTTCTCTGGTTCAGTTGCTTTTCTCATGAAATTAATTCCCAGCCAACTGAACAGCAGGTGGCGATGTTGTAATTTAATTGTTAATTAATTATATTAGCAATTAAAAAACAGCTAATGTCCTGAAAACTAAAAAAATCTGTGTAAATTACAAAAGTGATTAGAAAAGCTCTTTAAGCAATGTTACATTCATTCATTTTCAGGGTTTACATTTTCCTTAAGATATTATATATTATATATATATTATATTATTGTACACTAAGGGTAATGGCCTTTCCAGGTACTTGTCAATTATATACACACAGTATATATCACAAGCAGGAGCATTTGCAGGAAATTGAGGGAACATTGGCACCATGTTATTGAGCTATTTACAAGATAATAAAATATAAACATTTTAAAAATACAATGAATACAACTAAAGTTTAATTTCATATGGGGTGAAAAGCCCCTTTAAATGCCATGTGGTGTAGAATCTATAATGGCTTCCTAAAAGTATATTGTGCCCATGTAATAGATTTTATGATTCCATGTTCCACCTTGCTCTGTGTCACTCTGTGTTTAGCTCTGTGTCACTCTGTGTTTAGTGACTACGTGCAGTGCAACAAGATCAAAGGGCCCTGGCACAACAAGGGGTTAAGGCCAGCATTCCGTCTAACTGCCTTCTGTAAAACATCAACAGACAAGAACATTCCAGGGACTCCAATGGTTTTATCCAGGGCAATATTAGGTGCAAAAAATGTATAGCATTGAAAGGGTGTTTATTTTCTCATTTTACCGATGGGTGCCAGATGAGTGTTTAAGGGAAGGAATCTAATATGTTCTGCCTTTTCTTCATTCGCGGTTCCCATGGTCTAGGGCTCTGGACTCCAATCAGCACATCCTCAGCCGCTCCGAGATTTCTCTCCTGGCTCCCATCAGCAACCCTGAGAAAATAATTTGCATCGGAATGAACTACGTTGATCACTGCCTGGAGCAGAATGTCCCTGTCCCTAAAGAACCCATCATCTTCAGCAAGTTTGCCAGCAGCATTGTGGGACCAAGTGACCCAATCAGAATTCCAGCAGAAAGCAAGGTGAGCAGGGGAAAGGTGGAGCATAGATCTGTAAGGAGACTTTATTTTAGGGTTTATATATGGAGCACCTATAGAGCTAGGAACATTAGTTGGCCGAGATGCTGAGTGTATTCAGCTATGTTCAGCATATATTCAGCTTCCCAATAGTGCTTTCCAGGGAATATGAATGTGGCTTCATGTGGCCTGTGGCCAAGTTGGATGTTTGCTTACACAGGTTAGTGCACTAGCAGCCAATCATCTGCCTACAACAGTACCTGAGCTACTCGAGCATTATGGCTCCCTTTGCACCTCTGTTTAGTGATGCAGTAGCTCAAGTGTCTGTAGCTCCTGCAGCCTCACTGCTGACTAAAGCTATAAAAATAGTTATTTACACCGTCATGTTTTGTCAAAGCTTTGGCTATGAGTGCAAGTAGTCAAGCCCAAGGAAGGCCCCATTAAGGGTTGTGGCCACTGTGAGACTGACTATCTATTATATCAGGTAAAGGAATGTTTGGGGGGCTGCACCTCCTTCTGACAGTAGGGAAGGACACCTATGTGCCTCAATCGTGGCTTGACACAAGCTGCACTCAATTCTAGACTCAGTCCACAGGTTTCTGCACTCCAACACAGAGTGGGCAAAGTGCAAAAAAAAAAAAGAAAAACGCCCAATTGCAGGGGCATTGTGAATGTGCCCTATAGAGTTGCAAGAGTTCTTAGTTTTCCATCCCAGTTCATACACAGACCAGTCCAGAAGTGTGACCATGTTATGAGATATTAACCCAGGAGTTAATTATAGTGAAATTCACTAAAGACAGTGGGGCTTATTTATAAACACTGGGCAGATTTGCACCTGGGCAGTTACCCATATCAACCAATCAGTGGTTAGATTTTTCCAGCCAGCTGCAGGTTGAACACAATCATCTGATTGGTTGCCATGAGTTACTGCCCAGGTGCAAATTTGCCCAGCATTTATAAATGGCCCAGTCATATATAAGTCACAACCTCCTCCTAAACAATTTAGTTATTCAGTGAATAATTTTCAGTATTTTTACCACTGAGGCCCATTTGAAAGCTCCTTTCTGCCTAGATTGGGACTGAATAGGTCCATAATCCTAACACCTTGGGCCACCAATGCCCAGCCTGGCGCATGTTGTTTTAGCAGCAGCTTCATCTGGGGAATAAGTGACTTATTGCCAGCTGGGGAATCAGCTGGTTAATCTCAGACTTTGGTCACATTGCCGGACTGGTTTACTTTTTGAGGAACTGGGGTTTTGTACCATGATGTTCTTCTCTTTTTCCTTTTAAAGGTTTGAGCAATAGCGTCTAGCAAAACTTCTGTCAAACACAGTGTAATGAACACTTATTGTGGTAATTCAGTCTTAAAGTGACTGTTAGTATGAGGTAGACAGCAATATTCTGAGACAATTTGCCAGTGGTTTTCATTTTTATAGCTATATAGTTTATTTCAGGAACTGGTTGCTAGGGATAAATATATCCTGGTAACCAGGCAGTGGTCTGAATGAGGGACTGGAATATGAATAGAAAAGGTGTCACGGAGACTGGCTAGGTTTGTGCCAGAAGCCAGTGACCCCAGTGTCCCATAAATCTTAAAAGACAGGAAAAGGCAAACTAAATAAAGGGTAACTTATACAGAGATAGGGATATTTTATCCAGAATCCTTGGAACCTGGGCTTTTCTGGATAAGGGGTTGTTTTTCCTCTAATTTGGATCACCAAAGCTTAAGTCTTCTAAATATCATTTAAACATTAAATAAACCCAATAGGATAGTTTTGCCACCAAGAAGGGTTGGTTTACTTTATTAGGATTTTGTGTGAAATGGCATTCATTTAATTTGGAGCTTTCTGGATAATAGGCTTCAAGATAATAAATCCCATACCCATGTGTGTATTGACAAGATTTTAAACAGACACCACTAGATGGCACTATTGCCTTATCCTAATGCTCTGCTCATTTCCCACAGTGTCGCTCTGTATCAGCTAGTCAGGCAGGTTTCCTTGCACAGTTCCATCATGGAGTGTCTGTTCTTTTTCAACCTCATCTCCTGCGTAACTATGTCAGAATCTTTCCCTAGAGTTCTGTGTGACATTGATCTGTTGTGTTACAGGAGGTGGACTGGGAGGTTGAACTCGCCTTTGTCATTGGAAAAAAAGGCAGAAACATCAAGGTAACAGTTACAGTTTGATGCAGTTTCTGGTCCAAACACTTAGTGAACTTGCAGTTTGCCTCCACTCTCCCCAGAGAGTGATCATTTGCAGGGGTTATCCCCGCCCTGATAACTTAAATAGGCAGTGAAATTTACAGTTTCATTTTTCGGTGGACTCTATATCATTTAGCAGCTTTCCATTTTTGACATTCAGCAGCTACCTGGTTGCTAGGGTCCAATCAACTTTTCTCTTGTGTTCTCTGCATTCATTTTCTCTCCTTTTGTTGCTCCTATTTTTTTCTCCTCTCCTGGTCTCTAAATCCCTCTCTGATGGCTCCACCTTCCATATCTGTGTAACACTTTCCAATTTCTTCCCTACTTCTCTCCCAGCAATCTTTTGTGCCCCGCTATGCACTTTTTAACCTTTGTTTTACTTTTTCCCTTCTTAAAGGAACAGTAACACAAAAAAAACAAAAGTGTATGAATGTATTTAAATGATGTACTGCTACCCTACACTGGTAAAAGTTGTGGGTTTTATCCTTCTATTCACCCATTTATTTCTACTTCTGCTGTCATTTTTATATTTTAATTTTCTCCATTTTCTTCTTTTTTTACTTTCTTACTTACTTTCTTACTTTCTTACTTAATTCAGTCTCTAATTCAGGTATTCCCTGCAGTATTATAGCAAAAAAGGGAAAGTTGTGCTCACCGCTAAATTTTAAACCATTAGGCGGGGGTACAATGACGCTGTGACCACAAAATTCATATAGACAGAGATACTGAGACATTCTGTGCATTAAGCAACCCCCCCTTTAAAAAAACATGGCTTGTTTGTCCATATATTGCAGTATATTCAAGCTGTAGTCGGCCGGTTTGAATATATTGTAATATATGGACAAACAATCCCTGTTTTGCTTAAAGGGGAGGGCATTTCTTAGTAGCTTAATGCACAGAATGTCAGAATGTGGCAATACTGCCACATGGGGGTTGGATAAGCTGGATGGAGGTTCAAAGTTCACTCTTCAACCTATCCAGTCACTGTAAAGAGCCTTTAAGCTGTAGAAAGTCAGAAAATGCTAGCACTGCAGGATATGTATTCAAAGCAGGCATAAGTGGAGGGGAGCAAAAGGAAGCTCCGGTATTACAAAAAGTTATACTGGTGCATCCCCCCTGAGGGGAAGCATCCCTCCACATCCCTCCCCAGTTCTAGCACTGCTTCACATACTTTCTCACATCAGTTGTTATTCACAGTCTCTGCTGTAGCATTCACAACACCCAGAGGCATTGGTGAATGAGTCCCCAGCACTAGATTTAGCTCAGTGATCCCACGTTCCAAGGGTCTCTCTGTCCCTGAGCCTGAATGGTTGATTCTCTATACTTGTGGCATTGACTCAACAGGGTATCAACCCTTACTGGCCTCCTTATTGGAGCCTCTGACTGCTCTACTAACTGCCCCGATCCTAGAGTGAGCCAATACAAAAAATAGCACTATCTTGTCCTACTGACCAAAAGAAAAAAGTATATGTGGTGCCCTCCCCTTTTATTAACTAGGGAATCTTGACACCCCATGTCAATACTGAACTGCCGAGTAATATGCTCCCCACAGTATAGGCCCAGCCTCTTGCTGCCCAAATCCCTCCTGGGGCATACCTGGATAAAGGCTGGCAAAACCATACCCACCTACATACTGTAATGTTTTTCATAAGCAATGCCATTTAATGACAAAAGGTGGCAGTAAAGAACGTACAAACCATATACAGTGCTGTACATATTATAAAATAAAATAAAATGCTTTTACGTTTCTTGCTTACCCCTCTGTTTGTTTATAAAATGTCAACATATTTGCCGGCATTATACAATAGTAGAGTATATAAATCAAACATAAAAATGACATTAGCAATACAGGAGGTGAAAAGAACCCAGAGCTTCTTCAGGAGAAATGGGCATAAGACACACGGTTAATGATCGGCGTATTTAGGGGTACTTTTAATTGCCCTAGTGGCCAAACTGAAATATGAAATACTAAAGCTCATACACTTTCAGATTTTAGTCTTTTTCCAACAAATGTTTGGATATCAATCATATGTTTAAATGCAATGATCTCAAACTAACATTCAGACTGAATTTGTAGGATAATTCAGTGCATCGTCTGACCATAATAATTACCAGTGAAGTCCCAGAAATGCATTGTAGGTCCCCCAAGGATATCGGCAGATACACAATACATGCACAGATTGTATCATTATCCGACCGAAATTTTCTAACCTGTCCGATTGCCATGGTATGAAAATTATTGGAATGATAATTCGGAGCCCACACCCAGTCCGTACAATTTTATTGCTGCGTATATGGCCGTCTTAACACTTAGATTAAGAGTTGTGCATAAAATAGATGCTTTGTTGAAAAAAAATTCCCTGGAAACCAAGACAATAGTTTTGTAATAGGATGAGAGATGAATCGCTCGGGGAAAGGAAAGACTAACAAAATGTTTTTGTCATATTCTCAGACGGGGCACCCAGTGTCCATACGACTCACGGTTAATGTTATTGTGCATACAGGAGGAGGATGCAATGGACCACGTGGTTGGATTCACCGTTGCTCATGACGTGAGTGCCCGGGACTGGCAGATGAATAAGAATGGAAAGCAGTGGTTGCTGGGTAAAACTTTTGACACGTTTTGTCCTTTGGGCCCAGCGCTTGTTACTAAGGATGCCATCTCAGGTATATCGCTGTATTACACAAACAACAACACAAACTAATATTTTGCATCTCACATATTTTTTGTTTTAAGATCTTATTGGCATCCAGTATTGCACTAACATTTTATTCAGTGATGTACAACCCGGATTCCAAAAAAGTTGGGACACAAAATTGTGTATAAATTGTGAATAAAAACTGAATGCAATGATGTGGGGGTGCCAACTTCTAATATTTTATTCAGAATAGAACATAAATCACGGAACAAAAGTTTAAACTGAGAAAATGTACCATTTTAAGGGAAAAATATGTTTATTCAGAATTTCATGGTGTCAACAAATCCCAAAAAAGTTGGGACAAGTAGCAATAAGAGGCTGGAAAAAGTAATTTGAGCATAACGAAGAGCTGGAAGACCAAATAACATTAATTAGGTCAATCGGCAACATGATTGGGTATAAACCAGGCGCCCTAGGCAACCTGGTCAGCTTGGCCTGTCCATACAGGGCGGCAGGGTTACCAGGGCAGCTGCAGTGGAGGGAAAGGGTCCGGAACCAGTGGCAGCTGAAAGAAGAGATACCTGCCTGGCGCCCCCCCACAGCTGCGCCCTAGGCAGGTGCCTCTTCTGCCTTCTCCTAGTTCCAGCCCTGCCTTTATCTTTATTGCCTTGCTTGCCCCATCCTGTCACTTTCCTATAGGCTCAGGTACCTGTTGGGCTTGGGGGTAGGCACAATGGCCACATGAGCCGTAATATTAGTATAAACAGAACCTTTAGCCTATGGGGGTCTTTGCTACACCCATGAGACACATGACTGACACGGCCATGACTTTAAGGATAAGTAAACCGTTAAAATAAATTAGTGAGAAATTAGAGTGCTATTCTAAGTACATTTGCATCAATCTTTTTTAAGATTCACGAGAAATGTGTCCTGTTAATGTGAATGAATGTTACAAGCGTGCCCCCTGCTGATCAGATTCTGACCATGATATAGTCGAGGAAGATGCCAGAAGAAAGAGGCCAGTTGCAATGTTTTTTGATTAAGAAAGATGTGAGATGTTATCTGAGGTTTCTAATGTTTCTCCTAAACAGGGAAACATCACAACAGCCCTCTTTCTTTTTTCTGACAACTTCCTCGACTGGATCACGGTCGGAAACTGACCAGCAGGGGGAGCTGCTGTTACAAAATTCATTTGTATTAACAATAAATATTTTACTTAATATCTTGGAATCTTTTAAAACTAATGTAAATTGCAAAAGTGCTTATTATAGCAATCTCAATTTTACATTCACTTATTTTTTAAAGCTTAACTTTTAGCCTTATAATGAATATCAAAGCCTATGAAGGTGAAGCAGGGGCCATACAGGGCTCTGGTGGTTTTGTGCACCATTGAGGGTGAAAACACACTGGGCTACTAGTAGCAGCTACTTGTCACAGCTACTAAACTCCAGAAAATACGCTGCCATAGATAATACTGAGAATTGATTCAGCTAAAACTCACGTAGAGACAGTTATCAGTAAATGATCAGCATTGTCTATTTTAGTAGCCACGATAAGTAGCTGCTACTAGTAGCTCTGTGTGCCTTCACCCTAAATATCTAGGGAGGTACAGCCAACTCCCAGCTACAGCTCCATCCATTAATAGGAGTACAAGGGCTGAAGCACTTTACAATTGTACCTGTTATATCCTAGCCAGCAGGCATATACTGGAAAAAGGAAAAAAAGAAGAGAAGCTGTAAATGTATTTGGTGTTGCACTATAATGTAAGTCCATTCCTACTTTCTCTCCAGACCCCCACAACCTTGGGATCCGCTGTCGAGTTAATGGAGATCTTGTCCAAAACAGTAACACCAACCAGATGGTCTTCAAGACAGAAGCTCTCATTGCATGGGCATCTAAGTGAGCACATGGTCGTATCCTGGTAATCTGATTGGTGTGTGCACAGAGCTAGAGGGAGGAATTTAGCATGGAAGTTTATGGCCCGGACTTGCAATTTAACAGCAAACACATGACACCATAATTAGGTGGTACATGCTGCCTATGTAGGGAGGATGCATCCATGCATATTTGATAAATGCCTACTCCAGTAAAATCATAGTTAAATGAGATTAATCTGAGCCTTTGTACAGCCTTATCTGTTTTGAGAGGAATTCCTAACATTTTATTGCACAGATCTGTAATGCAGGGCTTACAAAGCTTGTTTATGACTTTTGCTTGGTTTATCAGGTTCATGACATTAAACCCAGGCGACATTTTCCTTACTGGTACCCCTCCTGGTGTTGGGGTGTTTAGGAAGCCTCCGGTCTTCCTCAAGGTGAGATATGACTATGTACAGGATGCTTGACACTGTCATGGAGAAAGACCTCTGTCCTTTTATATATAATCTTATGCCTCCCAGGCAAGAATCATCGTACATAAGATGAGCATTTCCTACATACCCATGAGATTTCCCTATTGTTCATTCAACTGCAAAGCAAGTAAAAAATTGATTTTATTTGGCCTCTGGTTTATGCCCTTGGGCATAAGCCTATTTTTAGGCCTTTTTTTGCATTCAGTGTGTGGGTACAGGCCCACAGGGCACAATGAAATCAATAAACACATATGTTGCTGTGTGTTGGAACACAAATGTGTATCACACATATGGTTCATATATGGTTCATATATGCTTCATTTCATAAGTAGCAGTGCAATAAACACTTGCAACTATGCTGTTGTGATTTTAGTTAATTATGATATAAGAAGGGGTGTTGGGAGCTCCAGGCACCTCCATGTATGGAAGTAAAGCAGTTTGTGTGCAGTTGCACTCGTTAATGACTGATACCGAGCTAAAGTTAAGGTTGTCATACACTGTAAGATCCACTCCTTTGGCAAGGTCGCCAAGCTAGCAGATCTTCTCCCAATATGCCCACCTACGTGTGGGTGATATCGGGCTAATTTGATCATATTAAAACGGTGGGAATAGGTGCTGTCGGTTTGGGGACTGCATCAACAAGACAATGCTGTCCCCCGATCCGACGGAAAAATCAATTGAGATCTAGCCAATTTCAGGCCAGGTGTTGGTCAGGGAGGCCCATTGGTGGTGCCCCTACACGGGGAGATAAGCTGCTGATATTGGGAGCTGAAATCTACCCACATATGGCCACCTTAAAGCTGGCCATACACGTACCAATACAAGCATAAAAAACCTAGTTTCATACGATTTTCGGACCATGTCTGGGCTCCGAATTATTGTCCCATTAATTTTTGTACCATGGCGATGGACAAGTTAGAAAAATTTAGACAAGGACAAGTTAGAAAAATTTGGTCGGCTAAGGAAAAATTCTGCACATCTTGTGTATCGTGCAATATACAGTACTTGGGGGACCTACAATGGAAGTCACATTCATACAATTGGTGCCTGCCAACTATTTCATGTTCAGAACATCCTCCCATTTGTTATTTTTAGGGATTTATCCTACAATTTCAGTCTGAATGTTTGTTGCATGTAAACGTACGACCGATATCTGAACGTTTGTCGGAAAAAGACTAAAATCAGAATGTGTATGGCCGCCTTAAGGCTGTGTATCCAATATGTATAAATTATTCATTGTCGGGGGGTCAGTTTCTGTTTAAAGGAGCCCCAAAAACACTGTACGTGATGCCTCTTTATGATTTAACCCTTTTGTATACCCCATATGTATCTCTTCTTTACATTTCATGAGCATAACAACCTTTATGTTCAGAGCTCAATCCCTCTCTCCATCAGTTCATTTTCTCAGAGATGTCACTCCTGCACGCTATTGAATTCTTTCATTCGTGTCAATATTTCTATTATTACCCCTCCCCCCACATCCTCCTGCCCTCACATTCTATACATTTGCCTTTGTTTCAGGCAGGAGATGTGGTGCTCTGTGAAATTGATGAGCTGGGAGCTATCAAGAACCCGGTGGTGTGAAAACGCGCAATAAGGACTCAGACGCGGAGATGTAGAATGTGTTTAATGCAGACACTAACCAGCAGGTGGCGCACTCTCGCTGAACAATCACAGAGGCACAAACGATAAATCCACTTGGTGATCTACTTTGCTACTAAAGGTGTTGCCTTACAAGCTATGAAATAATAGTAATAATTGTAAACAAATCAATGAAAGTATGGATTCTGCTCCATTACAATGAGACAATAGGAAATGCTAATATAAGTAATAAATTCTAAAATATTAGATAAACTAAGCTTGTATTTTTAAACTTGCATAAGGCTTATTTATCAACATAATGCCAGCACTGGCACGGCTGGAGTTTCATTTATTGAATGCCCCAGTGTCCCTTAAACAATAAGTGGTAAGGGCTGCCAACTACCAATAATATAAAGTAAAGCACTTAGCATGCTGCATGACATGGTTCTTCTCAATGGTGTACCCCCTCCAGCAGTACCTGCAGGTCACCCACAATGCACAAAAATCATCGCAGGTGATCCAAGATTTCATGTGCCCCCCCTACAGAGGGAGCAGACCAGCCCCGCCCCCCCCAGGCCAAGCGGTCTGCTTCCTCTGTAGTTACGCCACTGGTTCTTCTCACTTAGAACTTTATCATACTGACTTTGGAAATACCAGTGTATGGATAAGGCTAATTACTCCCGATTGGCTAAAGCTCTAATGTCGCTGTACAAGAATTGTTTATCATGGTGGAGAGAACCAGTTCACTCTCATCTTAACCTTCCCAACAAAAATGCCAATTGCAGACTGTCTGTTGACCTTGGGTACCCAGAAGTTGCATATCCATATAATGAGAAACATCTGCACCTAATATTAAGAAACAGGGCCCTACATAGCTTTGTATATTTCTTAATAACTTGACATAGACAATGTAATGGCACCTCAGCTTGATGTCAGTAAATTTTAGGGATTAAGCAGTGGCCCCTCTGCACCAACTGACCTCTAGGAGAACTCTATGGGAAGCCAGTACCATGCCAAAGCACAGCCAGTTACACTAGAACCTGCCACCAAATGGCTCACCAAAATCTTAAAGCAAATTTAAGAGAGAGATCTGTTTCTAGAAATGCTTACACTGCACCCAAAAAGCAAAACGGAAGGTGGTGATGTACAAGGTTTAACGTTATAAATTTTAGTCGCCATACACAAACTGCTCGATAAAGGAGAGAAGCTTCGTGCAGTTTTCCTCAATGAGAAATGTCTCTGAAAGCTGAAGTGTTGGCTCATTGCTGCCGTCCAGATGTCTGCTAAGGATCTACAGAGGCAAGATAAACAGATTATGCAGACAGGAATAAAGTAACACCCAGTACGGCAAGTATTCCAGTGTCGAGATTGTTAGGACCACTGGCAAAAGACGATTCTATTGGTGGACAAGGGAAAACAACATCGCCGGTGTGAGTTGCTGGACCACCTTTGAAGCAAGAAATGAAACCGCATGTGCCTCTTCTATAAAAAACAAACTGGCTTGGGGTACAATGGTGAGTAGAACCAATGATTCTCCTATGTGGGAGAACTATCCAAGCATTCTCCCATTTTCATGACAGATGACCACCGGAAGCCAGTAGCTGATGTCAGAAACAATATGGCAACTCTCTTTTAAAGGGGACCTGTCACCCTAAGAAATAATTCCAAATTGTTTTCTATTTCTGTTAGTCAAGTGAAATAAACTTCACTTACACTATAGAAATTATTTCAATCTTATTTTCTTCAGCCTTGAAATTCACAATTTCTGCATGCAGGCACCATTTTGCAGACACTGTTATTAAGGAAAGCTTACATTGTAGGTACATTGTGCCTAAAATTCATTTTGCTTCTATTCATATCAGAGATGAACTGCCCTGTGCTATCTGAGAGCAAGATGGCCTTAGGCCATCCCTATCCCAGTACACACAACAGGGAGTGACAACATCTAATTGTGTGTCTGTCTGATTCATATACTTTAAGTTAGCATCATTCCTGTCTACAAATGACCCCAAATAAAATGCAGATATCAGGTAAATCAAATTAACCTGTAATCTGTAGTCAACAGAGGCAAGGACAATGACAGAGTGGAAAAGCTAAATGCCATTTTGGCTAAAGGTGCATGATCTAATAGTAGGACATGTAACAGTCTTGGCACATACCAAATGATTTTGCAGTATAAAACACTCATAAAATAGTCCATTTAACCCTGTTTATGGCCTCATTAAATGGAAAAATCATTGTACATTACATCCCTTACTCTATTACCAAGCACTCATTGTGCGCTCGAATGATGTTGTGTTTGCAACGCAGTGACTGGAAATCTCTCAATCATGTACTCTCCGCCCAAACTCAAAAAATTGGCCCCAGTGCCCTAAAATCTATTCACCAGTTGCAGAACCAACCTGATCTTGACTTTTGGATAAGTTCTACTGGTTGATGAGTACAGGAAGTGACAAGGCCAGACATGGCAGCCCCCAACTCCACTGGAGAGCTATACTCTCAGGAGTCTGGATAATGTGGCTGAGGGGAAGCAGTTGCAAAGAAGAATTATTATGTATTATTTCCAATAAAAGGGTGGCTGCTTTTAGGTTTCACATTGTGTGGCAACTGAATTGAATCCAGTCCCCATATCCTGCACGGTGGTGCTTGTGATGATCTTAGTTCCTGTTCCTCAAAGGATCACATGTGTGGACCTCAGTGATTGGCAGAAGGGCAGCAGCTACTACATTCATCAGCAAAGGAAGGTATGAGGGTCAGGATAGGAAATCACTCAACTCCAAGATGTTATAGAATATCTACTGATAATCTAACCCAACTCTCTACCTGGGCCAGAAACAAAGTAATAGGCACTTACCCCAAGATCCACGAATGTATTCACAGCACAAGCGGCCAGGGAACGTTCGGCACACTCTGGGCACAACAAATAAATGTGACAATGTAAATGTGCATGTAACACAAGATCTGTATTAATTACTCTGTGTATCTAGAACCTTCTAGAACAGTGCTGTCCAACTTCTGCGGTGCCGAGGGCCGGAATTTCTCTAGCATACATGGTGGAGGGCCGCTAATGGAAGCCAGTTTTGGCCACTCCCCTTTTTGAACCACACCCACTTCAAACCACACCCATTTTATCACAATGGTGGTAGTGCAGCAAAAACCCAAATGCTTGGTCCTCACTGCGGGGATATTAACAGTTATTCATATATGAAAGAATTATATTATGTCATATTAAGACACACCCTTAAATCCATATGCCTCCTCCTCCCCTGTGGACAGCACAGCAACCCCCAGCAACATAATTACACACCTTAGGGACCATTTAATGGCTGTTTCCAACTACTAACAAACTCCCAGAACAAACCCCTTCCAGGTTCACCTCTCACATGCAGCATAGGACAGGCAGAGTATGGCACACACAGGCAGAACTCTGCCTCCCTTATGCTGCCTGTGTGTGCCATACTCTGCCTGCCCTATGCTGCCTGTGTGTGCCATACTCTACCTGCCCTTAGCTGTCTGTGTGTGCCATACTCTGCCTGCCCTTAGCTGTCTGTGTGTGCCATACTCTGCCTGCCCTATGCTCTCTGTGTGTTCCATACCCTCCCTGCCCTATACTGCCTATGTGCCATACTATTACTATCCTATGCTGCCTGTGTGTTCCATACCCTCCCTGCCCTATACTGCCTATGTGCCATACTTTGCCTACCCTATGCTGTCTGTGTGTGCCATATACACAGGCAGCATAGTCCAGGCAGTACATACAATGTCTGAGGTGTGAACAGGTGAACAATGTGGATGATTACAGCCTGAGCCTGAGGTGTGAACACTGCAGGGGGTGAACAATGCAGAAACTAAAAGGTGTGAAAAACACAGGGGATTACATGTTTAAACAATACAGGGGGATTACAGCCTGAATTTGAGGTGAGAACCATGCAGGGGGCCAGTTAATCTCAATACTGATACTATTTAAAGCTTACACAAAGGTAAACCATCAAAGCAGCCAGACAGGTGGGGGGCCACACAGAGGGGGGTTGAGGGCCGCCAGTTGGACAGCACTGTTCTAGAACAACCCTTGAGTTGCTGCACATCCCTCTACTGTATGCTGAGCTGCTGACAATGGCCATTGGGCAGTCCCTGGAGCTCCCTGAGACATAAGTAGCA
Source organism: Xenopus tropicalis (assembly GCF_000004195.4). Lineage (NCBI taxonomy): Eukaryota > Metazoa > Chordata > Amphibia > Anura > Pipidae > Xenopus > Xenopus tropicalis. The sequence goes on from NC_030679.2 coordinate 124,962,617, forward strand.
GGATGAGTGTATTAGGCACAGTACTAATGTATAGAGCTCCTATATATATATAGCATACAGACTGGGTAGCTATGTATCAATGCACAGACAGATGGATAAACTCACACCTTGATTTTTCACGTCAGATTTTGCAGATCTGTACCCAAGTTTTGTGTGATTCCTAAAATAGCCTGAGCTAATGCATCGTTAGCATGATAAGGGCAGGTAACAGCTTGTTGTAAAAGGAAAATCTAAAAGCTTCAAATTTAAAGTTTTAATTTAGTTACAGTCAGCAACAGCTGGTAACCAATAAGCAGTCTCTTCTGCTATTTTTTTTTTTCAATTTTTATTCAGCTTCTCTCCCTATTCTTCCAGTCTGCCATCAAGGCTGCTTCCTGGTTGCTAGGGTAATTGGGATCCTTCATCGGCCTTCAAAACTGAGAAGACACAGGGGTAGCTGTGTTTTGATTTGCCACAGTAAGGGTTAATCACACTGAATCATCTGCAAGCCCCCGGCCTGTACCTACCAAAAGATCCATCTTGTTCAGCTTTCTGCAGAAGGTACTGGTGTAACCTGTGCACATAGCCTGACTCGGTCTCTGCATGGAGAAAGATATGGGCAGCACATGAACTAAAGCATGAGAGCAAGCGGCCTTGAATACACCAGTAACTAGAATGTCCAGCACACAACAATTGCATGCTCCCTCTATAGAGAATAACAGAAGCCAGCAGTGAAATAGGCAAAAGAAAGTGAAGGACTGGTTAATTAGACAATGGCTAAATTATACTAATATAGGTACAGTGGTCCCTGCACAAAAACCGATTGAGGCACAGTGACTCAGTTCACTATGCCAGTGGCACAAAAACATTATGGCATAACGATCCCCTGTATATTTAGTGCTGGACTGGAACAGAGGGGCACCAGGTAAAAACACAGTGGGCCCCCAGCCCTTGTGGGCCCCCGGCCCTTGTGGGCCCTGCAACCCAGTCCCGCTCCATTCAAGCTCTGACCCAGGTACTCTTCCCCCATTCCCTGATCAAAGCCGCAAAAGCAACATGGGGGGGAGGTTTATGTCTAAGCAGGGGGAATGGGTAGTGAAGGTCTGTGACTGGGGTGGGGGCCCTGAGGTGACAGTCCCAGTGGGCACCGAACACACCAGTCAGACCCTGTGTATATTATACATATATATAAGTCACAGTACTCTCCATTTTTTCATTGTAGAATGATCCCAAGTTTTTATAGCATCTCCACTGCTCTCAACAGTGCAGTGACCCCAGTCTATTATTGCTCAGTGCCCACCCCAGTGCATTAGGCACAGTAACCCCAATGATATGGTACAAAGACCATTGGTATGTCCAGTAAACTCTTCCAACCCCAACCAGAGTATCAATGGAACACTGGCTCAAGCTGTGTATTTTAGATGTACAAATAAAGGTTGATCGATTTTAATACCAACTGTTGCGGCTTTTTATGCTGACCCGGAGTGCACTGCCAATGTGTGAAGTTTTGTGACCCTGTGAGATTTGTCCCCTGGCTACAGACTCGGGGCGGGAGCACCCCGGGCCAACAGGACCGTTTGGTAAGCATAATGCTTTCTTATTTGGAAGTGGGTTCTCCCTGGCAGTGAGTTTTTTCACCTGAGTGCAGGGTCCGGGGAAGGTTGCACCTGGACCAAAGGATTTGAGGGGTGAGCAGTTTTTATGTGGGGGAACCTTTATTGCTTTTTCCAGACAGGCACCTGTTTTTTTAAACTAATTTAAATTAGCCCTTAAACTGAGTGCTGTGGATATATAATTTTATCATGGAACACCGGTCCTTGTATTTTATGGCATGATGCACCGGGCGCTCCGGTCATGCTAACTATTGGCCAGATGAATGCACAGTGGTGGTGCTGCTGCGCACATATTTTTATTCTTGATACAGTAAGCAAAATACATGTATCTTCACCCTTTTTGGAAAAAGAAGAACAGAGTAATGAAAGCTGTGTTACTGAATAGGGCACCACCCCACATGATGGAACCTTTTGCTGCAAGTATTGCTAAACCCAAACTATCAGACTGATAACCACATGCTTATGGCAGCTCTTACCTTGCAGAAATTCTCTCTTTTCCTGAAGGAATAATGCAGCTTGTTTATATGTCCTCAGTATGGGGCCCAGAAGGCGGCACAGGAACACAAAGAAAACTGCATGATGCTCTGATCGTCCCAGCTACGAAGCGATGGAACAAATGCAATGTATTAGAGAGGGAGATCTGAGTCACTGACTGATCTTAATACAGTCAAATCCAAAGCTAATGATGCAGCGAAGGACTATTTCCTATGAGCAACACTGAATTACTTTTGGTCCCCATAGGCTTTACTCCAAGCAGAATCTTCTCCTTGAGAGATTTAGGGGTAGATGTATACAAATTAAAACTGGGGATTCCTGAAGTATCAGCAGCAGTTAGGTACCACAATACTCAATTAATTACATTCATTAATTCCTTGAAAAAACCCAAGCATTGCTGTGTGTATGGGAGACATAAAGGGAAAGTAAACCCTTGAAAGCATACTGAGTTGTGTTAAAGGGCAGTACATAAGCAGTCCCCTAGTAAAACCATTTCCAAGAAAAGTTAGGGCACAGTGTAAAATACAAATAAAAAGAGAATATGATGATTAACCCCATATAATTCATTTGCAAACAGTAAAAAGGCAAAATATCAGAGAATCAGATCAGAGAAATATCAGGAAAGTTATGGTTTTCTGAAAAATATCTACTCATTGAGAATGCCAGCAACATGTTTCAAAAAAGCTGGGACAGGAGCAACAAAACACTGGAAAAGTTGTGTAATGCTTGAAAAAAACACCTGGAACATCTGACCAACGGGCAACAGGTCAGTAACATAATCAGGTATAAAAAGAGTGGATCCCAGTAAGACTGAGTCTCTCAGAAGTAAAAATGGAGAGGGGTGACCCCCCCCCCCCCCCCCACTGCATGGGGGCAAATATTGCAACAGTTTAAGAATAATATTCCTTAGTGTAACACTGGGAAGAATTTAGTGATTTCATCATCTACGACACATAAAATCATTCAATGATTCAGGGGGTCCAGAAAAATCGCTGCACACAAGGGACAGGGGAAAAAATATTGGATGGCTGTGATCTTCAGGTCCACAGGGGCACTGCTTTAAAACCAGACTCTGTAGGGGAAATCAGTGTGAGCTCAGGAATACTTCCCAGAACCACCGTCTGTGAACACAGTTCACACATTGCTGCATGCACAAACACAAGTTAGAGTCCTACCATGCAAAGAAGAAACCACATATATAAACATGATCCAAAAACATCTGCGGGAACAGGGGCACCTTTCAGGTTGAGGGGAGGCAGTATTTAAAAACCCATGGGCAGAATTCATTCCCCAGTATATATCGTCTTATGATAGCATCTAACAGTAAAGCTGCCCATACACATTCAGATTTTAGTCTTCTTCTGATGAACATTCGGATATTGGTCGTACGTTTAAATGCAACAATCTGAAACTAAAGCTTGCCATACATGCATAAATCGCATGAAACCTAGTTTTGAATGATTTTCAGACCGTGTGTGGGCTCCGAATTATCTTCCCAATAATTTTCGTACCATGGCAATTGGTCATTTCAAATCTGCATATGTACCTGTAGATTGGTGTGTCTGACAATATCCCTGGGGGACCTATAATGGAAGTCACTTTCATACGATTGGTTTCTGCCAAGTATTTCATGTTCAGAACATCCTCCCATTTGTTACTTTTAGGACTTTATCCTACAATTTCAGTCTTAATGTTAAGCTGGCCATACATGTTCAGATTTTAGTCTTCTTCCGATCAGTCTTACGTTTAAATGCAATGATCGGAAACTAACATTCAGACTGAAATTATAGGAGAAAGCCCCAAAAGTAACAAATGGGAGAATGTTCTGAACAAGAAATAGCTGGAAGATACCAATCATACAAAAGGGACTTCAGTTGTAGGTCCCCCAAAGATATCACCAGATACACAATACATGCACAGATTTTATTGTTATCCAACCTAAATTTTCTAACCTGGCCAATGACTGATTGCCATTGTACGAAAATATCAGGACAATAATTCTGAGGCCACACACAGTCCAAAAATAGTAAGAAACTAGGTTTCATATGATTTTATCAGTACGTGTATGGCCTGCTTTAGTGTGTAATGTCAAAGACCAACATGGAATCATTCTGAGCTATTTTGTTTCCTGTGGATTAAGGCAGCAGAGCAACAAGCAATGGATATGCTCCAAAGCAGGGTATTTAACTTCATCAACTATTTGCCCCTAGGGGAAAGATTTTCATCTTGTTTTGTGGCTGATACAACCCCGGGTATATGAACTGTTTTTATACAGGATATTTACAGTAGTTGCCTACCTACAGTAGTGGGGAATATAAAATGTCTTGTCACCAACAAAAATGTCAATCATCAACAAACCCCCCTAAGTCTATCCTGACACAGCAGCTAGATTAAGCTTGATGGCATACAGTCCTGAGGAATATGTTGGTGCTATATAAATACATGTTAATAATAATAATTCACCTTGTAGTAACGCTTGATGTTCTCTTCTATGCAATCACTGTCACTGTCTGTCACGTCATCTGTTGCTCTCCATAACAACTGGTCTACAAAACGTCTCCTTCCTGTATCGCAGGCAGAAGGAGCACTGGGGTCCTAAAAGGAAGGGAAACAATCACCATCATGGCCAATATAATCACACAGCTCTCTCTGGTATAAGGAACTTCTTCAGCTTTAGTTATGGTTTAGAAAAACTAATGTAAACAATCCTCAATGGCAAGCAGCGAGGGACTGTTCTCTGCACTTAGCCACAGATTTCCACTAATTCTATAGAAATGTATGTTATTATTATATAATATGATTGCCTACGATGCTAGGCTTGATAGAGGAAATGTTGCTCAACAGCCTAGTCTGTGCACATAAATTGACAAAATATATCAGAATTTTGACTTACCATAGTGCTTTATTGTTCATATAACAACATACATTCCTCTGCAGACATGAGGAGTCTAAAGGTGGCCATACACGAGCAGAGCGAGCGGATCTTCCCCTGATATCCCCACCTACGGGTGGGCGATATCGGGGAGCATTTAGGTTAAAAAAAAAATAATCCGATCGGATTATGTGGGCGGCAATGGGGCAGTCGGATCGGGGACCGCATCAACGAGCCGATGCGGTCCCCGATCCGACCAGATTTTCTAACCTGGCCGATCGAGATCTGGCCAATTTCAGGCCAGATCTCGGTCGGCCAGGCCGCTCTGCTCTCCCCATACACGGGTCGATTAGCTGCCGAATCGGTCCAAGGGACCGAGTATATGCAATAAAGCATATATGTGCTGCCTTTAAATCTCTAGCTATCTTATTTCATCTATGCAATAACCAGTCTGTCTCTTTAAAAGATAACTAAAGCCTAAGACATAGAGCAGAAATGTTGTACATTATGTTTTGTGCTTCTGTACAGGGCAACCCCAGCCCTTTAGCAGGGAAGATCTGTGCCCAAAGATGCCCCAATAACCCCCCCATCTTCTTTTCTGTGATTCCCTGTCCATGCTCTGTGCTGCTGTCACTTTTAAATTTTCTGTCTTCCTTTTCTACATCTTTTCAGCTTTCAAATGGGGGACACTGATCACAACATTTAAAATCTATTGTTCTGTGAGTTTACAGTTTTATTTTTGTTACATTTTATTCCTTATCTTTCTATTCATGTCTTCTCTTATTCAAATTCTCTCTCAAAGTCTCTCATTCAAACCACTACCTGGTTGCTAAGGCAAAAGAGGCCTTAGTAACCAGATAACTGCTGAAATTCCAAACTGGAGAGCTGCTGAACAAAAAGCTAAATAACCAAAAAAAAAGCCCATAAATTATAAAAAATGAAAATCCATTTCAAATTATCTCAGAATATCAATGTCTGCATTATACTACAAGTTAATACAAAGTTGAACAGCCCCTTTAAATGAGAGCACCCCCCTTCCTGTATGGGAAGAATCTATAGATGGGTAAGGGTACTTGTTTCTGTAAATTGAGCTTCCCACAGTAGGTGACAGCTTACAAGCTAGACTCAGTTGTTGGATTAACATGGGAATGTGTCTCACCTCATGCATAGAGAGAAGGCCGCACTGAATCAACTTGTCCAGCACATCCTGACACACTATATACATAGACTGGCAAGGCTGCAACACAAGAGGTTCAACACAGTCAGCACATAGTAAAGATTTTATATGTCCCTGTTCCTTTAAGGTGGACACTGATGCAATTTCCCGGCTAACGATGAATAATGATGCAGAATGTAACACCATTAGACTGGTATATGGTGCAGTCTGTTTAAACTCAAGCACTGATGGGCAGATTCACACTATAGGGCACTATACATCAATATAAACATTAAACTAACCTCTAATGAAGAGATCTTGATCAGATTAGGGCTAAAATATAAACCAAATAAATTCAGATACCCACCACCAGCACCAAAGTGCAAACATGTTGGTCTGAAGCGGAATTGAACATGTGGTGCCACTTCTGTTATAGGGTATCTGGTAGAAGCTCCCTATGGGCTACTGGCAACTGCAGACTTCTGGTCCAACTGAGCATCTCCTGTTGGCAGACCCCAGTGCCCCAGATGGCTGCAGTTCCCAGCAGCCCATAGGCACATTCTACCAGACACCCTAAAACAGACGTGGCACCAGTTGTACAGAAAACTACCCAGGCTACTAAATGATAGTTTGGAAAGTTTGTTGAAAACCACTATTTTTTTATTGTTTAAATTCCCTCCTATCCCAATTTAAGCTTACCAATAGCTGCTGGAGAAGGAAAGTTAAAATTTTGGGGTACTAAATATTAGATTGTATTTACAGGTAAGTGAATGCAATCACTGGGGGATGCCTAACATTTTGGCTCACCCCAGTGATTTGACCTTTCCTTCTCCTTTAATTCCAAGTGCATTTTCTGGAACATAAGTTAGGGTAGGGGGGTGTCTGAATTAATAGGATAAGATATTGATTGTAATATGACCTTATATGCCACTTTATTTCATACCCTGGATCCATCCATATTTTTCTAAATCCTTGCATTGACAGAAACATAGGTAACCATATACCTGTATGATACTACATGTGCATCTGACTTAAAGGAATACTGTCATGGGAAAACTTTTTTTTTTCAAAACCCATCAGTTAATAGAGCTTCTCCAACAGAATCCTGCATTGTAATCTGTTTTTCAAAAACACAGATTTTTTTATATTTAATTTTGAAATGTCACATGGGGCTAACCATATTCTTCATTTCCCAGGGTGCCACAGCCATGTGACCTGTGCTCTGATAAACTTCAGTCACACTTTACTGCTGAGCTGCAAGTTGGAGTGATATCCCCCCCCCAGCAGCCGATCAGCAGAACAATAGGAAGGGAGCAAGATTACAGCTCCCAGTACGTATCGGAATAGCACTAAATAGTAAGAAGTCCAAGTCCGGCTTGGGACTCCTCCAGTTACATGGCAGTAGGAGAAACAATAGGTTTCCTGAAAGCAGTTCTAATGTGTAGCGCTGGCTCCTTCTGAAAGCTCAGACTCAGGCACAATGTACTGAGATGGCACCTACACACCAATATTACAGCTAAAAAAACATTTGTCGGTTAAAGATTAACATTTTAAATGGCAGAGTGAATTATTTGCTATGTAAACAGTGTAATTTAGAAATAAAAAATATACCATAAAAATCATGACAGTATCCCTCTAAGATCATACAGAAACTGTATATGGTTTGCCACAGTGGTCAATAAGTTGTTCCTGGCTAGGTCTGAGGGCATTTTCTATGTTTATGCTCCTACCCACTCCTCTGCTCTTTACATTACATTACACACTGTTTATATTGTGATTTTCATTAAGTAATTTTGTTACTGGTCACTCTTAACCCAACTGCAGTGCTTCTCTACAACAGGTCACCTGCCTCCTGCCTCACATGTAGAGGAGCCACAAGTCTAATGCTCTGACTGTCCATAGGTAGCTTTAATGAGGAAATCAAGTGGAGAAAAGACTGGAGAACAGTCAAATAAAGGGCAACACAGGCCCACAGGCTGACGAAACATACCGGAATGAGCAGCAGAGTCCTGGGAAGCAAGGAACACAGGCATAGCAACTTCTCAGTGAGCTCATCCTGAGTGAACAACAGCTCCACTACACCAAGCATGGCCACCTGTGACAGGATAGCATGCACTGCACAGGCTGCAAGAAAAGGAGAACAAGGACATTTGAGTGAGAAGAATAAAAAAGAGGTGGGAATGGGGCAGATGCGTATGGCATTGAGAAAAGGCAGGACATTTTGAGAATACATGGGCCTGAGAGCATCCAAACTTTCGGAGATACAGAGGGAAAGTGCTGAATGAAGAGATAATGCCATAAATTAAAAAAAAAGGGTTTTAGACTTACCTCCGAGCGCTTCATAGAGGTAAACAGAGAGCAAACTGGTACTCTGATGCCACAGCTGCATGGCGGCTTCCTGTGACTCCCGGCACAGCACATAGATGTCATGGGAAGGCACCGAGTGCAGGGACACGCTTCTCTTGAGAAGATTCAGGCTGTGGCGGACCAAGTCCCAGCGCTGTCCTGAAAATCCCACATCGTGCCTACGAAGGAGAACTTCCTCGGTCATAGCAGGGAAGTCGGAGAGGAGACGGGACAAGGAGACTCCCTGAAGGAAAAGTCAAAGACGGAGGTTAATGATGATGGGAATGGGAGGTCTGCAGTGTTTAGAAAATATAACAAACCAGGTAAAACTGCAGATCTATAGGGGGGGGGGGAAGGTCACACTGAGAAAAAGCAAAGATAGAACAATGTTGACAATAGCGTCATATTAGGCCTAGAGCTTTAGGGTTCACCACCTTATTGAATGCACTTTGCTAGAGCATACAGAGTTCCAGCCTGAGATTATAAAAGGATGGATTACTGAATTCTGGGTACCATGCCGGCTCTGTATATTATCAGCTTTGTGATACTGTCATGATGGTGAAATGCACATTCCCAGTACAAACGGATGTAACTGCTCCCGCTTACTCCTCATCCTACAGCTCAGACATGAGTGAGAAAGCATTCACACCAGTTGCACAGAACATTTTATATACATTTTATTCCATATTTCCCAAAACTTTGCGCAAAACATGCCAACTGCATCCTGCCTGCAATATCCGTACAGAGGTTGGTCCATACACCAGCACCAAAATGGGTTTTTCCTACAGCTCTGTAACAATGGCATTCAAGGGGGTGCAAGTGTAGGTAACAGGTGTGTAAGATGCTCCTCTCAAGTGTGACTGACAGAGCTGTGCTGAGGAAAAAGCTTCACGTCAGGTTAGAGGTAAAGTTGTGTCATGATATGGGAGAAATATGTCTACTGCACTCACTTTTCTATATCTGTGAAGGAGAAGTGCAGCCATGATGTGGGAAGGCATAGCAGCTGAGCAGGAAATGGCAGCTGAAAAAGAAAAGATAAAATCAATTCAGGATTAAACTACAGTTCTCATATATATTCATAACAAAAAAAACAATGAGATTTCAAGTTCACTGGATTTTAAGCTTGTTCAACAATCTATAGTGTTTATGGAACAGGGAATAAGCCTCTGGCACACAAACTCTAGGGACCAGCCTCACTGGGCACACTCTAGCCACCAGAGCCTCGCTGGGCACACTCTAGCCACAAGAGCCTCGCTGGGCACAACTCTAGCGACCAGAGCCACGCTGGGCACAACTCTAGCGACCAGAGCCTCGCTGGGCACATTCTAGCCACCAGAGCCTCGCTGGGCACAACTCTAGCGACCAGAGCCTCGCTGGGCACAACTCTAGCGACCAGAGCCTCGCTGGGCACAACTCTAGCGACCAGAGCCTCGCTGGGCACAACTCTAGCCACCAGAGCCTCGCTGGGCACACTCTAGCCACCAGAGCCTCGCTGGGCACAACTCTAGCGACCAGAGCCTCGCTGGGCACATTCTAGCCACCAGAGCCTCGCTGGGCACAACTCTAGCGACCAGAGCCTCGCTGGGCACACTCTAGCCACCAGAGCCTCGCTGGGCACAACTCTAGCGACCAGAGCCTCGCTGGGCACAACTCTAGCCACCAGAGCCTCGCTGGGCACATTCTAACCACCAGAGCCTCGCTGGGCACACTCTAGCCACCAGAGCCTCGCTGGGCACACTCTAGCCACCAGAGCCTCGCTGGGCACACTCTAGCCACCAGAGCCTCGCTGGGCACACTCTAGCCACCAGAGCCTCGCTGGGCACACTCTAGCCACCAGAGCCTCGCTGGGCACACTCTAGCCACCAGAGCCTCGCTGGGCACACTCTAGCCACCAGAGCCTCGCTGGGCACCCTCTAGCCACCAGAGCCTCGCTGGGCACACTCTAGCCACCAGAGCCTCGCTGGGCACACTCTAGCCACCAGAGCCTCGCTGGGCACACTCTAGCCACCAGAGCCTCGCTGGGCACACTCTAGCCACCAGAGCCTCGCTGGGCACACTCTAGCCACCAGAGCTTCGCTGGGCACACTCTAGCCACCAGAGCCTCGCTGGGCACACTCTAGCCACCAGAGCCTTACTAGGCATATTACTGGCCATATTGTACCAGTCTCACTGGGCAAACCCTAGCATACAGCATCCTGAGCACACTAAAGGGCCTAAGACCCTGGTGAGTTGGAGAACCCTGTTCTAGAACCATGGCTATTCCCAGACTGTCAGGTGAGGTTCTAGGCCTCATTTATTAAGTTACACTGTAGTACAAGATGTAAAAACTTATGAGGTTTTGCATCCATAAAAAAACAAACAGAAATGTGTGCAATGCATAAACCTAGTTTCCATCAAGCCCTATAGTCAGATATTCTTACGGAGTTGCAAAGCCCAATTCTAGGCACGAGGAAGACCTCTAATTAACAGGTCTTATACAGAGGGAATGAACTGATAAACATAATGATAGGCGAAGGAAAACCAAAGAAGTAATTAAGCAGAGCCCCCAACCAACAATAATTTCATAAAACAAAAGAGAAAAATAGAATATGAAGGCTATGTAAATCCTCACTCATCCTTTTCCTAACAACTGCGCTCCAATCTAAACAACACAAAAGGCAATAATACAATAGGAACTGACACTATGCACACAGTGTGAGCTAATTAGCAATTTAATCACATAGAACAAATCATGGTATAATACTAACAATCAGTTAATTGCTTAAGAAAAATACACTTATACGGTAGCAACAAATAATCAAAAACAACCCCCAAATATATATCTGTTTCTAACATAATAGGGAGAGAAGCACCAGTAGGATAAATGCACACCTGCTTCTGGCCAATTAGGTTCATAGTTGCTTTAAAGGAAAACAAAAGCCTAAACACGGGGAGTGCCAATGTGGCAGCAATGTGTTAGGCATCCCCTAGCAACTAAATCGCTACCTATTTACTCTGAGGGTCTTTCCTCTGAATCGCTGCCAGAGGGCAAAGGATAGGAAGTCAAGCAACCAGACGTAGTAGTTGCCAACCCTGTGCTCTAACGAAACAGAGCTGTTCTGTGGGGGGTCCTTAGTGCTGTTGGGGTGCGGAAAGGGGTCCTGGACAGAAGACCTATGGTTAATTTTTGTCTTTAGTTCTCCTTTAATTTCATACCAGAACAAATTTACACTGTGAACACTTTAAAGGCTTAACTGACTTAGGAATGTGTGATCTGACCTTCTAGGGCTCTTTACTCAGGTATAGTAAAGCTTTCTGCAGAATAAATATAGTGTTCTAGGTGGCACTAATGTAGCAAATCTGTTGGCAGTAAAATGCCAAAAAATACACAGCCTTTTCATGATTATTAATGTAATAATATGGTTTGGATCAGTTCCCCAAGCCCCGCCCCCTGTTCCCCTGCTGATCTGGCTGACTACTTTGAGACACATAAAATGTAACAGTAGTCAACTGTCCTCGGCCTGCCTCCTCCCAATCCCACAATTCTCTGCACATGTAATGTCAATAAGGAAAGGAACTTCACAGTGCAATGCATTGTATGTTATGTAGTTCCTGCATGCTGTCTGTAAACTGTGAAGACAATTTGTAACATTAGTGTTTTAGTCCCTCCTCCAACAGTCAATCCAACAGTTTAAAGATGAATTAAGCTTCCTAATAGCTGTTGCAATTCGGGGACATGGTCTGTGGATTAATCGTGACATAGCACAGACTCAATGCATCATTGCATCAGGACCGGGAAGCCAGTATGGGCCCAGATGCGTACAATGACATGTGGACACCACACTTTGGTGCAAAATTTAAAGTTAAAAAGGCTTACTGCTTCCAGTGACCTTGCTGATGATAGGTGCCCACGCTATACTTATTGCTATTGACCCTGCCTGTTCCTGACCCCACTGATCTGGCTTACCTACCTTGCCTTGTTTGCACTGCCTAGTCACTATATAATAAAATTGTGTTCCTGTTAATAAGCACCTGTCCTGTCTGTATCCCGGTTCTTCTTCCTCCTTGTTCCACATTTCAACCCTTAAGGATCAGTGGACACTGGGGGTCCATACTGGCTCCTGTTTCCTGATACTTATATAATCTGCTTATGTAATTGCTTACCCCCGGCAGTGGGAATACTTCATGGCCACAATAAAAACACTATAAAAATCTAGAGTGGTAAAGGCTATGGCACTAGCAGAGGGCCACACACCAGGATTCACCATTTACAAAGGAGCATTTTTTAATAATGTAACTCTGTTTCTTTGTGCTGAACAATTGCCTTTGTTTTTCATTTTCATTTTCCATTTTTTTATTGTTTTTCAGAGATATGCGCAAATCCCTAGCGTATCACAATATTCAAAAGGTTCCCAGACAAAAGAAATGAGGGAGATAAAGCAATTTACATTAATGAAGAGGGAAGAAATGTGAATAAATCCATCTGATGCTCGCCTACCAGATATGATGAGGAGAAAAGCGATGGGCAAGAAGGGGGGCTTCTCTGTGGGCCGATGACAGCTCTAGAATCGAAAAAGTTTAACCCCATTCACATTAGGCTGGAGCAGAGTGCTGCCATACTTTGCCCCCAGGTTTATGCCCCTATATATGTTGAACTATAACTCTCAGAACCCCCAAAAGCCTAAAACTGGAGGGCTGCAGAAGCCTTTCTCAGCAACTGTCTCCTACAACAACTGCTAGAAAATGAATCTTTGTACCGATTACATTCCTGATCAGTGGCGCCTTCAGACTAAATTCCCCTGAGCCTGGCACTTTTGACTAGAACTGATTCTAAGTGATTTATGCTCTTAAGTCTTCCTGTCATTAGATTTGCTTTTCTCGTTTTTATTTCTGTAGCTTTCAGTGCTGCCTTTATCCCTAAATTAGTATACTGTATTTACAATCTCTCCCATAGACTGGGATGAAACAGTATACTTCAGTGCCTAAAAGGTCAGTGGAGAAATGTCAGTCCCTTAGGGACAAATGTTTTGTATAAAAGAAAAATAACTAACCCCCCCCCCCCCATCATTTACTAAGTTTACAAGCTGCTATTTGTTGATCTAAACATAAGATGAAATACCACAGAGATCTTATAGTGATTTCAATCGTTCCAACACAAGAACATATGCAACCATGCTTGGAACCACCAATGAAGACATGTTGTCCTTCAGTTCCCCACTCCCTCACCAGCCCTAAACATTGCTCACCCATCCCAGGTATGTCTCAGGAGGACTGAGTAAAGGCTGCACAAAACAAATTCTTAATGGGAAACCCTGGCTTTCGAACCAAAAGAAGAGCCCCACACAATACAGAAACCCCTAATATACCTAGAATGCAATCTGTTACTTCAAAAAGTATGAATAAATACCATTTTTACATGCTGAAATCCAGATGCTAAACAGTTCTTATCTTTATCAGTTCTTACAGCCAGCAAGAACTACATAACCCACAATGAATTGCACTGTGATGTTCCTTTCTTTATTGATATCACATGTGCAGGGAATTGTGGGATTGGGAGGGTGCAGGCTGAGGGCAGGCTAAGGACAGTCGACTACTATTATATTTATTTGAGTTTCAAAGAAGTCAGCCTGATCAGCAGGGGAACAGGGGGCGGGGCTTATGGAACTGTTCCAAACCATATTATTACTTTGAAAATTGATGTATATTGCAAAGCTTGAAATTATGTTTCCTTTTCAAAAAACTTAATCCCACCTAGATATAGGTTAATACAGTATAAGATCCTTCATTAGCCCTTACATGTCCCCCAGGAGACTGGGACTAATGGGTTGCAAAGCAGAAGTGTCCTGGATGTACTACTCTTGATTTCTTCCATATGACAAGGCCCTGCTTACAAATAAATAGGTACTGGCAGGCCTGGACTGGGATTTAATATATATATGTATTTATATAAATACAGTTGCAAAGAGGCTAGCACTCACAGGACTTCAGTAAGTCTTAATCAAAAATAAAACAAAAAAGGATCTAACAAAGCAAAATGTCTTACATGGTTTTTATTAATCCGACGTTTCATCTCCACACAGGAGCTTTCCTCAGGGAGAACAACACAGTGTTTGCACAGACATTTAAATCTTTCCTCTCTGAGTAAAGTTCCTGTGTGGAGCTGAAACGTTGGATTAACAAAAACCATGTAAGACATTTTGCTTTGTTAGATCCTTTTTTGTTTTATTTTTGATTAAGACTTACTGAAGTCCTGTGAGTGCTAGCCTCTTTGCAACTGTATTTTGTTATTTTGCATCAGCACCCAGGCAGTAACCCCTTTTAGGTGGAGTGCTACCTCTGCTGGAACTATTTATATAAATAGATGCGGATGCGTGGGCTGGGTCATGTGTTGGTCAACTTTTTGTTGACCTGCACATCACTACTTGACCTTCTGTAATGTTCAACAAGTTTTTTGAGAAAAAAACAATAAAACTGACCTTGTAAATAAAAAAAAAAAGTGGGGGTTTTGCCCTTGCAGCATGTTCTACACTCAAAACTGTTCAAATAGAACGTTACTACAAAGGGCCATTAAGCCATAATATCATTTTACAGATATGTGATTAGTGCAAAGTATAACAAGTCAGTACTGGTTATTAGGAAACCTAGTTGGTTGTTCCATACCTGAGATATTCCTTTTCCTGCCTGGTTTCAGATGGACGTGCCCTCATGTAATGTTGAACTACTGTTACTATGTCACACGTGCTGCTTAATGTTTATGAGATGATAAAAACACTATGAGGGGGGCTATGGTAGAATATATAAGAAGGTTGCAAACAAACAACCAATAAACATGGTACATGGGGTGTATTATTCAGTGGAAAAATGTAGATGTGCAGCCTGACATGGGGCAGATTTTTGACAGCCTTTTCTTTATAATACACACTAGGTAAGTCAAAGCAGGAAAGAATAATAATTATTCTAATACATAATATTTCCATCAGGTAATTTGAAATGGGAAAAAGAATGCATAGGGCCCTTTAAATAACACTCCATCCTGGTTACCTTTCAGGCAATGCAGGATAAATCTATCCGCCAGAGCCTGCTCTTTGCACACGCTTGCACATACATCTCCCTCCGGCTCCTCTTCTTCCTGCATCCTGCTCCTGTTCAGCCAAAGGAAACAAGCCCTATTAGTCCTGGCTGTTATTTGGCTTTTGGATAGATGGTAATATCGAGTGAGTCATAAGCAAGAGCAGTAAATGTGCCCTTGGCATCTAGTTCTTTCTGTTTACTTGTTTACAGATGATTGGTTAGATTGCGTTGGCTGGGGAGGGGGCTCATCATGCCAGCCAGACTGGAAAATGTGTCTCCGTTATAATCTTTAGAAACAGTATTGGAATCATTCACTACAACTGAATCTAAACCAGTGTAGTAACCAATAGCATTGTTTTTTTGCCTCTGCTGTGCCAGGGACCAAATTTCTGCATCTGACTGACCCAGGACTGGGATCCAACATACACCCTGGTATTTCAAACCCCCCACAGGCCCACTAAATAGTAACTATGTCTATGACATCTTTCAGCAGCCCCTCTGGCATTTGACAGAATCCAAAAATGCAAGTTTGTGCCTGACTGACAAATTAGTAATGTCCATGACATATTACATTGAGATTTCACCCACTTTAAAGCAAAGTCATTTTGCTATTTCCTTCTTCTGAACAGTTTGATGCCAGTATACATGGGGGGGGGGGGTAAGTAATAAAAGGCACTAAGTTTGCTCAGGAGCAGTAACCCATAGAAAACAATCACCAAGTAGGATTTTCTGGTCACCTGTTTAGAAGCAAAAATCTTATTGGTTGCTATGGGTTACTGCTACTGGGCAAACGTAGTGCCTTTTATTACATATTGGGGATAGAGTTACCAAAGTATATGGAACCCTAAAATGAAAATTGTGCATATGACTTATTCTATATTACCCCACATTATTTAATATATATTAACCTCTCACCATTCCTTTGCTACTGTATCTTAATTTTCTCTCTTCTTTTTGTAACCGCAAACTCCACCTTCTTTCTCTGTATAACACTTTTCCATCTCTTTTCTACTTCTCTCCCAGCAATCTTTTCTTACTTTCATCTTCAATGTGCTCTTTTTTCTTTTCTTTGATTTTTAAGATCTCTATTTTATTTACATATTTACACACAGAAGCGCAGAGGAGCAAAAAAAAATTCCAGTATTCTAATAAAATGGTTTCAGGATTCAAAGCTCTTGCACAAGCCCCCAGGGGATGCTATTCCATAACAATAAAGAAGTGGATGGGATGGCACCCCTCCCCAATTCCAGCACTGCCTCTTGATGGCCAACTATATAATTCCCCCCTTCTCTACTGCAATGCTTTTTTTTCATGGACCTAGTGAACCAATGCAGCATACAGTGTCACCCCTATATGAGTTATGTCCTCAAAATTGGGGTGCATGTTCCCTCCCTTCACAATAAAAATTGTCAAGCATGGTCTCTAGAATCTTGTTCTCTTCATACAGCACACACTGGTTTTTTACACAGATCCTTGAGCATAAACATCACATATTACCTAGTGCCCAGAATGTAGGGGAGCAGAGTTTTTTGCAGTGGAAGAGGCAGAGCCAAATGTCTCCACATGTAGCTGCACAGGTACTCCTGAAACAGAAAGATACAGCAGTTATTTACCTCTCAACATGTCAATGACCGAATAGTCAGCAATACACTGCACTCATAATAGTGAGTCAGCTATTGTAACTTGAGTTTCTATTTCCATTTTAAGGGGGATGTCAACCCAATAATATAAAAGTAATTCCAAAACACATTTATTAAAAACTTTCAGTGGTTTCAAAGTTATTTGGAAAAGCAATTGCTGTTGAAAGCAAACTATCCCTTTATGTGCTGCCACATTTTTTTAACAATGTAGCAGCCTTTAGCTGCATTGTTTTAACGTCAGAATCAGCAGTGCAAAAAATACCAATGGAAAGAAAAGATAAGGCTTCCAAAAGCAAAAACATTTTCAAATAAATCTGGACAAGATCGAGCTGGCAGCTCATAATCATTATCTAAAATTATCCAAATATCAATCAGACATGACTGAACATTGTGCATGTATGGGCTCAACGAGACCGATAACGCATGTATGGGCTCAACGACAGCACTAACACAAAGGCTTCGGATATCGGTCGTCTCGTCGATCGGGGAGGTTAAAAGACTTTGATTGGGCACCGTTGAAGGCGCCCAAGCAAAATCTATGCTTAGGGCTGAATCGGCAGGTGGAGGAAGAATTTCTATTGTTTGTACCTCCATATCTGTCGATTCAGCCCTGAACGTCAATAAAGGGTGGGAAACGATCTTTCCTGCGACCAATGGTCGCACAAAATATTGTTATTGCTACATGTATGGCCATTAAAGTTGTTGTTGATGTTTCTCTACCAACATGGAAATGGTATATGACACACTTTCCAAATCTTTTCTCATCTTTGCTGCCTCTTTCAACAAGGTCAAAGCCAGATAGGTGGCTTAGTTGTGGCATTTAATCTCCCAGGATGTTGGAAAGGGTTCACTTTCCCTCATAGGGAAATGAACTAGTGTCAGCTGAAGCAGTCACACATAATTCATGACAAATACAGGTATGGGACCTATTATCCAGAATGATTGGGATTTTCTGGATAAGGGATGTTTCCGTAATTTGAATCGTCATATCTTAAGTCTACTAGAAAATAATTTAAAATAATTTATGTTATTTACCTCCAGTAAGGATCAAGTGCAGGGTGCTGTTTTATTATTACAGAGAAAAAGAAAATACTTTTCAAAAAATTAAATTTTTTGGTTATAACGGAGTTGATGGGAGATGGCCTTCCTATATTTCAAAACTTTCTAGATAATGGATCCATTACTTGTACCACTGAATGCTACAGAGATTGATGGCAGCATCACAATACTAAAGTGCAGCCTGTCACAAAGAACCTGGTCAGACATTGGCTCAAACATCCCTGTGTACACTTCCCCAGACTTCTAGACTTGAGAATTACTCTACTTTTTTCAGATTACTGATAACATATATGTTATATAAAAACCACAAACTTTCAAATCTCTTGGGTTGCCTTGCTAACCTGAGAGGGTATATCAAAGTTAAGAATTTAGCTGCTTTTTTACCTTTAGAGAAAATGGTTGAGCAAAGTCCACACGTGCACATCCTAAGCTGCCGGACCATGGAAGGAGCCACCACAGGAGGGAACGCAAGGCACCTAATGAAGAAGTCGGAACAACCTAGGAGACCGCAGTTAAATAAAGAAGCAGAATTATATTTTTGAGAGCAGTAAAGGAGAAAGGTACTTATTATAATCAAGTGTCATTCAAATAAAAATGATTGACATCAAGATGTTGAAATAATTGCTCTCTTTCATTTAACATGTATCTATAAACAAATCAGAGTCAAATATCATTAGCAAATATTATCAGTTATTCACATAAAAGATATGAATAAATAAAACAAATGTCTGTACTTAATCACAGTCTTACACATAATCTTCCCTCCCACCCATACACAGGCAATTTGGGATCAGTGGTTAGAGGCTGATAATGATGGGAAGTGATCATCCTACCTCTCCTCCTGAGGCACTACCGACTGGAGACAATTCATAGGAAACGCCAACAGGTACAATGAGGACATCAGGCACTGCCGCAGACTTCAGAGAAGCAATAACCTGCTGCACCCACTTATGGCCAATGGGTGACAAGGTGCAAGGACAAGAGTTGGAGGGTGATTCCAGAAAGATAAGCAAAGAGTGCCCTTCAGCAAGGAAGGTTTCGATATACTGTGAAAAAGAAAAGAGAAAGGATGTATCCTTAAACCATGGAATTATACTACAGAAAGACTGAGCAGTCAATATAAATGGGACCTGGGTACTGGATAGAAAAACACACAAAAGAAAAGATGTTGACAGGTGGAGAGACGAAAATGGTTGACAGATACAATATAAGCTAACATCACAGATAAGGACTAGATAGATAGAATAAAACAGATAGGCAGCTTAAGTTCAAAGTATAGAAAGAGCCAGAAAACAGCATTTCAAAACAGAATTCTAGGAAAAGTGTGTGATAGAACAACATGAAATTGTGATCAATAAAAAGAGGGATCAGAAATTTTGCTGAAGCAGCGACAAATACAAATTCATACCACGGAAAGAACAGCTTCACTCAAGGCCGGTGATCCTGTCTGTTGAGGAAGGAACACAGCTCCTATGTGCTGCAGGGCAGTCCTGTGAACACATTATTATTATTACCACCACAAACATACTGTACAGCATAGTACAATATATGTGTATACTTAAACAGAGAACATACAAAACAGCCGATAACCAATAAAGAGGTAAAGAGGGCCCTGCCCAAAAGAGCTTGCAATCTACAAACATCATACCATCTAACCTTTGGATTGGTTGTACTTTTTTGGGTATTTAGCAGTCTAACTTCTTTCAGTGTTTATTTATATGAGAATCCAAAACATTCTATATGAGAAAAAAATATTTGGGCCCATAGAGGTTGTAAGTAATAAACAGGCATTTAAAATCATCAGCTTGCTCCTCAGTGACAGCAATCCCAGTCTTTGCTTTCCCCCACCAAATCTTTCTATTGCCCCCATAAATTTACTTGCTTTTCTCTGTATCTTTACCAGTGGAGAGGTCATTTGTCGGGAGAAACATTTCTTTGCTCCTGTGGATCTAGATTTTTTGATACTTATCTGTTTTCTCAAGTCTACTTGCCAGCAATTTTTTTGGATCACAAATATTGGGAGCTTAAAGCCACATTTAAACCAACGGGCACATCAGTTTTCGTTTGAATGGAACTCTTCATGTCATTCCACTTATTCAAGGGTCCTCAAGCTGATTTTCCATTAAAGCCTACGCGAGCTTTCAACAACTCTCGAAAAACGTGATCATCAACCATTGGCGCTCGAGATGAGAATGAGAAAGCAAATCTCTCACATACAAGATTCAGACACTAAAATCTAGAAGAGTTCCTGAATTTTGTTCCATTAAAATAGAAATCTTTCAATTGGCCTTAATTATTCTTTTTATTTTATTGTTTTTTATATTTTTGCATTATGTGCCTCCCTCTTCTGCCTCTTTCCAGCTTTCAAATGGGGGTCACTGACCCCAGCAACTAAAAAAACTATTGCTTTGTGAGGCTACAATTTTAGCGTTATTTTTACATATTTTTTTTTTACTTCTTTTTCTATCCCATACCTCTCCTATAAATATATTAATCTCTCATTGAACATTGAACCAGTCTCTGGTTGCTAAGGTATTTTAAACCCTAGCAACCAGATAACTGCTGAAATTCCAAACTGGAGAGTTGCTGAACAAAAAGTGAAATATTGAAAAAAACACACAAAAAAGAAGACCAATTGCAAATTGTCTCAGAATATTACGGTCTGTATCATGCTAAAAGTTAACTTGAAACAACCCCTCTAAGCAAGGGCCCAAAAAAATATCATGCCTCAAACACTTCAATACATGTGAGGATAAATGGTGGTAATCTAAACGACACCCCATGTATAACAGCCAGCTTACAACTATATTACAATTTGCTTTGGCCTGGTCCTTCCTTTCTGTCAAGTACCAACGTACTAAGTGGATGCCACTATACACAACTGCTGGGCTGCAAGGGGGAGGGCACTGGAACACATAAAGCAGCCCTATACAATGTCAAAAAGCTAGCTTCTTTAAAGGAGAACTAAAGCTTAACCAAAGGACTAGGGAGAAATTTGTACTTTATGATTTGGCTGTACCAGCCCAAGGCAACCACAGCCCATTAGCAGGGAAGATCTGTGCCCCGAAAGATGCCCCCAGTAGCCCCCCATCTTCTTTTTTGCTCATTCAGCTTCCTAGCTCTGTGCTGCTGTCACTTACCTGAGCTTAGGGACCCACTCACATTATACTGTATCTATAGAATATAAATGTCATACTCAGGGCCGGATTTAAGAACCTCAAATCCCTTGATTATTATTCCTATACCTTTAGGCTTGTACATTAAGTTCAGCATATAAAATATGGCATTTCTAGCCATATTAATTTTCCAGATATAGTTCTCCTGTAATACCCCTTTAATATGTGCAATACAGTGAATCATTTTTAAAGACTTCATATAAAAACGTATAGATCACTGGAGTCCCAGCGCCTCTGTAGTGCAGACAGCTGGGGGCAACATACATGAGCAGTGCTTCACTTGATATCTCAAAGACACATATCATGTTTAAAAAAAAAACATTTCCTAAAGCAGCTCAACTGAGCAAACACCCTTTTCTCTATAAATGTAGCCCCAGCCTATGTTCTCTGCTATATTACATTGTTGCCTAATTCCTGTATATTCCGAATTGTAACAGGCCCAGTGCACAATCCAGTTTATATTGCTGTTCATTTGTATTCGTCTCATGGTTTGCTGAGTGCCAGAACTGCACAGCACAATGCAATATGCTTAGTAAGTAATCAATAATGATCATAAAAAGGAAAAAAGACCTGTCCTGTACCTGCCTGGAGCAGTTTGAATAGATGTCTCCGTAGAGGACAAGCCTCCACCTCTTTGCTTATTATCGTGCATAGTTTTGTGTCATCCACAAATAAAGCATTATTTCTAATGCCAGTTCCATGGTCATAAATGAATACATTAAAAAAAGTGGGCCAAGGACAGAACTTTTAGGTACTTCCCTTCACGCTGGTCCAACTAGAGTCTCATTAATCACAACTATATTCTTCTGCCAGGTTCCTATCCAAGAAGAACCAATCAGCCCCTTTACAATTCCTTTATTTATTCCTTCTGAAAAAGAACAACAAGAAAGGCTTTAGAAAGATCCAAGTAGCTCGTATCAACTTCAGCCCTCGAGCATCTTCCCAGAGTATACGAGTAAAGGGTTAAACTTATATACATAGATATTTATCAAACACTATAGGAAAGGGTGTTTAGGCACTTTCTCTGCCATTAGCATCCACCCCCTGTTGGGAGACTCAAGTGGCGCAATCCAACCATAGCAAAAAGTGTTGTGATTACTCATCCTGATTTCCTAACTAATTTCCTAATTAGAGTGAGATTACTGCAATAAAACTGATTACTGTAACTTTGTAATGACATTCCCTCCTTTTTTTTCCAATGCAATTTTACCGATAGCAGAGCGCAGTTTTTGGTACAGAATAAGTCCAGTTTTCATAAAATTACATACTTTTTGCAGCACTGACACAAAGGGCAGTCTCTGGCACTTTTCTTTTTTTGATTCCCATCAACCCCTGCTCAGTGGAGCTTACAATCTAAGGTCACTAGCATGTCATCATAGGCCAATCATCAAGTATGAGAGGAAATAGAGCAATGGAGTGTGCCAGTGGCTACAGAGAAAGCAGACTCCGCAGGGGGACCTGGGGAAGTGCTTCCTATATAGCTGTAGGGAATCCCCCTCACCAAACACCCTCTTGCCTGAGAGTGAAGTTGGGGCCACAAGAGGATGAGAAGGGAGTGGCCAGATAGGGGTTGCAGTGTGCACCAGGCCCCTCTTTGCAGGGGCTCCGGCACCCTGTAGTTACGCCACTGAAGAACACATACTGATGTAATTCAAGGTTTTCCCCCAGTGAATCAGATGCAAACCCTTAGTGAAAGCCTGCTCCAGAAGAGAACCCCAACTCTGACAACACTAGACGGAACTTGCACTCCATTTGCATCAAAGCACAAGCATGATGGAGGCCATTTTGACACAAAAAGCAACGTTGCGACAGACGGGCCATGATTATGCTAGAATCATAAATAACACTGTATTTGGATAAAACCTCTGACTGAAGGGGTCATACATTTACAGAGGATATTATCGGATCTGGCCATCTACATGAAAGACCAAGTACCTATGATCGTCCCGTTCGATTATGTCCCAAAGGAGTTGATCTGAACAGAAATGAAAGGATTTGTGGCTTGCACTTCTGGATCTGCTGATGCCAAACAACAACAATAACTGGCAAGTTGGATTACCTGTCTGAGAACACTTTATGAAATCTGATACATATATAGCAAGCTAGCCATAGGTTGCCTGCCAACTCTGCAGCTTACTGACCCATCTATAGAGTGAACCCATTGCCTTCCTAACCAGTATCTGGTCGTGGTTAGGTCAGATATCTATTCAACAACCTAAAAAATCCCATCCGTTTATGGAGTCCTCTCTGCCTAACAAGCCCATACTTATGAGCGTGTGGCTAGCTATTATTGCCACAACTTACTGAAGTTAAAGGAGATGTAAAGGTAAAAACTAAGTAAGCTTTATCAGAAAGGTCTATGTAAATACAGCCATAAGCACTCACAGAAAAGCTGCACTGAGTCCTCTATCAAAAGAAACACGGGGTTTCTTGTCTTCTTTTATGTAAACATGTTCTTCAGTATCAGACTTCCTCCCAATTAGGGCTCTTTCAGGTTTCGGCCATGAGTCCGCGCAGCTCTCTCCATTTTTTTTGCTCCCCCTCACATAAGAATTCACTCCCCCTCCTATAAGAATGTGTGATCTGAGCTACCAGCAGCTAGAGCTGCAGCACTGAAGCTACTGAGCCCGAGCTAAAATGGCAGCTGCTATCTTGAACAAACAGAGAGAGCTTCAAAGGCTGCTTACTCAGGTATGGTAAAGCTTTCTGCAGAATAAATGTGTGTTCTAGCTTGCACTAATGTGGTGAATCTACCATCTCTAAGAGGACACTAAAATTCAGTTGTGTCCTGCTCTAATACATTACTAAAAATACATGACAAAAGAGGCTAAGGTCTTCATATGGATCAACTAGCAGTTAGACATGTTTCATACAGACATAAAAGGCTAAACTTGATGGATGTGTGTCTTTTTTCAACCTAACTTACTATGTAACAAGCATAAGCAAAATTGCTTATCCCATGAGCTACACAAACAAGTTCCTATTTCTCTTACCATTAATGATGATGTCAAGTGAATCCGGGGCTTATTGTCCTATAAAAAACACTTTTAACAAAACATTGGGCTGTGACAGAGAGGCACCCAAAATTAGATTTGCATGAGGAGGAATTTACAGTAATAATTGTAATGTTTATCTTATTTCTAGGCAGCCGGTAAATAATACTTCTCACCGCACGCAGCATCTTACCTCCTTAAATGTATTTAAAATCCTCGTCTGATTGCTAATTAAGGCTTTAAACCGGAATTTAATTAGTAATGTTCCAAATATGTGTAATGGCTTTTGCGACATATCCATTTTGATAGAATTGATTTAGCCAACAAAATTAACATTATGTTTCCCAAGTGTCTACGGTTATTGCTGTAGCGCTGCTCGCAGTCTTTGTACAGGTTATAAATCATTATTATGTGCCCCAAATATTAAAACTTCTCCTTTTCCCGTTCAACATGAAAAAAATATATCTAAAATTGGTTTTATTATTATAGGTATGGGATGAATGGGGCCTGAGGATTTCTGGATAAGGGGCTTTTTGCTGTAATTTGGCAGACGATCTAAAATGTACTGAGACACAAATAATTGTTTTGCCATTAGCAATGGAGTATGTTGAGTTAGTTAACATCAAATACAAAATTGGCTTAATATTAGAGAGGGAAAAGGTATCTGTTAAATGAACAATGTTAAATATAAATGATGGGGACGACAATGGATATTTCTAGTATATGGGGGCTCATTTACTGCTTCCTTTGCCTTGTGCAAAAGCACTGCCATAGGCAGGGCAGGAGGTAAGTACAGGGCCCCAATGTGGAGTGCGCCAACTTGCATGTCTGAATGTTTGGGTAGTAGTGATGTGTGGGTGTGTGGACCATCCCAAAACCCATAGGTCAGGTTTGGGCCAACATCCACACAACTTTCGTGGGTAGCAGGTGGGTTTGTAGACAATTTGGAGACCTTCCTCGCACACCCTAGCACTCCAAAAATGAGAGGCTCGGTGCACAATGCTGGAGGGATCGGCACCCTCCCAAACAATTCAATAAAGCCCTGCTTGTAATTGCTCTGAGTGCCACTGCTTTTTATTTATTTAGCGGGTGGGTTTGGGCAGAACTTTACCACACGCGCACCCTACATGCAACCTTACTAGGGCCTGCTGCTGACTCCAGACATAGCTAACTTATAGATGCATGTCTGCATATCATGCATCTTTTGTGATTCTGGAAGATCAGAAGCGGATGGGTTGGATCAAATTTTTGTATAGCTGCACATCACTACTGGGTTGGTATGGGTATGTGCCTCCCCCTGCCCAACCCCTATAACCCCTATGTGAATGGTGGAGATTTTCAGGCAGAAACACTTGAGCATATCTAGCTATGTGATTCATCCTATTTACATTAATGGCGCACTATTTGGCACACTTTCATTGAACACATAACATGCACAGTGCGGTTTTTAACCTGTGATTACAATCTCAATGTAACAGTTAATATAACTCGTAATTGGGTTGCATAGGATTTTCTTCTGCACCAAAATACAAATGTTCTTGAGGCTTCAATGTTCATACATTAACATGCAGCAATTTACAATGTTAGTGGCACATTACATCTATTTAAGTAAGCACATTGCTGTCCAATAGTGTGGAGTCCTAGTTAGTCAGAGAGGAGTAGCTTCTCTGCTCTGAATCACAGAATTTAATAAAATGTTACCAAAAAAAATATTGGTTTGCTTGAAAAAAGCAGCACAAATACCTGAGAGAAGCATAAAGAATACTTACAGAGACTGTGTGTCAAAAAACATGAGGCCTCATTTATGTCCACAAATACAGTAAGCAAAGTGCAATTTTGAGCACAATTGCAATGTTTTTTTCCAGATTACCAGTGTCATTGTGGACGCAAAAGGGAAATTCTCTTGGCACAATGCTCTGAACATACCACAATTGTGTCCAATTTGCAAAATGGATGCAACAGAGAGTGTGCTTTGGTGCAAATCGGGTGCAATTGCGCCAAAAACTTTTTAAGTCTGTCTGGCGTCATTTCCGGTGTTCCAATTCTTCTGGTACAACTGTGGTGATGCAGGGTGCAAAGGAACTCTAGAGTTCCCTCTAATATCTTATCTTGTTGGCTAAGTGCACTTTTGTGTGCACTTTTTTAAAACCTTGAGCGCACTTTTAAAAAACTGGTGTGCCATATCAGAATAAGAACAAAACTATGTGTTTTCACAAAAAATTATTTGTGCACACCACAATTTATTGTGTGCGCTGGCCTCAAAAGTTGTGTATGCGCACATACATGCAGCTTAGAGGGAATAGTGCCTGCGTCAATAGGTGCAGCAGTTATCTAAATCGGAATTGAAGGCAGAAGGGACTGAGCAGTGCCAAGCACAACTATAGAGAGGCTCAAGGAGCACATTTTGAAATAAGCTTTAAATTACCTTTAATGAAGATGGCGTTACATGCAACTCATTGAAGGGAAAAGCAAAAGTTGCACTTTTACTGCAGATGTACATAAGCCCTATGGTTCTTTTGTACAAATGACTTGATTTAAACCGTTTTTAGAAAGTATTTATAAACACCTCTGAAAATTATTTAACTGACCTGAAAAGTGGGGTGCAGTGTGTGCTCTCCCAGGCTACCCGAGGAACTTGAAGATTTTGTGAAAAGAGCAGGAAAGGTATTATCAAGCCATCAAGCCATGAGCGCTGCATAGACAGGAAAACCACAGGAATCCCAGGACTCTAAGAGAGACAGTCATACAGGTATATCTATCAAAAACTTCTCCACATCTTCCTTTTACTCATGCAAGATACGAACGACAGATTTGGCTAGGGATCTTTGTTTTGCTTGAATGATGAGGACAGTGCTATGCAAGAGTCTCACCGCTTTGGATGCCTCTCGTAGTGTAGCCACCTGCCCGGTATGGAGCTGGAGGTTTAGAAACATGGCAGTCAGTACTTTGACAAGAAGCCAGCGAACAATTCTGAGGGAAAAGAGAAAGAGGATGGACTAGAAAACTAAATAGCAGAAAGGCACAAGGATAAAGAACACAAAATGAGAAGTAATGGGCAAGCCACCCAAACCAACTATGTGCTGCTTATATCTACCATACCTTATAGACAAGGTGTCCATAGGCTCGTTAAACCTGGAGCCAGGACATGGACACCAAATATTTTTAACTTTTTTGCTGCAGCATGATTTTATTAAACATTTGGCATATCGGCAGTTGTTCATTGCTAATCAGCATTATTCAACACACATCAAGGTGAAAGAGTCACAAATTGTGAATACAGTATTAGGGTTATATATATATATATATATATATAGAGTTATAAAGGAACCATTACGGATCTGTTGATGATGCATAGCTTGTTTTAATAAAAGTGTTCACAAAATGGTGTCTGCCTGTTTTTTGTGATTCCAACTTCCAGGACTAAAAGAAATAAAATGTAAATAATTTCTAAAGTGTAAGTAAAGATTATTTTGCTTGACTAACAAAATAGAAAAGGATTTGGAATTATTTCTTAGGGTGAGAGGTCCCCTTTAAAATGGACCCTAAATCACATGGATAACACCTTATTTGAAGCAATACAGCAGCCAGGAATTTCTAGGCAAATTCACTAAGAATCGCTTTAGGAAGATAAGCTGCTGTTTCCATAAGTGAAAGTGAGCAACACCTGACATCCAGTGTTCCTTTATGAGTTGAGACTAAACACTCAGGCTGTTGTAGAAGAAAAATAAGGAGTTTTGTCAAGAAAACCGCCCTATTCCTTAGTTCCTTGGGATGGCGTACCAGATGGAGTTTAAAGACATGGAAACTGTCTCCCTGTCGGTATCTCTTTGCTTCATATTTAAATAGGACAATTGTAATTTATTTGTCCGGTAATGTGATTCATTGAAGTATTTTCTTCTAACGCTATTGTAAAATTTGGTGCTACTGACTAACTTCATATTTCACAGATGGAAACCCTATGGTTTTAGACGATAGCTTGTGGAGCTTTAATCTTCATCAGCTTTAGGCGATTATTCATTGTGCAACATTTTGAATATGAAACAATTAGTTAGGCAGGGGGGTTGATGTCCCTTCGAAATGTTGTAGCATGAAAAGTAATGAAAAATGGAGACAAAGGAGAAGAGAAAGGCTCAAGAAGAAGACTGCAAGCTGGCTTTATTAGATGAATTCTAAAGTGTCTGGCTGGATTACTAGGCAATAGTTCAAGCCAATGCTATTGAAGATCAGTAAATAACCTCTACACATAGTGATTAAGGTGATAGTCTGGGACAGTTTACCCCTATACCCATTAGTGTGAAGACACATGGAGCTATAATAGCAGCTACTTTCTCATATCTACTAAACTCCACAAAATCCCCTGCCATAGACAGTACTGAGAATTGCCTCTGCTAAAACACACGCAGAAACAATTATCAGTAAATGATAAGCACTGTCTATTTTAGTAGCCACGATAAGTAGCTGCTACTAGTAGCTCCGTGTGTCTTCACCCTTAAACTGAGAGGGCCTACGCAATAACCTGTGATTATTTAGTTCATTCGAGATTGACCTTAATGTGGGAGAAGTCAGCATAGGTGGCCAGTTATCCCTATGCCTACAAAAGGCAATTACCTAGTGAGACATGGACACAGAGACTTCTGGATTTGTCCCAGGATCTCAAGCACTTCAATGTGAGTTGTATCCTGAAAGGATCTGGGGGTTGTAGGTTCTGCATGTTCAACGGGTTCATCCTGTGTCAGATCTTTATCTTTAGCAGACTGAACTCTGAGAAATCAAGAAAAAAGACGGTCAGTGAAAAACAGAAAGCTATGGGAAGGGTACGAGGGAGGTGCAATTCCATTGATGAATAAGGCTAAAAGCAATTAAGATGAAGACCTGGGATGCTTTAAGATCTTCTGACAGAAATCTGAGGACACATCTTTATCAGCTGAGCGCTCACAAATAAACACTATACAGCTCAATCTTCTCACTAGCCAGCCACGAAACCTGCAGACAGGTCAGAGGGATAAATATACATGTGCAGAGTAAGAAAGTATCAGAATATACTACATCCAAAGTAATTGGTTAAATGTCTGCTTGTCTTGCTAAAGTCACATCAAGGCTCAAAACTAGTAGGCAGTGTTTAAAATGGAATCCTGGGGGCCAGTCTGTAGCACAGATATATAAACCAAAATATACAACCCTATGTCTTAACACACTGCTAGAGTGAGTGTGGAGGGGACTGTTAGGCTAGATTTGTCTTATTTGTACATGCTTTCTGTTCTGCTTCTCCATATTATTCTAGCTTCCATTAAATCCCCTAGCTGGGAACTAAGGCCAATGTCAAAAAACAGTGGTTAAAAGAATATAAAGATCAGTTGCACATTGTCTTAGAATGCCATATAGTAGAATCATATATTTAGGCAAACTTTCCCTTTTCATGCGAAAAAGTGGTTTGGCCTAACCCTTACAAACAAGGCAAATTACACAGTAAAAGTCTGTTGCACCCCAGAGACAGTGACTCTATAAACGTGTATATATGTTAGCTGCATTGGATTAAAAAAGCCACTGCAGCAGGTATCTTTGATCTCCTAAACATAATCCTTACCTTGCTTCCCTACATTCTCTATTCCCAAGTAAACACAAGAAACTATGAGAGAACCCAGAAGGACTGCAATGTCATGTTTGGCTAATCCATGAGCACACAAGCCACGTTACCTGCTGTCCTGCTCTGTTATATGAAGTGCATTCCGAAATCCCAACTGAGTATACTGTTTGTAAAAGAAGACTTCCTGTAATAAAAGGAGCCTCTCAGTCTTTGTAATTGCACATATATACATATATATTATTACAGTATTCACTTCTACTGTCTGTACTATTAATGTATAGTTTAAATGAGTGATGCTGTGTACACATTATATAGAGAATAATGTACCCCCTAGTGTAAAACATAAGGATATTAGAAATCAACAGGGAGTTCTGTTACCATAAAAAGGCACAGACAACAGGAGGTGTATTATGTTATTTTATAATACACAAGAGCCATTAAACTTGTGTATAGTGCTTATCAAAATCATCAGTTATAATCAGAGTTTAGTGATGTAATTTCTGTCACATGATTCACTGAAAGTTGAGTTGTAATAAATAATCTACACCCTGAGGTTGGTAAAAGTCATTTTGGAGTTCCATGCCCTGTATAAAGGCACTCAGCCTTCGTCCTTGATATTATCATGGAATTTCAAGGTGGCTTATAATATCCTTATATTGTACAACAGGGGGATTCATTGTTCATTATATATTTTACAGGATATTCATGGCTTGCGTGTATTATTTAGATATACAGACATATATAAGGAAGCAGGGTATTTTTACAGACATATTTCTGACTGCAATAATAAGAACCCACCATGCTTTTAGGGGTGCATGTCTGACAAGGCTGTCCAACATATGGCCGGTACTTCCCAAGAAAGGGAGATATGGTATCAACTTTCAGTCCTAGACCAAGAGGCCAAATAGTTTTCTGTAAATACATATCGGTATGTATTAACAAAACGAAACATAAAAACACACACACAATAAAAAATCCTATAGGAAAAGGGAACAATAATCTCCCATAAATCAGAGTTATATTGTAGAACATACAAATTTTTCTAGCATACTGCTGTTTTATAGGCACATATTAATCACAGGATTGAGAGCAACCTCAAATGTCCCACATTTAAAAAGCACTAATCTCTAAAAACGAAAATGGCAATAAATGAAATATTTTATATAGTTCTGCATCTCTAGATCAGTAATGAGCATGGTGCTCTGGGCAGCTAAGCTTAGGGGTTGCAAATCATCAAGCAGAAATTTAGGTTCACCTTCAGAAGCTGATGCTACAGGGCTGATTAATAAGTTCTGTTGTTGACTGCACTGATTTCTGCACTGCCATGTAATAAGAACTTGCATTAATTACATCTGCCGATGTAGAAAACCCCCACCATTCAGAGATGAACATTCTAAAACAGATCTTAAAGGCTAAGTAAAACTCATAGTGATGTAGCAATATTTCTTTGGTATAAACATTTAAAAAGGAAACTTACCGAGACCTTGAACTCTGCAGGATTCTGAAGTTTTGGTGTTTCACTTTCCATTTTGGCACCTCAGGAGAGACCTGTAAACAAATAAGTGATCAAATGTTTGAGGTTAATTAGGTTGATTCTCAGCAGCTAATCAGAGATTGAATCAGTATATAATATAGAGACTAATAAAAAAAAAGTATCTGATTGGATTACTACTTACTTACTTGGCTTAAATGGCCATATACATACAAATCAAATCATATGAAATTATCTTCTACACCGGTGTGATGGCCGAATTCTCCAGACATGGTTATTGGCCACTTCACCTCAGGGGCTCCCTAGGTAACCTAGTCTGCCACCTTGCCCCTGCTACCTTCCTCCAGCGACAATCGGTGGGGGAAATGACTAAAGGTAGGCAGGAGAGGTACCTGCCTGGTGCCCCCTCATCACTGCGCCCTAGGCAGGTGCCTCTTCTGCCTACCCCTAGTTGGCCCTGCTTCATCTGTGCAGCAGATTGGAAACTTTTATCTGCTGATGCGCCATGTTGGCCAGTGCAGCTTAGGATGAGGTTTCTCTTCCCTTTCAGAAAAGAGTCATTATCACTTTCAGTAATGCTGAAGTCTACCAGTCTGTTCCAGCTGGCAACTCCAACTGTGAGAGTGGAATGGCTTCAAGCGGCTTCTCCATCTCCCCATCCTCTGGGACTCCTCATCACTTTGCACTATGCACTGGCCGACAAGGGCAGATGACATTTTTAAATATGTTCAAATGAAAAACCATTGGATATCTGTGGTAGAAAGGATATTAAATGCCATTGTCCATCAGTCATAGACATACCAAAAGACAAAGTTTTATTAGTACGAGACAGCTTTAAGTTTAAAGGGGCTATTCACCTTTAAATGAATTGTTAGTATGATGTATTAAGTGCTATTTGACAGTTTGCAACTGGTCTTCATTTATTATTATTTGCAGTTTTTAAATAATTTCCCCGCTCTATGGTTTGGAATTTTGGCAGCTATCTGGTTGCTAGGGTCTAATTTAACCTAGCAAAGAAAGACATAGTTTAGCCTAGCAAAGAAAGACAGGAATATGAATAGGAGAGGACCTAAATAGAAAGATAAGGAATAAAGAGTAGCCTCATAGAGCAATAGTTTTTTTTTTTTTTTTGTTGCTGGGGTCAGTGACCTCCATTTGAAAACTGGAAAGAGTCAGATAAGGAAGGCAAATAATTCAAAAACTATAAAAAATAAAAACTGAAGACCACATGTAATGCTGCTAAGAATATGCTATTAAATAACATACTAAAAGATAACCTGAAGGTGAACCACACCTTTAAGTGCATACTGGACCGATGCTCAACTTTTTCTCAGTGCTTTTTTAATGCAGGCAGATAAAAGCCAAGCAATAGCCCTATGTGCCATTACACTAAGGCCAAGGGTTGTTTACTCAGCTGGCGTATTTATATCAGCAGAGAAAAGCCAATCCGCTGCCTTCCGTGCCTCCTACTTGTGTTCACTGATGGGCACAGTGTGGCTATCGATGCGCAAATGCCAAAGTGTGCATATCCGCTCAGTGGTTTCGCTAACAGGGCAATTGGAAGGCAGATTGTGTTTCCTCCACTACTGTAATACAATTACATTATTTTATATTTACTATATATATACTATTATATAAACATAATCTGAAAAAAAAAGATTAATGCTTACAAACAATACAATATATTTCTGTTTTTCAAAATGTCAACATCAACAAATCAGTAATGAGACTGTAAGAAAGAAATCCGGATTATATGCATTACCTCCCTGGCTATAAGGCATATTACAGGCATATCACTAAAAGGACTAAATGATATTACTCTACCTCTTCATTTGCTCAATTCCACATCAGAACATCGCATAAAGCAAGCTCCCCTGGGGCCCATTTACATTTCACTTAGCAAAGAAAAAGTAGATAATTACAATATCACAGGATAAAATAAATAGTCGATGGAGGGAATACATATTTTAATACATTTATAAAGCCTCCCTTATTTACTGGGAGTGCGTTACCACTGTTTGGTTACACTTTCCTTTAAAATCCCCAGGCTTGTGGGATGGAATAATTGCAGCTCTTGACAGACATGCAGGATGCAAAACACAGGAGCTGAACACACTTATTTAACAGATCAGGCAGAGAACGAAACTTTGCTCCGTGATGGAGCGAGTACCACTTAAGTGGAACCCCTGCCCCCACATGGAAATGTATTTTAATGGGTACAATGTTTAAAATGACATAATAACAGGAGCAAATCCACTCATGGGTAACTAAGTAATCAAACTGATAAAGGGCAGATAGAAACTTGGGGTCCTGCATGGATTATTTCAATGCCATGGGGTTAATTCACAAGCAATATGAGGACACAGGGCAGGGCTGCCCAACTGGAAGCACACAGCCAGTCCGTGCCGAAACCTCATTTCGTACAATATTCGGTGCGTGTATGGCAACCGCAGGAAGCTGCTGACATCGGTCGACTCGCCGATCGGGCCAGTTAAAAGATTTTGTTCGGGCGCCATAGAAGGAGCCTGACCAAAATTCTGCCTTCAGCGCTGAATCGGCAGAAGGAGGTAGAAATCCTATTGTTTCTACCTCCTTATCTGCCGTTTCAGCCCTGAATGGTGTATGGCTGATTGTACGATCTTTCGTGCGACCATCGCAAATCGCCACGTGTGTGGCCACCTTAAAGGTGGCCATACACAGGCAGATCTCAGATTCAGGTCCCTCAGACTGATTGGGAAGCTTTTCTGCCTGTGTATGGGCACCCCCTATGGGCCTACCCGACCAACATCTGCCCCAAAATTGGGCAGATCTCTGTTGGGCTGGTTTGATTTTCCCATCTGATCACGGACTGCATTGGCTTGTTGATGCGGTCCTCTCTTCGACTGCACCTATGCCCACCATTTTAATTCAACTGTTTGGCCCTAGGGCCAAATGATTGAATTAGACCAATATCGCTCACCTTAGGTAGGCATTTCCGAAGAAGATCTACTCGTTTGGTGAGGTTGCAACTTGTATGGCCACCTTTAGTGTTAAGCACAGATTCAGTTCAATTTTTATTACATATTTGGGCCTATGATCCCAGAAAATATCTGTCCACCTATAGGTCAATAGTTGGATATCCTGTGGGATGGGCACATTAATGGCCTGCTCCCATTTAAAAAAAAAAGGTATAACATTTGCCCCAGTGCAGTAACCCATAGCAACCAATAAGCTGCTTGTTTTTAAAATGGTGTACAGTAAATGCTGCCTGATTGTTTCCTACAATAAATTAAACCTGCTGAAAACTTTGCACCTTTTATGGCAATATATGTATGTAGTGCCACCCTGGTCAGTCTCTAGCCTGTGTGGGTACCATGCTGTGAGACAGTGAATGGTATGAATAGGATACAGTATTAGGACAATGCATTGCTAGTTTGCTCACCTCCTTTCAAGGCAGACACTTCAAACATGTAATGCTTTTCTTGACCCAAAACTGGTGGAGTTCTGGCAAGTCTGAGAACTACATCTCCCAGGCAGCTGTGCAACAGGAAGTGGCAGGACGGCAGCCAATAGCAGTCCAGCTAGGGAGAGTAAGAAGGCAAAAGAGAGACTCGGGCAATTTCTACAGCAGAGAAAAAGGTGTGGCGCTGCTCAGGCCTGGGAAGCCCGGGGAGGGGGCGTGGCTACAGTGGATCAGGTGATTCTGGAAGGCAAGAAGATGTTTTGTTTATTTGTTTTTATTTAGTAGTGACCAGTTAATGCAACCTGCTGATTGGTTGTTATAGGAAATTAAACCTGTTGCAAATTTTGCACCTTTTATTGCATAATCCCCATACAGTATAACTTGTCAGCAGGGCCATATTTATATATAGGCACCCGAGGGCCTGTGCCTATGGTGGCAGGTTTTTGGGGGTGGCCCTCAGGTGCCTATATATTAGATTTATAATTAAAAAAAAATAATAATAAAATATGCCCCCAGCCTCCACTGTCGATTTCCTTAGGAAAGCCGGCAACAAGGCTGGGGGGTAACGCAGTGGAAGTGACATTACACACACGATGCTCTTGGCGTCACTTCTGCCACATAGGCGTGTGTTATATCACATGCATGTTGCGCATGACGTAGGGTTGCCACTTCTACTGCCCGGGAACTCCAGGCAGGGAGGCGGGGCGTGACATCACTGGGCAGGGCAGTGATGTCATGGTGGGTCGGGCCACTGTCATCACAGAGGCGTAGTATGATGCAGTGATCAGCAATTGGCCCGAACAGTTGTTGGTTTTGAACCGAACAGCCCAACCCAAAACCAGAATGTCCGGGTCAAAATTGGACAGGTGGCAACTCTAGCATGTCATCACTTCCAAGACATAGGGGGCGTATTTAGACCTAAAGACAGTGTTGCCTGCCAGTGCCCTATGCAGCACCCTAAGGGTTATAGTACATGGATCATTTTATTAGCTGCTGCTACATGGGCAGATAAGCTGCCGAATCGGTCTGAAGGGCTGATGTCGACAGCTGAAATTGGCCGTATATGGCCACCTTTAGTCTGGAGGGGCTAAGATGGCCTCTTTTATCTGCCCATGTATGGCAAGTTTTTCCTGCACTATATATATATATGCATGCCAGATCCTTAACAGTCACCCCATATTTTCCTAATAGTTTCCAGTATCCCCATTCAGCTGAGAGATGCTGGAAGATGTGTCTGTGTTACCTTATAATGGACTTTGAATTAAGCAACTTTCCCTGATCCTCCACGGGGCGTCTGCGATGTCATGGCCCTGTCCCCTCTGACATCACCCCTTTGACATCACAGACTGCCTCTTTTGACCGCCTCCCCACTGCTGGTTGGTGAGTTAGTTTTAAAAAGGTGGCAACCCTACTCTCTTTAAATAATGAATCCTAGTAAACTAAAAGTAAGGCAAAATAATTTCCCACTGCATACATTGCGCCTCAGCCACTTTTTCCTGTTGGGTTTTGGCATGAGCAGAAGGTGTCTTTAACATCTGTGAGACAGCAGTCTGTTTCCCAATTCTAGTGTTATTTCTGAATGACTGTATTTTTCTCTCTAGTAACATCTGTAACGCTGCCGTGCCCACAAAGCTTCTTGTGTTATCATCATCATCAGCATCATTCGTACCTACAAGCTAGAGAAGAAACATGAATGGTAAAACACCCGAGGGTTCAGAATAAGGACTTGGCACAATGTTGTTGTTTGTGAGATGCTAATGATAGGAAAGATTAGTGAGTCTGCACCCATTCTAGTTGGAGGTAACAAGTCTGCTCCCAGTGACGTAATAGGCTGTATTTCTGTCTGTGCCAATTCCAGGCAGTGATAATGTGTTTAGAGAAGACACTGTCACATCAAAGCATCGACCTGTTCCTTAATTACCCATTAGCCTCTCTGAGGTCTGTGCAAGCATCATCTGCAGGGTTAAACTAGAGCCTTCATTCAGTAAATATGTAATATAAGGGCTAAAATCTTACACAACAACAACAACATGTAGAGACATACCTTGAGGGACACGGCTGGATTCTGTGTACATATCTAGACAACTTATATACCTGGGGCTGTTCTATCATGCTGTAGAGGGAAGCAAAACAGCACAGTTCAGCTGTACATGGGTCCTTGCAAATGTGCAAAGCAGAGTAAGAGCTGATTATTGCAAAGGGTAAAACAGAAGATTTTGGTTAAGTTAAAATGAAATCCTGTCATTTTATATAAAGTGATGATTTTTGTCTTAGAAAAAGGTGTAAAAAAAAAGCCTGGTTTTAACCTTGGTTTCCCAAGCTGCAGCTCCCCACAAGTTACCAGGGGTGGCAAAAAGCTGCTCTCTGCACTTGTGAAGCATCCCCTGGACCCCCTCTGGCACAGGAAAGGTAGGTGGTGGGGGTGGCATCGCAGGAGCCAACTCAGGGGATAGGATCTCCCTTGCACTAAGGTGCCTATTTACTAACATTTCGAAGAGTGTCATTTTTCCCCTTGCAACATCTTTTTTTCTGCAGCATTAAGGAATTCCTTCTTCAGAAGGTTCAATAATTGCCAATTTGATTTTGTTCACATTAAAAATATGTGACATTTTGTCAGCCCTGGAATATTATTTTCTAATATAGGTCTGTTAGAAGCTA
The DNA here is from genome assembly GCF_000004195.4 of Xenopus tropicalis. NCBI lineage: Eukaryota > Metazoa > Chordata > Amphibia > Anura > Pipidae > Xenopus > Xenopus tropicalis. The sequence continues at coordinate 125,000,172 of NC_030679.2, forward strand.
AACATGTGCAGGGGTAAAGGTATTCCACACAGTGGAGGAAATGCAATAATGTAATGTAATGGTGAAGAAGAACTCTTAAACACAGGAGTTTTTTTGTGTGTATTTCCTTGTTGCTTAAACGTTTGTTTGAGCAAACTAGCAAAAGCGCATTGATTCCATTTTATTTTGCCCATGGGCCTTCAGATCTGCATTTTAATACAGTTTATCACTATGGCAATTTCTTTTTGCCATCAGCACTTCTGCCCACAGGTCAATGTGCTCCAGAGCTGGTGGGGGTAGGCATGTAGGCGCCCCCCCACACACTGTCCACTAACTTGCATTGTATTCAGACAGAGCATAGCATCTTCCCGAACATAAGTGTATTAGTAAGGAATAATTGAGAAAATAGGTTGAGACTGAAAAATAAGGACATTTTAAATAATGCTATTTATTTTCTTGGTAAATAGGTCCCTAATATTATAATGTGCTCACTGTTATAAGGTATATGCATTAGGAAATTTTAGTGCAGGCAATATTAGATGTTTTTCAGAGTAGAAAACTGTTGAAAACTCCAATTGCTTTTTGCGTGGGCTGCAAGCTGTGCTCTTCAAGTTGGTAGTTTATTTGGGTTCTGCAGAGCGAGGTATGGAAATCATTAAGGTTGGCGACACAGAGTTGGAACTAGAAGTCACAAACAGGAATAGGAAGAGTGACGTGTTCAGCGGAGTAAAGTGAGGGGGCTTGTCAGGCACATCAGGAAAGCAGCAGTGTGAGTGTTGGTGTGAAAATCGGGGCTGGAACATTGGTGTTTATATATCAGCAGCTAATGTCACCATGACTGCCAGCGTAACGCAAAGGACATTGTGGGGGGGATGCTCTGCCGCAAAGCCAGTCACACTGTTTTTACACCCATCGCTGTACCTCATCGAAGTTGCACAGGTTACCGGTCTGACACTAGTCAGTCTGCAACTTTCTGTATGAGCAGAGCCCAATGCTAAAGGGACTGCAAACATAACCTAAAAGCCCCTGACTGCAGCCCATAAACAGTCAAGGTTGCCTGCCCTGGGCTGTAACTGTGGGTGACTGGGTTTTAAGAAATCAGGATAACTCCTTGATGATATGCCTTCTGCCACTCACCCCTTTTACCCAGGCCCAATCTGGGATTTAAAATAGGCCCTGGGATTTCAAGTATACAGAGGCCCAAACAGCCCCCCCCCCCCCCCAGCCCAATAAATAGTGACTGTCTATGGCAGTGGTTCTCAACCTTCCTAATGCTGCGACCCTTTAATACAGTTCCTCATGTTGTGGTGACCCCCAACCATTAAATGATTCCTAAGACCGTCGGAAATATGTGTTTTCCGATGGTCTTAGGCGACCCCTGTGAAAGGGCCGTTCGACCCCCAAAGGGGTCCCGACCCACAGGTTGAGAACCGCTGGTCTATGGTATGGTCTGACATGGTTCTTCATTGTCAAGACATCGTACTACAAGTCAGACAATTAGTACATACCACTTTCATAAGTTAAGGAACTTTTTTTAGGAGGTGCCCATTGTGGCTAAGCACCATTCACAAATTAATAATCATCAATAATCATGGTGGATCAGGTTTCAAAGTACAAAAAAACATGGTGACTTCTGTTTCTTGCATTTGCACCCTGTCCACCTATCGTAAATGAGTCCTATATTGTCTCTGTGGGCAGTACCCCACAAACCTCACAACAAATGGTGGAGCCCCTTGTGTCACATACCATGTTTAATTAATGCAAATTTGACAAGCATTCTTAGTACATTTTAAAGGGGGAACTATCATGGCAGTGCTTTCTAAATACATTCCCAGTTGGCTTGAGAGATGATTTATTTCTAGATATCTTCTTGCTCAAAAAAAATGTTCATGTTGTTTCCCCCATTGTAGTCAGTTCTCCCTCAGCCTGAGGCCTCAGTTTGCGATTCCAGTCATTGTCATTATTACCCTACTGTATGAAGTTATTGACGCTGGAACTTGCTATATTGAGCTCTGCCAGGCTCCTAGATCTACTCTTTGACTTTGACGGCTGAAAAGGAACAGCTGCTAATTAGGCTAATTTGGGAACGCAGGCGTTTGACAAGTCTAACATTGACTAGTGCAGATCTGAGTAAGTCTAACAAACCAGGTAATCTATAATTCCAAGGAAATATCCAGGGTGCATGTGTCTTGTGTAAAAACAAAAAAAAGTTTGTTCTTTATGTTATAAGGCCTTATCCTTAGCCCTCATGTTAGTGCTTCTGAAGGCATTGCTGCCTAGTTTAAGCCCTCTATCATATGGCATGGGCATACCAGCCAAGGGGCCACATGGGACAGTGGGCAGCCTGAGTATATTAGACAAGGGGCTACATGGGGAGGGAGGTCTGGGCATACCAACCAGGGGGGCTGCATGGGACAGAGGGAGGCATGGGCATACCAGCCAAGGGGCTACATGGGACAGAGGGAGACCTGCGGTACTGAATGGGTAAATAGTCCTGGTGCAAGAGCCATAAGTGGCACCTGGGATCAATTAGGGTTATTTAAGGATTGGCTGTGAAGGGCAGAAGGCCCCAGGTGATTTCCTATCTAGGAATGCTTACAGATATCCACACATACACACCCACAGCAGTATCCCCCTTCCTCCCACTTCACATTAGCACCAATTGATTAAGTTATCCTACTGGACTGTTAGGTCAGTAAGATATAGTCAATACAGGTATAAGACCCGTTATCCAGAATGCTTGGGACCTGGGGTTTTCCGGATAAGGGGTCCGATACAGTAATTAAACAGTAATTAAACCCACTTGGATTGTTTTGGCTCCAAAATGGATTAATTATATCTTAGCTGGGATCAAGTACAAGGTACTGTTTTATTATTACAGAGAAAAAGGAAATCATTTTTAAAAATGTGAATTATTATTTCTCTGATAAACCCCCAAATAAGCTCCATGACCTTTCTGCCATATTCTTTGTCTCTAAGTTTTTTATTTAGGTTTATTTTTTGTTGGTAATAGGTTTTATTGCTACTACTCCTACTACTACTCCTGAAAAAAGATGGCCTGAAACCTCTGATGGTCTATAACTTGCTGCGGGCAGTGTTTGGAGGTGCCGGTTTTACTGCCCTGATTATTTATAGAAATGAGCAATAACCTCTACCTTCAGATTTCTTTCTCCTGAGGATCTGTATGTACCAAGGGATTTTGTGCATGGGCAAGAATTGACATTATATGTAGTAGATGGCTTTTGAACTACCACATAGACACACAGTAGGTCTCCCTATCGTTCACACCAACCGTGTCTACTCTAAAAACTCTTAGCTTAGTTCATTTCTGTCTCCGAAATCACCACCTTTGTAGATTTACTTTTCATTGACCAGAATAAAATGTGTGTCAAGGAGTTAAAGTGAGTAATGAGAAATGAAAGTGAATCATTGCATAGATACCCAACTGCTCTGAAATGCTTTCCCCTGAATGTTTCCCCTGAATTCGGACCCAAAGAAATGTTCAGGTCTATCATTGTTTTATGCAACAAACAGACAAATGTATATTCATTTAAATAATAAGAACATATAGTACAGGCTTTGTATATTGCGGTCACTTTGCCCCATAGGTGGAAACCCATTAATGCACATATGCATGTATAAGTATCAGTATCAGGCAGCAAAGTGACTGGATTAGAAACATTACACATTTGGATTGTCCTGTTCGGGTTAGACCAGGGGTCCCCAACCTTTTTCACCTATGAGCAACTTTTAAATATAAAGAAATATAAACATGAAAAACATTCCTAGGTGGTGTCCAGTAAAGGCTATGATTGGTTTAGTAGCCTAATGAGGACTGGCAGACTACAGAAGGCTCAGAACACGTGGCCATTATGCATTCAAAATGTGCCTCAAAGTCAGAAATTCAAAAATGAGCACCTGCTTTGAGGCCACTGGGAGCAATTCCAAAGAGGTTAGTGAGCTCTTGAGCTCTGGTTGGGGATCACTGGATCAGAGTGTCAGGTTGATGACATATGCATATGCAATAACTGTATTCCTCTACAGTATCTAAGGACGTTATCTATCTTTGTATGCAGTTAATAACAATTATATGGTCATGCTGTACTTCTGGTCCCTAAACTTGGGTCTGGCCCAGGTTTTCGGATGGGGTTTGCAACCTGAGTGTCCACACCCATCACAAAGAAAAAAGCTTGAAGAGGATCACTCACACAGATATACTCTGGGCCAGGGCAGTTTTCTGCTAAAAGGAGCACTGGCTGTGTCGGACTGGCCCATTAGGATACCAGGGAAACTCCCAGTGGGCCCAGGTGTCAGTGGGCCCTCTTGCATCTAACTATTTGGCCAATTGCATGCTCATTCTCTATTTCTGTATGGGAAAAAGAGAGGCAAGGATAGAGAAAAGAGACCTGCACAATAAAGGGGTTTCGGGGGAAAGAGAGGCATAATAGTTTAGAAAGTAGGCCTATGATCCAAGGTTTTCTGGTGGGCCCCTTACAACTCAGTCCACCACTGAGCACTGGTGAAGAGTATTACGTAAGTTATAGTTATTGTACAGTGCTGCGGAATATGTTGATGCTTTATAAATGCATGATTATAATAAAATAATAAAGCGATTACAATCATTGGGGGGGGGGGTTGCCTAGCATTTGGCTCCCCCCAGGGATTTAATTTCCCTCTCCTTTAAAGGAGAAGGGAATCTACTGAAGCAATTTATTGGCAATAGGGCAAGCTTTAACGCTAATTATTCTGCAGAATGCTTTACTATACCTGAGTAAAGACCTAAAAGCTCCATCTGTTTGATTAAGATAGCAGCTGCTATTTTAGCTTGGTCTGACTTTACTTCCAGGCAGCAGCATGCAGAAAGGGAACAGCTCTCAGGTCAGATTACAGCAGAGAGGGGAGGGGGAAAGAGGAGGAAGCTGTGCAGACTCTTGCCATGCCCTGAAGGATTTTTCTGAGAGAAGGAAGTCTGATGCAGAAGATCATGTATACAGATTAAAAGTAAACAAATGTGGCGTTTCTTTTCACTGAGGACTCAAAGCAGCAGTTCAGTAAGTGCTTATGGCTGTATTTACATAGATGTTTCTGATAAAGCTTACTAAGTCTTTTCCTTTCCTTCCCATTTAAAGCCCCCGGTTTTCTAAAGCTGAGTGTCTGACTCACAGTCTTACAATGCAAAAGGCTGAGAAATCCATCTTCCACTTTCCAAATGTTAAACAAAGAACTCGATAACGAACAAGTAAACAATTTTAGAGCAGAGAAGCACATAGATTTATTAGGAGACATATTAGAAAAAAACAGAGCATAGCCACTCTACTATAAAGCTCTTACAGGGATATAAAAACAAATATATATTACTCAGTGCACCATTGGAATCAATTGCTAGTTAAAAATTAACCTTGTGATCCAAAAACTGGTTGATCTACCTTGTTTTGGTGACTTTTTTCTATTGCAGGAGGTCTTTTTATTTGGACGAATCTAAGTGACCCACAATAAACAGCATACTTGAGCCCCCAACCGGTAGGATAAGAATCCCTGGCATATTGGTTTAAGACCTGCAAAATAAAACATGGTCTAGTACTTTCCCACTGTGGGGTCCTTTCTCATTCCAGAAATTCTCAAGACAAATGAATGCTGGCCAAAACTTGTTTCTGATTCTTAATTATTATTTACAAGGTCTTGCAAGCTCAGCAAACAACATGAAGCTAATTGAATGGGCAGTATATACACATTTTTTAACCTAAGCAAAATAAACGTAAATTGAAAATACACTCTGTTTATTCTTTTTATTTAAAAAAATGCACATCTCTTAGTTATTCTAATTATAAAGCGGTAACAGAACATTCTGTTGCTTTCAAACAGTCTTATCATTAATTAGACTTTTTATTAGCTCTTTATAAACAACCCCCTCCTTAAATCCTTTTATCTGGTTATTTTGGCTTACAGATAGGCAGAAGTTCATTATGCAGGGGAATTATCTATGGACTGGTAATCTAATTATTTCATAATTTCCCTTATTGCCCTTTTTATCTTAAGAAATAACAGCAAAATGTATGTTCAACTCATGCGCCATTCATTTTACTCCCATTTAAAGGAGTGGTTTATCTTCAGGTTAACTATTAGTTTGTTATAGAATGTTCTATTCTTAGAAACTTTGCAGTTTAAGTTATTTGCCTTCCACTCCTGCATTTTTCACTACAATTTTATTGTTATTGTTACTTTTTATTACTTCCTTTTCAGTCCCCCTCCTATAAGTATTCAAATCTCTTATTCAAGCTATTGCCTGGTTGCTAGTAAAAATAAGAACCTAGCAACCAGATGCTGCTGAAATACCAAACTGGAGAGCTTCTGAACAAAATGCTAAATAACTGAAAAACCATAAAAAAGCAAAGACTAATTGCATACTGTTTCAGAATATTACTGCCTGCATCATACTAAAAGCTCTTTTTAATGTGAACTACCCCTTTAAGAGCTCTGGCACACAAGGGAGTTTAGTTGCCTGCGACAAATCTCCCTTGTTGCGGGCGACTAAACTCCCCGATATGACAAAATGTAAATCGCCGGTGGGATGTCATATCGGGGAGGTTAGTCGTCCGCAACAAGGGAGATTTAATCTCCCCATGTACCAGAGCCCTAAGGGGCAAAATGCAGTTTAGCATGAGAATTTGCAAACAGCAGACAGAAAAAGATAGGGCTGGCACTGGAAACATGACTAGTGTGTTATAAGTCAAGTGAGAGTAGTAGGAATAGTGGATATTATTTACATCTGACTCCTACTCTGCATTTATATATTTATATATATATTTTTTTTTTATTTTATTAATTTTTTTTTAATGGTCTTCTGTCAGGCTGCAAATGTTCCCAAACGCATACTAAGTTGAGTGGTTGTCTCATTTGCACATGCATTGTTCTCTAGTTACAAGTGACAGCACCATTGCCGTACCTTTACTAATTACAAGAAAGGGTTCCCTGACACTTTAAAAGCTATTCTCATCCATTCTCTCTCATTCAGCATGATAGGACTTCTACATGTGCCTCATTCCCGCAACAGCACTTTATTGTCTCTTCCTTCATAAGGTTTTATCATTTCATATGGTTTTATCTGCTACTTTGTCATACCTGCTGTTGATTTTGGGGTATACAAGGTGCATTTAACCCTGTCCCTGCTAGTGGGCATTGTAACACAGAAAGAATGAACTTAAATCTGTATTTGTGGTTGAATGAGAATGTGCTATGGCTCCCACAGCCACTAGCTCTTCTGCTGCTGCTGAAGTGCTTGCTTGTCAGCCTCCTGTACCGCGCGTACCCAGCATAATTGTTTTCATTCTGCTCTTTGTCTGCAAAGTAATGGAGAAGCCGCAATTAGTCAGACAGATAAACAGCCGTAGATGAGATTCTGGAATTTTGTGTTCCCCGGATAATACTAAACAATCATTTTTTCCGGTGTATATGGAGATGAAAGAGTTTCAAGGGGGTGCGTAACAATGGGGATTGGCATGTAAAAATAACAGCTATTTTGTACTGTGGAATAAATCGCACACCTTTCACCCTCTGTGCGCTTGGTTGTGCTATTATAAATAGGATAATGCAAGGGGGATGCACAGCTACTATAGTCATAGGAATATCGCTTATTGCTTTGTTAATGGAGGATATAAAAGCAGCCTTCTGCCTTGTAGGGTCATCTCATGTCAAAGCTGCAGGCTCTCGGCAAGGCAGGCACAAAAGTAGAATCACTTGCAACCGATGGGGTACTTTTTGTAATGTAGAAAAGTGATAAAAAAAAGATTTATTGCTGGGGGTTATAACAATGGGTACATTTGCCCTATTGTAAATGTAAGGGCAATGGCATGTGTAGCAATTCTAGGCTTGCATTCACTCTGCCTCAGAGCTATTAATCAACTGTACATGCTCTAAAAATAAAAGTAGCCCCGAAAGTTCATTGAAACTGTATCATTATACTGAACTCGGGACTGGGGTTTGAGAAAGGGGGACCCTTGTCACTACAGGAAGGCAGGGGCCCTAGTTGAGAGGGATGTTATTGCACACTATTTGACCAATCATGCAGCCATATCCATCTAAAATTACATCATTGGTTGGAGTTTCAAACTGTCTCTGTAAGCAATGTCAGCACCAGAACAGTATGAAGGGAACATGGGGGTTTATATTAGGGTTACCACCTTTCTCTTTCCCTAACTCTGGGCAGTGTGGGTGAGCAGTTACATCATGGAGATGGGTGACATCAGGGGGTGGGCCAGGATGTCAGGGGTGGGACCATAATGTCAAGGGGTGGGCTATGATGCAGCGATTGGCTGATCATGTAATTCAAGGGGAGTATTTTTCAGATTTACTGATTTGAAAAAGTTAGTTTTTACCCGGACAGCCCTTGGAAAAACCGAGCTGACCACAGCTGGCAACCCTAGGTTATACAGATGATCAGAAGCAAACAAACCAAACAATATATAAAACCATATATATTGCCAAGGTGCAAAAATCACCACCACTGTAATCTAGAGCAGTAGTAGAAATGTGCCCTCTGGAGTAATAAATTGAATTGCACCATCTGGCAGTTTAATGGAAAACTCTGGGTTTGGTAAATGCCAGCACAGCACTACCTTCCTAAATGGAGGAATAATGGTCTGGGGATGTTTCCAATTGTTTGTGCAAGGGCCCCTGGTACAGTGGAATGCAAGCCTGAAGGCTACAAAGTACAGTGACTTTCCTGAAAAGCTGATTTTCGTCTAGATATTGGTTGGGTAGGGCCATCAGAGGGCCCCATAAATGGATAGAATCAGCATCTTAAATCTGTCTATGAGCCATCTTTAGATGTAGCTCTTACAGATTTATGGCTTCTCCTTTTAACAAATCAGCAGTTAGTATATGAAATGTTCCTAACCCATGCAGTCAGCCTGAGGAACAGAATGTGCTTCCCCTGTTGTCCCCTACGTATCATGTCTGCTTCATTTCACACGGCCTTTCCCCTCTTCAGTAGTGAACTATCCCCTCTCTCCCAAGCCTCTGCTGGAACACTGAGCTCAAAGAGGGTCAAAGTACAGCTGGGACACCGCGTGTCTGTTTATTTGTGTGCATAGAAGCAGCTGTCTGTGTGTATCCTCTGTGGCCTAGAGACATGTACAGAGCAAGGATGTATTGCTGTGTTTGCAACAGGGGAGGGGGGGGGGGAAATGTAGCGCCGTGCAACTGTGCAGTATCATATATATTAGGGACAACAACAGAGTGTTGACTTTGACAACTTGATGGGCAACTACTGGCTTTCAACTTCAACTACTGTATAATCATGTCAGTTGTGGAGAACACCCACTAGGGCCCATTTACAGTCATTGTGCAAATCACACACTAATGCATTGGTGTATCTATTAACATCGAAGACAAACATCATAGGTCATGTTGCCCATAGCAACCAGTCAGATCTTTGTTTTTGTTTTCTAATTTTTAGGTGACTGTTCAAATCTAATTGCTGGTTGCTATGAGCAACATCACTGGTGATGTTTGTCTCCAATGTTAAAGGAACAGTAACACCAAAAAATGAAAGAGCTTTAAAGTAATAAAACTATAATGCACTGTTGCCCTGCACTGGTAAAACTGGTGTGTTTGCTACAGTAACACTACTATAATTTATATAATAAGCTGCTGTGTAGCCCCGGGGGCAGCCATTCAAGCTGGAAAAAAAGGAGAAAAGGCACAGGTTACATAGCAGATAACAGATAAGTTCTGTAGAATACAATAGTATTTTATCTGTTATCTGCTATGTGCCTGTGCCTTTTCTCCTTTGAATGGCTGCCCCCATGGCTACATAGCAGCTTATTTATATAAATTATAGTAGCCTTTCTGAAGTAAACACACAACTTTTACCAGTGCAGGGCAGCAGCACATTATATTTTAGTTACTTTTATACACTTTCATTTTTTGGTGTTACTTTTCCTTTAAAGGAAGACTATACCCTCAAACTATACCATCAGCCAATTAATGGGCAAACTACTGTCTTTTACTCCCACACTTCTTCCTGTTACAGTTACAGCTGCATTATTTCCTGTCATGTGATCTTTTAGGGAGCACCCAGCCCATCACAAAATGGTGGCTCAAGCAAAAGGATGTAAAAGGGCAATATTTACTGATATATATTCCCATTTGGTGAGATTCTTTAATAGGTCACTTAGTATGTTATAAACAGATCTGTTGGTTCTGTACTCATTCTGGGGGTATAGTTTTCCTTTAATAGTTACATCCCTAAAACCATTCCATAACCAACACAATCTGCACCCACATTTTTGCACACAGACCCAAATTGTCATCTGCCTTTGTAAATCTTAGTACACTAATTTGCTGGTGCCACAGTTAAGGTGGCCATACACGAGCAGATCCGCTCGCTTGGCGATGTCGCCAAGCGAGCGGATCTTCCCCCGATATCCCCACCTACGGGTGGGCGATATCGGGGAGCATTTAGGTAAAAAAAATAATAATCTGATCGTTTGGCCCTGGGGCCAGACGATCGGATTATGTGGGCGGCAATGGGGCAGTCGGATTGGGGACCGCATCAACGAGCCGATGCGGTCCCCGATCCGACCAGATTTTCTAACCTGGCCGATCGAGATCTGGCCAATTTCAGGCCAGATATCGGTCGGCCAGGCCGCTCTGCTCTCCCCATACACGGGCCGATTAGCTGCCGAATCGGTCCAAGGGACCCATATCGGCAGCTATAGTCGGCCCGTGTATGGCCACCTTTACACTGGAATACTGGGAAATAAAATTGAGAGTAAAAAGCACAGTGTACTGCCTGCAACTTATGCCCTTACTTTGTAACTGAGCCCTAATCTAGTGGCATTTGTATATAGTTTAGGACTACCCAAAAGGGTATAGTAATCATTTATCTGTATGTACGCTTGAAATGTGCAAGCTCTATAAATATTATAGTAACACTAACACAGTAAGTGTATATCAGCTTATTTATGGATAGATGGCTCATTCGTGGAGCAAACAAACTGCAATGGGCAAATTCAGGGCATTGTGAGCACTTTCCTGTTTTCCTCACAAACAATGTCTGACAGCAGCACCACAGTTGCAACAGACTCCTAGTTAAACTTCTTTTTTAAATATACTAAAAATAGTTTTGGACATTTCACAACACAAATTTGTTTTCATCTGCCCTTATTCCAAGTTTTTCCATATTTATGTCATTCTTTCCTTACCCCCTCCCTTCACCCCACTTCCAACCATTATAGACAATTTGTCACACTTCAGTGTTGTCTAAGTAAGAATGTACCAGATCCAGGATTTCATTGGAGAACACGGCCAAATACCAAAGTATTTTGGCGGAATCTAACAAGTGCTTATGATTGGCTCATTATGGCTGCAAGCACAGTTTTATTTGTGCAATTTTCATTAAAGGGCTTGTTTACCTTTGAGTTAACTTTTAGTATGATGTAGAAAGTGATATTCTGAGACAGTTTGCTGTTGGTCTTCATTTTTTTATCTGTGTTTTTTTTACTATTTAACTTTCTGTTCTGCAGCTGTCTAGTTTGACATTTCAGCCGGTTTCTAGGGTCCAAATCACCTTAGCAACCAGGCAGTTGCTTAAAGGACAATGAAAGGTTAATATAAATTAAAAGTAAGTCTATAGGCATTCTTTTTAAGTACTTACTGCATATCTAAATTCCCAGATCCCTGCTTGCTTCTCTGAGATATGGTGCTGGCAGCCTACAGCAGTGTGAAGACTACAGTGAAATCACTGAAATCTCTCTCCCCTTCCCGTAGCTGCCAGCGGCAGCCTTCCTATTCTCTGAGCATGTGTGTAACTTGATCCTGTCTCCTGTTCTGAGCTACACATGCCCACCAGCCAATCAGAAGCGGATCTGGCAGAGGGGAGGGGGGGAGGGAATGAAACACATGTGCAGTATGAAGCAAGGAGGGAAAGGAAGGGAGAATACCTTTTTAGAGATGGCTGCCTGTTCTAGAAAATGTGAAGTAAGTGTGACTGAGTAAATATTTGATTAGGTGAGCCAAAAGTGTAGCGTTTTTACTAAACAATAGGAGGACTATTGGGCAGTATGCTTTTTACATTTTGACTTGCATTCTCCTTTAAATGAGAAAGTGGAATATGAATAGGAGGGGCGTGAATAGAAAAATAATTGAGAAAAAGTAACAATAACTATAAAATTGTAGTCTCACAGAGCAATAGTTTGTTGGCTGCCGGGGTCAGTGACCCCTATTTGAAAGCTGGTAAGAGTCCGAAGAAGAAGACGAATAAATCATACTATAAAAAATAAAAAACTATAAAAAATGAAAACCAACTGAAAAGTTGCTTAGAGTTGGGTATTCTAAGTGGTCACAAACCTATGGTCCATTAACATAGATATGTAGATTAGTGAAACTAGATACAGTGGCTTCAGCCTAGTAACTAAGGGAATGGAAAATGTAGGGTATTTTTTTTTACATTTTAATATGATATAGAATGTCCTATTTCTAGCATCTTTGCAGTTGGTCTTCATTATTTGTTATAGTTTTTTAATTATTTGCGTTTCTCTTCCAACATCTTTCCAACTTTAAATGGGGGTCACTAACCCTAGTGGCTAACCCTATTGCTTACAATTTCATTATTATTGTTACTTTTTATTCCTCATCTTTCTGTTCAAGCCATATTCCAGTCTCTCAGGTATACAAGACCCTAGCAACCAGATTGCTGCTGAAATTCCAAATTGGAGAGCTGCTGAACAGAAAGCTAAAGCTAAAACAAAAAACCACAAATAATAAAAAAAAACAAAAAGCAATTGCAAATTGTCTTATAATATCAATGTCTACATCTTACAAAATGTTAACTTTCAGGTAAAAAAAACCCTTAATGCCATAGGCACTATTAACCCTATGGGCCTCTAGAGTACTAATAACATGTGTTTTGCACTGCAAATGTTGACCTTCTTCTAGACTTCTATTGAAACGGCACAAAGCTCCACATTATGAATCGTCTTAATGGAACAACCCCAGGGCACAAACTGCCTAATAAATCTCATACTCATACAGTGATTACAACAGCAGTGGCTAAACTGCCACTTCCACCATCCGTCAACGTATAGTGATGTGGGCAAGCCAGATTAGGGATGTATACACAGGTATGGGTCCTGTAATCCATAATGCTTGGGACCTAGAGTTTTCTAGATAATTTCCGTAATATTGGATAAACATACTTTATCTACTAAAAAATAATTGAAACTTTAAAGAAGTAGTTCACCTTTGAAAAACTTTTAGTATAATGTAGAGTGTGCTATTCTGAGACAGTTCGTAAGTGGTCTTTGTTTTTATTATTTCAATTTTTGATTTATTTAGGTTTTTGTTTAGCAGCTCTCTAGTTTGGTATTTCAGGAGCTATCTAGTTGCTAGGGTCCAATTTAACCTAGCAACCAGGCAGTGGTTTGAAAGAGAGACTGGATTATGAATAGAGGAAGGGATAAATAGAAAGATAAGTAATAAATGGTAACAATAAAATTGTTGCCTCACAGAGCAGTTGTATTTGGATGCTGTGGTCAGTGACCCCCATTCGAAAGCTTGAGTAAGAAGGAGAAGACAAATCATTCAAAAAATATAACAAAAAATTAGGGCTAGTTGGAAAGTTGCTAAGGATAGGCCATTCTTTAAAGGAGAAAGAAAGGCTAATAAAGAGTTAATCTCAAGCTGCAGGCATACCTTCAGTTCAATAGTGCCCTTAAGTGTCTCCCCATATTTCTCCCGTTCAGATGATCAGAAGCCTCATAGGAAAATAACGCTGAGCTCTGTAAAGAAAATTCCCATAATGCCTTACTCCTGCACCAAGACCCCTGTACATGTGCAGTAAGACCATGAGGAAGCTTCCTGCTGATTGACTCAGACCACACATTCCTTAGGGGGGGAGCAGGAGAGGGAGAGAGCTGCGCAGACTCTGGCACAGGAATAAAGGAAACAAGGAAGGAAGAAAATCATGTGTTTCTTTTGACAGAGTGCAGTGTATCAGTGAGTGCTTATGGCTGTATTTACATAGACCTTTCTGATAAAGCTTACTTAGTTTTTACCTTTCCTTCTCCTTTTACATACTAAAAGTTAACCTGAATAAGTTTGAACTTAAAATAAAAGGTTTCTGGATAATGGGTCCTACAGCTTTAGAATCTAAATATCTATGATAACTAATATTGTTTTGTATCTTGTTTATGTGAGCAAAAAATGTATACAGGTATGGGATCCCTTATCCAGAAACCTGTTGTCCAGAAAGCTGAAAACTACTGAAGACCAGCTTCCATAGAATCCATTTTAAGCAAGTAACTTTAGTTTTAGAAATGATTTCCTTTTTCTGTGTAATAATAAAACAGTGCCTTGTACTTAAGGTATGGAGACCCAAATGACAGGAAAAAAAAGTTTTCTGTAAAAGCAAGGTCTCAAACATTCTGGATAATAGATCCTATACCCGTATAAAATATACAGTAACTACATAAAAGCATTTATTGTCTCTTTGCTTTTAATCTGACGGCATCTTTGTGACTCATGTAGCAAATAATAGCAAATTGTCATAAGCTAGTTAAACGCCTGCTCAGAGTTCTATATATGCTGTGTTTACTTAGGTGTCTCTTTGCAAATCGCTGTCTGCTGCCCCACAGATCCCCTGTCAAGCTTGTGTAATGTTATTAGCCCCGTGGGGCCTGGGGCATCTTCAGATCTTAAGAGTAGGGCAGCCCAGGACTGCAGGCAGCTTGTGGGGCAATTCATTAACACCAAATCCAATCGCCTGGATGGAAGAGTCTGATTACCTTCATATCTCCGCTCTGCTCCACAGTCCAAATCAAATTTGGTTTGACCAGTGACTGTTCCAATTGCATTAATGAATATTCCGAGGATCAAATGCAGTAGGGAAACCCAGGATTTACAGACAATGCGAAGATTGTGAAAGAAACCAAAATAATACAAAAGGTTGAATGCAGACAAATAGGGAGGTACAGAAGAGGGGGACCCCTTCAATGCCGGGAGGGCTGGGCCCCATCTGAGAGGCGGGGGGGAATTACATAGATTCTTCAGATGTCAGAATGATGCTGGAGTAGCAGTACAATGGCTGGAGGGACATCCTTGATGTGTATACTGAAATATTATGCAATATAACATGCCCTTTGTACAGATATCTGTTTTTATTTCCCAAGAGTCCCTCTAGTCCTAGATGCCCAGGGAAATCGTACTCTACCCTGGTTGGAATCAAAACTGAAAATACAGTGTACAGTCAGGTAACATATAAGGTGCTTTCAAGGAATAGTGTATATGTTAATATAAACACATAAAGCACATTACTGTAACAGAAGTTTTACAACTGTAAAGGATCTGTAGGAAGACAGTATATAAAAATTTGAATTAGAATGTGTATAGAAAGAAAGAGAGGATATACCTGATACACCCATAGGGGCTTGACATAGTGTGCAAGGAAAGGAATTATATACGATGGAGACGCTTGACAAAGGGCCACATTCAGTGTAAGGAGTTAAAGTGATCACATAATCTAGCTAACAGAAGTCTAGGAGGAAATGTGGAATTTAAGTAAAAGATAGGTTATATTTCATTGAGTTGAATTTGGCACATACTGTTACACTGACTGGGCATTAAATGGGAAAACCTTGTTGAAAGGTTTGGGGGATAATTTGGTTTTGTTTTTTTGTGGTGTTCTATGTGAAATCAGCCAAAATGTATGCCGGACTTTGAAGTAAAGTCCGGCATGGGTCTGGTCAGGCAGGCTTGTGTCCAACCTGGACCCACAACCCAACTTTCAATGTGCTAGAGTTTTCTGTGATGCTCATATTGATGTGTATTCACACTAAAAGGCCAAGCAATGAATATGGAAGCAGTATCCTATCAACATTTGGCATCAGTTTACATGAGTACAGGTGGTCTAGATTTTCTTTCTTTGAATATTATGATAAGGAGTGCATTTTTGGTGTGACATTTTTCAGAAAGCTTATAGATAGTAGGCTGAGAATATGCAGGACAGAATGGTCAGAATCCATGGAATAGAATAACAGTTTGTTCCAGTATAATGGACAGTTACCAGTATGATGGACTTTTTTTTTTTTTAACAATTCATTGGAGTCTATGGGTGTTTTTCTCATGGCGAAACAAGGCGAAAATTTTCAACCATCACTAGTAAAAAAATCTCTCTATAAAGTAAAATAGAATGGTAAAAATGTGTGGGATGCAATGGGATGCAATTATGTTGGATTAAATGGATAGAATCTGCTGAGCAGTATGGAAAGAATGAGCAGGACTGAAAAGACTCAGAACTGAATGGGTAGAATGAGTTGTATAGAATGGGTGGTATAGAATAAATTCAGTGTGTGTTATAGAATAGTTAAAATCCTCAGAACAAAATAAAAAAAATAAACCTGTGTGATATTGAACGGTTTATCTGAGTGGGACACAATGATATGTGAGAATGTGTAGGATAAAGGTCTTTGCTATAAAGCTGAATATTTAGCCAAGATAATGACGGGCAATGACTATCATATAACATTGTACTTTTCATTGGTAACTGTTTGCATGAAAAGGAACATAAGATAAAGATGTAATTATTTGGTTTGCCATATTTAACATGTTCCAGAAACAAAGTACACACGTAATGTATCATGTCAGCAGAGGAGCAGGTGTATAATAAGGCAGGTCAAAGCTCTTATCTTGGAGCTTGCCGTGTTGACTGCCTGCAGTCACTCTAATAATATAATTCAGAGCAACAGCTGGTAAAGTCAGTTCAATGTAAACAATTTCCCAGGCCATGAGGATTTGCAGTGCTTGTGTGCGAGAGTCTAACGCACACATGATCCCTCCTCCCCCAGCTCACAAACTGAAGTGGCACCGGCCACAGTGCTCCACTCAGTACCAGTCAGAGGTACTTGGCAGAGGTATTTGGCATTGTGCAATGTCACCACAAGGTACTGTCATCTCTCTTATTTTCCTGTGCTCAGTCCCATGACTGATGGCTAATGACTCCCATGTGGTGACCTGTTAGCTTCACATTGACCAGTCAATGTTGTGTTAATGGTCATAGAGTATAGTAAAAGACACATTTAGGATTGTCATGTGTGTGATTGGATTATAAACCAGTAACCAATTCAGGCCAGTGTGTGGCCTGTGGGAAGTGAATCTGGAGGGGGTTTTTTTCTGGGAATTTGTTAGCATTTGGAAAATGTTGTTAGGGGGTCCCTAAGGTGTTTAATTATGTAATGGGGGTTGCTGTGCTACCCTCAGGGGAGAAGGAGGCATATGGTTTTAAAGGAGACATATTGGATAAATGGAAAATACTCTAATTTTGTAGGCAATAATGAATAATATATGGTGCTTTTTTCACTTTGGGCTAAACATTAATCCTATCTGTAACAATGGCCCCTTTATTGGAGCTCCCTATAGATCCTATCAGTTCTCTGTCCGAGTTTGAAATGAAGGGTGGGAATGTCCTAACAGTCCCTGCCAGAAGCACAGTAGGAGGGGGAGAGCCAATCACAGCCCTGCACTCACACAAGCACAGACAGGCTTCAGTTCCCTATCAGGTCAGCCTAGCTGCTGATTGGTTCCTATCCTACAGTGCAGTGTACTGAGAGCCGCCGGCTCCCCAGCTCATCCAGAGAATTCAGCCAGCAGGAAGTGGAACAGATGGGCGGGGCTAGTGGGGTTTTGGTGGAATTTCTCAATAAATAAGTCCCAAACACAACTTTTTTAAGCACAATCCTTCTATATCTAGAGGAGTATAATTCACTAGTACATTCATCATTTTTATAGGATATGTCTCCTTTAATGTTTTTTCTTGATATGACATAATAAACTTCTCTCACATATAAGTGAAAGGTGAAACACTATCCCTACAGTGATCACCAACCATTTGTTTTTTTGGTGTGCTAGACCATTAATGTGGGTACGGTCTTAAAAGCTCTAATGATAACATCGGTGCAGCTTGAAGTGGTTTTTAGTTTAAAAAAGGGAGTGGTCAAAACTGGCTTCCATTATTGGCCCAACATCACATTGGCCAGAAATAATTCAGCCCTCGGTACCACAGGAATTGGATGGCACTGACCTTTAGTTACGCCATTGGCAAGGTCCATAAGCTGGCTTTCTAAGGTGGCAATGGAATGGCTTGCACAGATTCCAGACCTTAACCTGACTAAAGACTTGCAGGATTAATTGAAACCCAGATTGCAAGCCAGGATTAATGCACTTGTTGCTGCAAATCCTACCAATAATGTTCCAGCATCTAGTGAAAAACATTCCCAGAAGAACCAAGAATGTTATAGCAGCACGGGGACCAAGGATCCTTATTATACACTGTTACTATACTTTGTTTATGAATCAGATGTTGGATTGGGAGGTGTTCTACTACTTTTGGCCATATAGTGTATAATTGGGGCTGATAAATAGCTAAGTACAGTTATGGGACATGTTATCCTGAATGCTCGGGACCTGGGGTTTTCCGGATAAGGGATCTTTCTGTTATTTGGATCTCCATAACTTAAGTCTGCTAAAAATCTTTTAAATATGGAATAAACCCAAAAGGATTGTTCTGCCCCTATAAGGATTAATTATATCTTAGTTGGGATCAAGTACAGGTACTGTTTTATTATTACAGAGAAAAGGGAATCATTTAACCATTAAATAAACCCAATAGGGCTGTTCTGCCCCTATAAGGATTAATTATATCTTAGTTGGGATCAAGTACAGGTACTGTTTTATTATTACAGAGAAAAGGGAATCATTTAACCATTAAATAAACCCAATAGGGCTGTTCTGCCCCCAATAAGGATTAATTATATCTTAGTTGGGATCAAGTACAGGTACTGTTTTATTATTACAGAGAAAAGGGAATCATTTAACCATTAAATAAACCCAATAGGGCTGTTCTGCCCCCAATAAGGATTAATTATATCTTAGTTGGGATCAAGTACAAGGTACTGTTTTATTAATACAGAGAAAAATTAGAATCATTTGCTTATAATGGAGTCTTTTCGTAATTTGGAACTTTCTGGATAATGGGCTTCTGGATAAGGGATCCCATGCCCGTATATCAAATAGATTGTGCGGAAGTATTCCACAGTATTGGTACTGTGGAAGGAATAACCCACTGGATACTACAGAAAGCTGCCGGAATACATTAGCCTAATATATTATGTTATATAGACATCCCTGCAATGCACACAATTGCCTGTACTTTACGTAATGTTTACATACAATCAGCTATTGCTATGATTATACATTGAGCAATGCGTTTCATGCATATGGAGCTCAGATGAACATACTGCATTATTCAGTGTACAGTCTCTCTTCTGGGAAACATTTAATTATGCATCTGATTGGTAACAGCATGTGCTGGGAAACGGAGTACCACAGAAATTAACAAGATCATAACTGATTGGCTGTAAATACGAACACTAAGGCTGACTTCTTTTAATTTCGTGAACCGGATGCGTTGAAGCAAAGCTAAATTCTTGCCATTACCCCTCTGATCTTTAACCTCAAGTTCCCTGTTTCAGAACTGGCAGAAGGGCATCTAGTTGTTCATGGTCCACAGGGCAAGAGTGGCTTTAAAGGAAAACTATACCTTCCAATAATGTAGGTCTCTATAAGAATATATTGCATAAACAAGCTCATATGGAAAAACCCTGCTTCATCTAAATAAACCATTTTCATAAAAATATACTTTTTTAGTAGAATGTGCTATTGGGTAAATCCTATCTATCCTAAATAGAAAATTTAAAGTACTAAGGGCCACCCCTTGGCATTGCACAATTCATGGTGTACATCGGCCAATTAATGGGGAAAGTTCTTTTGCTTCCAAACGACTTCCTGTTCCAGTTAGAGCTGCATTATTTCCTGTCAGCTGATCTCTGAGGGAGCACCCAGCCCATCACTAAATGGCAGCTCAGGGAAATGATGTAAAAGGGCAATATTTACTGATATATATATTCCTGTTTAGTAAGATTCATTAATAGGTCACTAATATGATATAAACTATCTATTGCTTACTTATTCATTCTCCTTTAAGACCAAAGTCATGGTGAAGCCTTGCTGAACCTAAGTTGGGGAATGTCCCCAGAATATTGCAGTTGCCATCAAAACAGGTTCTTCTCTTTGTTCAACTGCCAACAACTTTATGGGCTTCTGGCATCCAGGATTGATTCTCTTACATGTTGCCCTTCGTGCCTGAGAACAATGGGAAGCAGCAGAGGGCATTTTTAATAATTTTTACACTGTGTATAAGGTTATGAAAACCTCATCAGGCAATAGGGCTGAGAATCCTCCCATGTATCATTAGCATTAAAGCCACTGGCTGTTGGAGATACACATCAGTAGATGCTGATGCCTGAGCTACTCTCTATAACTCTCCTTGCAGCTTACCTGGCATTCTTTCTATATTTACATGCTCTCTGGGTTCATTATGGCTCAGAGCCCTATCTGTTTGAACACATGTATTGCCTGTGGACAAATAAACATGGTTTGCCAGTAATATCGTAATTGGTATTCTTTGCAGTCATGGGAATGCAAGCCTTTCTGCGTTTTTTTTCTCCACATATGTCTCTGTTGTACTCAGACCTGGAGGCTTTCAGCCTGATGTAGCTAATTATGCAGCGGGCATGATAGTGTTAATGTAACTCTTGAGTAGAGACCAGGACACCAACCACAGTAATGGTGCTTTTGCCTAACAGGTCAGAACACATTGCTGATTAATATACTGCTCTGTGTCTGGGAAGCTGTCAATGCATAATGTAGAATTCAGTCTGGAAAAACCTTACACATTTTAAAAGCTCTGTAAATTTGTATCAGACTTTCTTTCTATAGTGTGATTTTTAGCATATTTTTGCACTGGACCAGCCAGGAATAGGGAAAAGCATTCACTTACCTGACATGGGATATTGTAGCATATACCCTATCAGTTTAGGTGAAATAATAAAACAACCAGCATTTCACCAATTAGAATCTTGCTTATTTTAAACCTTATGCAGCTCTGATTGGTTGCCATCAGGTTACAATTGGGAGTAATTGTAAATGACCCCCCATTTAATGTAGAACTGTGAGATATTTGCCATTCATACTTGTGTCCATTAATTTATTATCTTTAAAAGAGGTGTCTTGAATGTGGGAAAGTACAACACTGACAGACAAGGTCTAGAACTATTATATTCTAATATCCATCTGAAAGGCAAACTTTAAGGTCCTTTAGGGTGAGGTGTGGGGTGAAAACATTCTGCAGCCCAAGCTATTCTAGGAACTGTGGCTGAATATTTGTCTCTGTTACCTTATTATTAGCTAAGGAAGGCCATGACCAAAGGACGGACCTCCAGGGGGGAGGTCACACATGAAAATGTCCAACAATCCCTGGTCTAGAGAGTGAAACATTTCTAATAGTTAACACTTTTCGCAGTCTCGCCTTTCTTCGAAGTGAGGTGGTCTCCTCATCCTTCATAGCATATGACATGTAGCGCTTCCTTCGTGCCATTTGTCAGGAAACAGAGAACGTTTCCCATGCTCTCTGCTGGAAACCAGCCATGTTCCTCTGACCTAGCGGATCAGGCCAAAAGCATTAAGAACTGCCAAATAGTACACTGCACGGCTCACTGAGAGTGGGACCTTTTTAACCACTTCCTAGCCATGCAGAAGTGTTAAGGTAGAAATATAACCCTTTTTGTTTTGTAATACTCGTTCTACTTGCTAAAACAACAGGTCTGGTTGATATTGTGTACAAAACATACTGCATTACATGTATCAGTGTTGTATGTAGATTAGCCATAGATAGTGCTCCCCTAGTGGCTGAGACCCTTATTGCAAACCCTTTTGAACTAAGCATTCCCCAGATTTGACAACCCATCTCATTTTAATCAGACAAACTGTGGCTCTTGTCCCACTAGGCCGAACTGGCAATCTGTGGGTTCTGGCAAATGCCAGAGGGGCTGCTGTAAGATGCCATAGACAGTCACTATTTATTGGGCTGGGGGGGGGGGCTGTTTGGGCCTCTGTGTACTTGAAATGCCAGGGCCAATTTTGTAGCGAGGTGGGCTTAGCCTGAAGGCCATTTGCTGGAGGTTTGGGGAGAATGACTATTTGCTGTTCTAGATAACTCCTGGAAGATTAGCATGATGGCCACATAGAGTGGGATGTGGAAGTGACCACTTGTTTGCTCGTCTACATAATGTTAGCCCTATGGCTAAATGGCTAAACTAGCAATGGTTTCATCAGGGATGCAATGAATTTTACCTGGATTCAGCAAAACCGAATCCAAACCCTTAAAGGAACAGTAACACCAAAAAATGAGAGTGTTTTAAAGTAATTGAAATATAATGTACTGTTGCTCTGCACTGGTAAAACTGGGGTGTTTGCTTCAGGAACACTACTATAGTTTATATAAATAAGCTGCTGTGTAGCCATGGGGGCAGCCATTCAAGCTGGAAAAAAGGAGAAAAGGCACAGGTTACATAGCAGATAACAGATAAGACACCATTGTATTCTACAGGGTTTATCTGTTAGCTGCTATATAACCTGTGCCTTTTCTTCTTTTGAATGGCTGCCCCCGGGGCTACACACCAGGGTTTATATAAACTCTAGTAATGTTTCTGAAGCAAACACAAAACTTTTACCAGTGCAGGGCAGCAGTACATTATAGTTTAATTTCTTTGAAATATATACATTTTTTGCTGTTACTGTCAAGTAACTCTAAAACTCAACTGACAGTGACAATTTTTATTCTTGACATTTCATCCAAATTTGTATTAGCCTGTGTCTAGCTTCTATCCCACATGAACTAAGTAGTGTGCACCTTGAATCCAAAAACAAATGTATGTCGACTTATAAAGCAGCTTGCATTACTGGCAGGGAGTCATTTTCTACTGGTTACTGGCAGGGTTTAGCTGTAACTCTGTTTTATTCAATGTTTTAGGACAGTGTGTCACTTTACCCCGTACAGAGGGCGATTCTTAAGAAAGCACACTAATAAATCCGCAGCCAGGGATTAGAATTATGACTATAGAGTACAAGTGACAGGAGACCAACAAGGGGCAGCTCTTCCCTTGTACAAGAGTGTAATCATGATGGTTCTTTTATCTGCAAACAGAGTCTCTTTTATCAAATAATAATTAAAGCAGGAGCATGAATAACAATATAATGACACTGTTTATACATGAATCAAGTTACATTAGCAAAGGGATGTCAGATTTACACTCTTCATAGGTTCACTGCATGTTACATCATTCATTACAATAAGAGGTGGGATTTGTAGATCCCGGCAGCTGGAGGGCTGTATGTTGCGTATTCCTTGGCATCTTCCACTATGATTTATAATGCTTCTGGCCTTATAAACACCTTACAGAAATAAATAGCAGTTATTTGAACAACCTGTCATTTTGTAGGACAGCAATCGACTATATATTTTAAAAGTCAGCCTCCGCAAACCCTTGTGTGGCTTAAGTACAGTGTTTATATGCAGTGTCGGACTGGCCAACCAGGAAAACTCCAGTCAGGCCCAGGTGTCAGTGGGCCCTCTTGCTTCTAACTATTTGGCCAATTGCATGGTCATTCCTTATTTCTGTATGGGAAAAAGAGATGGAAGGATAGAGAAAAGTGACTAGCAGAATAGAGGTTGAGGGCGGAGAGGAGGAATAATAGTTTAGAGAGTGGGCCTATGGTCCAAGGTGTTCTGGTGGGCCCCTGGCATCTCAGTCCGACACTGTTTATCTGGATACATAATGGCAAGTCTGGTGCCCCCTTAGTTTTGGAGCCCGCATTAAACATCATAAAAGCCAGTAAGAAGATGGCATAGGCAAGTTTAGGGGTACCCAACCACACTCAGATATCAAAAGTGTTGGGGAGCCACACAGACATGCAAACACTGGGGATGCCAACTAAGGACAGTGATTGGCTATTTGGTAGTCTCTATGCCTCCAAAACTTGTCTCCAAGGCAGAGATTTTAAAATGGGCACCTAATTTGAGGCCAGTGGGAGCTGCTCACGAGCCACTGGTTAGGGATCACTGGGCAAGCTTATGTTTAAAGGGTGATGACTCAAGAGTCTAATCTTAAAAAAAGCTTTCCCGCCATCCAGAGGTGATAATGCCATGAGGTAAGTTGAGAATCTTGCTTCAGGCAGCAGCTCCCAGGTTACCAGGAAAGGCAAAGCCACTTATGCTAACTTTTGCACCAAAAAGCAGATTTCAAAATCAGAATTTTATCTTGTCTAGTGCAGAGAGCATAATTACACTCCCTGCATTAGCAATGAAGCACAGCAATGATAAAAAGTTAAGGACAGGAGAGGCAGTGTTGGGGTGACACAGGGACCAGAATCACCCTGTCACTGGCAATAATAGAAATCATATAAGCTGCTTCAGGTTTCTCAAGTAGCCCAAAGTTTTCTGTGAGGCAACCTCAGTCTACTTTGGAAAGCCAAAGTGATACATATGTATCCCTACTAGGGATGTTTTGTCACCCACAGTAGTGCAGATTTATCGCAAGTGACAAATACATGGCATATATTGTCTGGAATGCTTGGGACCTAAGGCTTTCCAGGTAAGGGGTACTATAGTTTGGATCACCATACTTTACACTTAAAATGGACTGTGTGGCAGATGGTCTACCCGTAATTCAGAGCTTTCTGGGCTACCGTTTCCCAAATTTATTGGCAGCCATCTTTACAGCATCACAGAGCTTTGCCAGTGGTAAACTGAATCTGCTCTGCACGGACTGAGTTAAGAACTTAGTGGAAGTGCCAATGCGGGCACCAGTCATGGCATCCATACACAGAGCAGCAGATGTTGGTAGGGGGAGTGGGATAGCGGAGCAAGATAGACAAGGCGTTTTTGTTCTAATTTAAAGGTCCTGTCACAAATTAAAGATGTCCCTGCTTACTTTGATTTCTATATTCTGTAAGTGTTAAGCTAATTACACACCAGTTGCCGATTGTAGGGGGTTCATCCCTCTTGCTCTTCAGACGTGGCAGAACATTGAATGCAGACCCATTTTTCTGTCTAACATTTATCTGTTTTCTTTATATCTCCATAAAGACACAATAACAAACCCCACTGACCACCCTGTCACGTATCAGCAGGAAGGCAGGCAGGACAGGGGCACGAACAGGTCTAAGTTGTAAAGTTTTATAAGCGTCTTCCACCCAAAAACTGTTCTTTTTGCATCATGAAAGTAAACATAATTCTAAGCAACTTTCTAATATAAATTCATTAAAAAATGTCCATGTTTTAATGGACATACACAATATATGTTTTCCCTGAATTTGATCAAAGTCCATATCCCTGCCAGTCTAAGCTCAGGTGTGGGTACAAGTCCCAGACACATACTGAACCCATTAAACATTTTAATATGCAACTAAGTGCGTTTCAGTAGGATTTTCAGCTGCCCACATGCACAAACCCTAAATCGATCGCCCGCGTCGCAATTGCTGAGAAATAAACAGCTCTGTTTAGACAAAAAAAAAAAAATTAACAAAAAAAAACAACCTTCCATTTTCTCGTGAATGCCTTGGAAACTTTCCTTTAGCAGTGTTCCAGCTGTGCACATTAAAAGCAATCGCAGAAAGGCAAACCATTAGCAACATTAAAGCCTCGCTTTGTAACATTTCCATTTAGATCTGGAATACACAACAAGAAAACGAGTGCTGTTTTTTTTTAACTTCCCTGTGTTACAGTAATTACTTGATTTTTCTATTCTTCATAAACAAGCAAACACACTTTTGATTTTACTCTTTGGAATCTGAGCATGAAGAAATGCATTTAACAAATGTCCCCTTTTTACATTCCCCCACACACACACCCTTGCCATATGAGGGAACAATCCATGAAATTGGTGGCTTCTGTCTGTGCAGATACGCTACACCAGGGGAGGTCAACCCACAGCAATGGCAGCAATTAGGGTGCTGACATTCAACTGAAAGGCCAAATGTGTGACACCCCAAAGTCAACATTATATAAAAATGTAATTGAAGCTCAGGCAAGGGCTGGTTTAATTCTCCTTAGCATTGACAAAGTATTTGCATTGGAAAAAATACTTTCTTAGGAAATGTATGTAGAGCAACAGTGAGTTGGTTGGTTTTGTTGGAGCCAAAAATATATAACAATATATATGATCATGTGAAGCTGCAAAATAAGGTGAAGGGAACTGGAATGGAATCAAAATGATCCTCGAATACAAAAGAGAAGTTTTAAATTTCACTATGAAAATTTGGCATTAATGGATTATTACCCAAAGCTAGATAGACTTTATCTATTCAACAAGAATGGTTTGTCACATAAATTTCTTAGAAGTCAACCAAGTCTAATAAATATTAAGTCCTGGATTCCCCACCCCCCTCCCTTCCTTACTGGTCACCATGTTGTCTGTGACCAGTGGCTGCACAGAATCCTTCGGAAAGCCTTTCTGAAGTCCTGGTTGAAAATGGTGTATATAACAGGGTTAAGGGAGCTATTACAGTATCCGATCCAGAAGAAAAACTGAAAGACACTGTCTGGAATGTAACAGAGCTCAGTGCAGATGGCTCCAAGGCTGTAGGTGAAAAAGAATGGGAACCAGCACAAGACGAAGACCCCGATAACCACAGCCAGTACAAAGGTGAATCTTTTTTCTCTGTTAATGTAACTTTTCTTCTTGGCCGAACTTAAATCAGAATCTTTAGCCCCTTTTGGCATCAGCATCACACCTTTGACAGTGGCAACAGTGTCCATCACTGCAGGCTCACAACCATTGGTGTGTTTTAGGTTCTCCCCTTGGGGCTGAAGACCAAACGACTCTGAGTGGCCATTGCGTTCCTCACGTGTTGAAGACAACACTGGGACACCACAGTGGAGATCATCCAATGCTAACCCTGTTTTTTCCTGTGAAGATATAATACCACATTGAGTTTGTGTATGTGAACTGTTCAAACTATGTTTATTCGTACGGCTGAAGAGTCCAGGCGCCATTTTCTTAAGTTTTTTGTCTGTACTGTTCTTTCTATTCCTGCGTTTGGCAATGAGATAGATTCTTAGATACACCAGGATCATAATAAGGCAAGGTGCAAAGAAGGAACAGATGCTAGAAGAAAGTATATACCAGGGTTCTTCATTCAATTTGCATTCAGGTTTAGCATTTTGGTCTTTGCTTTTACCTTTATAAATTAATGGTGGCAGAGAGATCAAGGCTGCAAGTGTCCAAACAATGAGTATGATGCATTTGATCCTTTTTGGAGTCCTCTTGGAATTATACTCTATAGCTTGGCTTACTGACCAGTACCTGTCCAGACTGATGGCACATAGGTGCACAATGGAGGAGGTGCAGAATAAAACATCCAAGGCCAAATACATCTCACACCAGGTCTTGCCGAAATACCAGTATCCCATTAACTCATTGGCCAAGGAGAAGGGTATTATCAGAGTGGCTACTAAAATATCTGCCGCAGCCAGAGAGACTAAAAATAAGTTCTGAGGAGCTTTCAAAGACCGGCTCGTTAGCACAGCAATGATGACCAACACATTTCCAAAAATGGTGAAGAGAACAAGAAAGGTGATGATGGCTGCTATGACAGCTGTAGCCTGGATGGAGTATGAAAGGGGAGCAACCATGGTTGAGGTATTTACTGGACACCCAACACAGCTTACCCTTTTCTGGAGCACAGGATTAATGATCTAGAAAAACTTGAAGCGCGGCCAACAGGGCTCCATGAGAATTGCTTTTAGACACCACCGAAGTTCAGCTTTCCACAAAGAAAGTTTGATCCTGCAGACTGTGCATGGAGAATGAAATCCGTACAAGTAATGCAGACTTTATGAAATCTTCTTCACTGGTTTCTCTTTCAAAAAAACTAGCTGTGATCATCAGCTTCTCAAACCGAGGTGGGAAAACTGAGCTTTGCTTAGCTTTTTAAAGGACTGGATGTTTTGTTTTACCACCCTCACTGTATGTCGTCAGCCCCTGCCTTGCTCGGTGTCCTTCCCACAGGGGGAGGGAGAAGAGAAACGCTGCCTGCTCTTTCCACTTGCAGCCTTATTTTCCCCAACTTCAGCTCCAAAGCTGCCAGTCTGTGTTCCTATAAAGCAAGGCTCTAACAGAAAATCAGGCAGCAAAGCCCCATTAGCACAATTAATACTTAAGCTACACTGCATAAAGCACTTCTGTGGTCATTTCTAGCACTACAGTGAGTATACTTCTGTATTCCTATTAATATCTGTAAACAGATTTCCTTTCATTATAGAGGAAAAGTGTGAATTGTAGCAATGCAGAAAAAAAATTATAGTTATGTAATGAATTACTAGTGTTTACATTATAAGAATCATTAAAATTTCTTCCCTTTTAAGGAGTCATTATCCAAACATTTTTATATCCCATGGAGTGCTCTGACAGCACTGGGATAAGTGGTTTCCCCAGGCGCAGTATTAATCCCCTACAATAATACTTTAAATAAAATAGAGTCTACCCATGTAAATGCCCAGTTCCATATCATTTAACCTGAAAGATTCAGCACCAAGGACAGTACAGGTACTTTGCAGCAGCAGCGCCCTCTACTGATCATTAGTCAGAATGGCATTCTTTCCAAAAAAAGAAGCAACACATTAATTAAAAGGTTTATTGGAGCAGTAAATGGGGTGAATTTTATCATCCACACTGGCCAACATACAGATTCTTAATACGTATATCACTTTCTGGTCCCGTGACTCCTTTTATGATTATCTGAAATTAAAACAAAGGATATTAGAATTTGCATTCCATAACGCATATTCCTAGATCCATTGCTGGCACGTACTGTTTAGTTATAACAGAATGTCCATTATTGATACAATTATATATTATCACCCAATAATCCACTAAACTGAATAATGAAATACGGTTAGCTTGCACTTTATTGGACTTGATACCTGCAAGTTATTATGCTGATGTTGCTTTTTAAACGTTATTTGTGCCTTAGTCCATCCCAGATTTTCCTGCCCTTGATTTGTCCACAGGAGAGTCTGCGTTCCTAACATGTTTGTTGGTCGGCTATACACGTTCAGAGTTCCTATGAGAATGAAAGCGTAATTATATTACCTATATTAGATTTCTCCAATAAATCAGGGTTAGACTTAATAATGTAATAAAAGTGCCAATGTTTGTATTATGACTAATAACCCAATCAGTTAGCATCTACTGGCCGCGTGTATGAAAGCAAACATCTCATTGGTTGCTAGTGCAAACTTTCTGACGTTTTGTACATTAAATCCCCTAAAATTTGTTTTTACTGTATAAATATATATTAAAATATATTAATAAATATATAATATAATATATAATAATATCTTTTATAGGTTAATTCACTCTGTACCAACCAAATAAAATTCTGTCTTAGTATAGAGAGTGAATTCCAGGCTGATGTGACAGTATATGCCACCAGTAGGAGCCATAGTCTGGTTGTTCATGCAGTTATAAAACCTAGGGTTGACTAATGTGGTACCTGGTTAGCAATTTCCCTCTGGTGGGGAACAATATTCAGGCACTTTAAAGGGGCGGTTCACCTTTACTTTAACTTTTAGTATGATATAGATATTGATATTCTAATACAATTTGCAATTGATTTCAATTTTTAGGTTTTTTTTTCAGTTATTTAGCTTTTTGTTTGGCAACTCTCCAGTTTAGTATTTCAGCAGCTATCTGGTTGCTAGGGTCTTATTTGCCTTAGCAACCAGGCTGTGATTTGAATGGGAGAATGGAATATGAATAGGAAAAGGACTGAACAGGAAGATAAGATAAGATAAAATTAATTCACACTTACCGAGATTTTCTTTTCCTGGCCATCCTCCCTGGCAGCATAACATTTGGGTTTGTCCTCTACCAAATGTTATGCTGCCAGGGGATGGCCAGGAAAAATAAAAAGTAACAACAATGAAATTGTAGCTTCACAGAGCAAAGGTTTTTTTGTCTGCCAGGATTAGTGACACCCACATGAAGGCAAGAAAAAAAGCAGAAAAGGAAGGTAAATAACTACAGATTTACAGAGTCTAGTGAAGCAGAAAAGGTTTGGATATATCAAACAGAGGAAGTTGGGCACTTACTATCTGACACAAGAGGTGAGACCAGAACCAGAGAGGCAGATTTAACAGCACAAAGCTGGTACTGGAAGCCAAAAGAGTTGGATGAGTTTACAAAGAGAAAGTTTAGTGATAGGGGTACCAGGACAAAGCCTTGAGAGAACAGAAAGTTCAAGTAATAAGTAGGTTTCATCCAGGAAAGAGACATAAGTGGTTAGATAGATGTTTCCATAAGCCTGTAAAGCACTGTACCCTGCACAACAAAAGAGCTGATGTCAAAAGCAGCAGATAAATCAAGAGGATTCATATGGAGAATAGTCCTTTGGATTTGGCAGACAGGTCATTAGAAACATTGGTCAGTATAGTTACTGTTGAATTTACTGATAATAAAATAGATTTAACAGACAACTAAAGTTTAAGTCACTGGGGGGTTAGGCACCCCCCAGCAATTGCTTACCTGATACCCTGGGCCAGTGCTCCTGTTTGCTACAAAACTGCACCGGCTCTGGGCATTTCAGCAGAAGATCCCTGTCACCATCTTTGGATTCTTCCATCTTTTAGTTCAAGACTAGGCAAATTCATGCGCAGTAGAGTGAAAGCCGAAGTTGAGAACTAAAATCTGGCTTTTTCATTCCAGTGCCCATGCCTGCGCCCAGCACAAAGAAGAGAGAAGAGGAAGAAAGGGAACACCAAAGAACTTCTGCAGAAATACCCTGAGAAGGTGCAGTTTGCTAACCGGAGCACCAAGTTATTACAACCACTGCTTGAGACTTTAGTTCTCCTTTAAATTAGTCAGGAAGGGTGTCACATATTGCAAGTTAGATTGAATGTCAAATATAGCAAGTCTGTGCCCAAAGCACACTGGAACAGTGAGAAAGCAGTAGATTGCCATTAGGGAATTTTACAAAGAACAGATTTCGCTAGCTTTTTATTGAAATATATAATTTTTATTGAAGTTTATTCCTTTAATCAAGCCACACAGCAATGTTTTAGAAACTTTATTTCTGGTTTAGTACTTTATTATAAAGCTTAATTATATTTTCTCTTCTTACAAAATATGTCTTTGTTCCACTGTAAAGAGAACCTGGGAAAACTACATGATGTTAGAGGCAACTCTGCATATTATACCATTGTGGGGAAGATAGCAGGAAATGACTGACACTATGGAAAATCTACATTTCCTAAAAACCTTTTGCTAAAAAAAATTGTAATGTGCATTATGGATGATCATAATCCGAAGAACAAATGTTGCACTGAATAACAGTTATGGGAGGGGCCATTAACTATGATACTCACCTACCGTACTGTTTGGCAAGAGTCTGTACCAGAAGGACACGCAGTTGGGACGGTGTAACACAGGGCTAACAAGCAAAGCCTTTTGCCCTTGGGTAGGTTCCATGGAGAAATTCTTGAGAGATAAAAGTAATCCTGTTGGATTGTAAATTAAATTTAAAGTGACAATATACTTACCAAATATAGATGGAATACAATGGTTCCCCCATGTGTGAGAGGCTTTGTTTAAAAGTTATTGCTTCATAAAATACAGCAAGTCTTCCATTATTATTTATGAAAATCACTATTTCATTAGCAATAATGCTCATACAAATAGAACAATAAATATTGTTCTTTTGGCATAATAATGCATCAGTATATTCTATTGTATATTTAATTCATGCATCATTATAAAAAGGGTATATTTTCCCTCCAAGGGAAAATCTTGGCGATAAATTGCAGCCTACCTTTACGTTTGTCTTTACTAGTACGGCCTCCATGAAGATGATCTGTACCCCCCCAAATGAGATTCCAGATGAGTTTATTGTCCTTTCTTTGCTTCCATCCACAAAATTCATGGTCAGACTTACAGGCCTGTTGTTGTCGGCTTATTTTGGTTCTTGAAGTCAAGTGTCTGTTATGGAGCGGAGACAAGCTTGGTAACAACTTTCTTGATTGAGCATCTTCTGCATCTTCTACTGAAGCAAGATGTGAATTTACTGTGCTTTGCCCAACAGACATCCAAGGATTCCTTGAGAGGCTGAACCCCTCCACACCATTTAAGAATGTGGCCATTGGATTTTTGACACTGTACATAAGCTGCAGTTTTGCTCTGTGCTGTTGAGTGCCACCATGTCTTCTGGTATTGAATTTATTGTGATGTATATGAGAGTTTGGGGGTTTTGCCTCTCTTTTTATATCAGAAACCAGTGGGCTAATGGATTTTATAGTAGGTAAAGGCTCGTTTAAAGATCTCTTACCAAAAATATGGTATTTTGGCCTCTGATAATTATGCTGCTCATATGCTGCACCTTGAGATGGTCCAGGAGAACTATTGCCTGATAAATCACCTAATGCAGTTTGCATGGAACGGTTTTGTTCTCCTCTCACAGTGTTTGGAGACAACGTACTGGTGCTTATTCCATTTGGACTACTGTACGTGGCAACAGAAATACTTTCCTTCATTTTATTATACATAAGTGTCATAGATAATGAAGGACTGCCTGTCTCTTTCATTCTGGGTATTTCTACAGAGGATACAGCAGTAGTAATTGTAGATTTCAGAGGTGCCCGAGAGGATATGCTTTCAGAAACGAGATTTATAGATGTTGTAGAGGTGTCCGAACTGTTTATGACATAATTGAGATTTTCCCCTTCTGATTTAGTCAGGTTTGAGTAGTCTAAGTGCTCAGGGGGATAGGGAGTTGGCTTGGAAGAAACATTTTCAGTAAGAATTTGGTTGGACTCTGTAGGTGTGCCATGTTCAGTACTTTCATTGACATGGAGAAGAGTCACTTGCTCAGGTACGGTACTGGTTTCATCTGTTCTGTGTTGGTGGCGACTGATTTTGGTTGGTATCAAAGCATTGTGAGTGAGTTCCACAGTGTTAGGTGATATAGAGTTTGATGCCAAAGTAGAAACTGAAGGTTGAGTTTTTTGCATGATGTTGGTTACAATTTGAGAAAAATTACTGTTAGAAGGTATTTTAATAGGCTCAGGTGTGACGGTGGTGGTGGGTAGCACAGACAGGTTTACCAGGGTGGAAAAAGCATTGAGGGAGCTCAAATTAATCACATGAGATGGCAGTGTTGTAGGGGCTGATGTAAATAAACCCTCATTAGACCTCATTGTTGACTTTTGTAGTGTTTCCTGCAATTGCTCATTTAATGACTGAGAAGAATTGGTTTCAGAAGATGTTTGGTAAAAGCCTGTAGAAACACTATCTTGAAAATCCCCAGTCATATTTACACTACTTAAAAGAGTTGTATGTTTATGCCCGGCTATTGCAGTTCCTTCATTCACTGAACTTCTCTGAAAACTCACAGTAGGAGCTGCTGTTTGACTTAAAACGGATGTTTGTTTGGTATTGGCCATCTGTGCTGGGGTCTCCATTAGCAAAGCTCCATTCTTATGTTCAATATATGATTTAGTGGATGTAGGCTTGAGTTCTTTGTTGCAAGAATAAACAATTGGTGGAAAATAATTTAATTCATCATCATCATCTACAAAAAAAAAATCAGCATTATAGACATTAAGCTAATTAAACTAATGAGTGCACGGGAGAGACCATTGGAAGATAGAGTTGGTTATGGTTAGAAAAGATGATTCAATGTGGCTGATGAATTGCAACTCAAAGAACAAAGTTAAGGTACTGGACAATTTTGTACATACGTAATGCCAGAGACTATGGCGGAGTTTAAATAAAAGTCTCGGTAGAGGCATGTCTAAAGGGGGCCATACACCTTGAGATCCGGCTGTTTGGCGAGGTCACCAAATGAGTGGATCTTCTCCCAATATGCCCACAATAAGGCCAAATGATTGAATAACAACGGCGGGTATAGGCGCTGTCAGATCGAGGACCACATCAGCTGAGCAGATGTGGTCCCCAATCTGATGGAAAAATCAAACCTGCCTGATCAACACCTGGCCGATTTTCAGCCAGATCAATCCGGGAGGCCCCATACACAGGCAGATAAGATGTCGAATAGGTCTAAAGAACTCAAATCAGCTTAAATCTGCATGTGTATGGCCAATGTAAGAACTTCTTGGTCTTCTGGATCTATTAGGATTCACATCACAATTACTACTACACAATTTCAAAGTCTGTTGCCGCTCTTTTTTTAGTAAGCAATATTAAAGGAAAACTATACCCCTAGAATGAATACTTAACCAACAGATAGGTCACTTAATGAGGGTGGCCCTCATTGTTTAAAATGGTAATTTTTTGGCACATACTTCTAAAATATATTTTTATAAAAATGGTTTATTTAGATAAAGCCCCTTGTTTATGCAATATATTTTTATAGAGGCCTACATTGTTTGGGGTATAGTTTTCCTTTACAGCACATTACCATAAAAAAAGCTTTTTGCATGGAATATTCTAGCTTTCTTTTAAAATGCATACGTTAATAAACACCAGGCTAAAAAATGTAATTTTCCTTGGTTAATCTGATAAAATGCAAAGTATGCACACTGCCAGATGTTTGCCTTTGTTTCATGAGCCCCTAACAGTCCAACACCCTAAATATGAATGCCAGGAGTCTTCCAACAGTTTGATGCCCAACATGCATAGGATTATCTAACTCTGTAGCATGTAGAGACCGGTGCAAAATGGAAATAGTGCCCACATTACACATTTAACATTTTAAATGGCAGAGTGAATTATTTGCTATGTGAACAGTGTAATTTAGAAATAAAAAATATACCATAAAAATCATGGCAGTATCCCTTTAAGCTTGAGTTCTCATATAATCAGATAAATAATGCTTGTCAGACCCTTGAGTAGCTTAGTTAGTTGCCTGCTGGCTGCGTGCATAGGACTATTTCCGGATAATAACGTGACTTGAGTCGGCCTCTACCTTGCAGAACCTCAACCAGTTTGTCACATTTTATGCCAGAGCGTTCGGGGATGTCTCACAGCAAGCTAAACAGTATGCTAAAATATGACATTTTAATGATCATTTGTATTAAGAATTGGTTATAAATTTAAAAAAAATGACTTGCCATCTGATGATGTGTACTGAGAGCAGGAGTACAGTTTGTTAACCCTTAGGATGTCAGAAGCACTGAGTTTTTCTCTCTGACCTATTTCAATCTTAGAATATGGATACTTTGGATTGATTGTGGCCTGCCCAGACTTGGAGAATGCACTTCTGTAAAAACAAAAATGATATACACACACACACACACATTTATATATAATTCCACTAAATTTCATCTTGTTCCTCAAGAATGTAACTGCAATAGGGTTGGCACCCAGCCTGTATTCGACTAGCACAGCCGGTAAATCACCAGCTAGGATTAATCGGAGATCTGCCTTAAGCTGTGCCTTATTTTAGATACTGGACTACTTCCACATATAGATTATATCTGCCTAAAGTAATTGGACCTGAATAACTAATTACTAATATAGGTACCAAATCTCACCAGTGCAGTCAGTATTAGACTGGGCCGGCGGGGGAGTCCCAGCCCTTTGGGGGGGGGGGGGGAGACAGTTCCGGGCCTGGTGGGTTTTTGGGTGTTAAGGGCGCCCGGCCATGCTGCACTATATATCATTAGCTGTGGCCCCCTGCTATTACCGAGCTGCAGACTTTAGAAGTGTTCTTTCCTCTAACAGAGGGAAAGGTTAAGTCTTGATAAAGCTGCATGGGGTTTGGATGGGCTGGAGGGGAAGTTCAAACTTCATCCATCCAATCCCCTTGGGGATCTACCGGGACTTAGACTTCAGTGAGAAAAAAAGAGCATTCAGGCACAGGAGCTCCTACCCTTCCTTCCCAAGTCTGCAGCTCACTGTCAGCAGGGGGGGCAGATAAGTAAATGCAGCACTCCAGGGACCCCCTTCAGACTGTGACTGTGGTGGGGGGCCCCTGAGGTGACAGTCGGAGTGGACACCCCAGTCCTTCACTGACTGCAACCAGACCCTTTAGTCACTCCAGGTAGTAGCAGTGCCCAAAGCAAAACTTTGGTCCTGATGGCCTGACAATACACCCCCACCCCCTGTGCTCACTACTACTCCATCAGCCTACCACCGGTGGGATTATGCTCTCCACCTAATGGAGCCCTAGGTATGTGCCTCTGTTGCCTACCCATAGTTCAGCCCTAAACAATTCTGTTTGTCTTATGGGCTGATTATCCTCTCCCTTTCCCATTCAACCTTGGAGGGTGACTATGAGACCTGTAATGTACAGTATAGTATATATCTAAACTGCTACATTGTGGTTTCCTGGAGCCAAATTTGCAATTCAAAGTGCAGTCTCTGAGTGCTGCGCCTGGCAGTATGTTGTCCTCAGGGTGAAGACACAAGGTGCTACTTAATAGCAGCTACTTGTTATGGCTACAAAACCCCAGAAAATCCCCTGCCATAGACAATAATGAGAATTGCCTCTGCTAAAACACAAATAGAGACAATTATCAGTAAATGATCAGCATTGTCTGTTTTAGTAGCCATGACAAGTAGCTGCTACTAGTAGCTCTGTGTGCCTTCACCCTAAATGTTGTGTAGGAGACGTCTCTACAGATGAGGGCTGACTCCACCACAAATCCTGTGATACTTTACCTGGGGTAATGAAGGATGGACTGCAGCTCATATTTGACTAACATGTTGGTAGTCGCATATTTACAGAAGTTTTTCTCATAGCCTGAGAAAAGAAACAGAAGGGCCAATTTTAGCTGCTCGGACCTCAGATGGCTTTGCTTATTAAATGCGGCGAGGTTGACAGATTACATCTGTTTTGCAATTTTTAAAACATCAGCCCATACCGATTAGAATCTCATCCCAAATTATCCAGATGTAATCATCTCGATCAGCTCTGGAATGTTCATGCCAAAACCCAGCGACGTGCATCAATTCATGCAGAGCAATTCCCTTTCCCTTGTCTGTCCTCAGGCACTCAAAGGCCAGGGAGACGAGCTGCATCCCCCCAACTCGCCCTACACTCGAAAAACACCTGGAAGACAAGAAGGCAGATTTACTTAGGGTGAGATTTGGGTGGAACAAGCATTTGCCATAGATATTCTTCAAGCAATAGTAGGCTGTTTGTCAGATCAGTGTAGTCACAGATCCATTAAAGAGGTTTTTCACCGTTTAGTAAATTTAGCAAGATGTAGACATTGATATTCTGACACAATTTGCAATTGGTATGTTTATTATTTGTGGTTTCAGTTATTTTGCTTTCTGTTTAGAAGTTCACCAGCTTGGAATTTCAGCAGCAATCGAGTTGCTAGGGTCTTGTTTACCTTAGCATATAATGCCCAGTACAACAGCCATTACATCCTACTTACTGTATCAGTGATCACTTGCCTGTGAGACAAAAGCAACTGAAGTCAGTGTTAAATTCATAAGGACTAATGCAACAAGAAATTATTTATTTAGCTTTTAATATTTCCGTTATTATTCTGGAAGATGGGGGCCTGGACCCACTCAGAGTACCAAACCAACCCGTCCCCCCTCTCCCTGCGCTTATGCGTCTCCCTGCCCTGACGTGCCCCCCCACGTATAAATCCCTGCTCCCACCCACTCTCCAACCCGAGAGCCCACAGCGACTAGAGATTGTTATAGGAAGCAGGCCCCCATCTCCCAGGTTCCCCTATGACTGCGGAGTCTGCTTCCTCTATCATTACGCCACTATTTAGTGATGTACGCATTCAGTTTGCGATTCAGCCATATCTGAACCATTTTTAGCAGGATTTAGATTTGGGCGAATCCTAGAGCCTAGCCAAATAATATCTGAACCTTATTGAAAAAAAATTGTCAATTTTTGCATGCACACCAGCATCTGGGTATTTCTGTCAAGCGGGGGTTCAGATTCTATACGATATTTGCCGAATTCATACCCAAGGATTTGGGGGTTCAGCTGAACACTGAATCGAAAGGTTTGATGCTTCCTTATTAATAGTAAAGCATAGCAACTCACCCAATAGCTGGCTCTATGGCGATATAATCCCGTTCAGTAGTGCGCTCCACAAAGCGGAGGCAAGTAGATGCTTGCAAGTCCCGAAAGGCCTTTAGAATTATATTCCGGTCAAAACTTTCTGCAACAAGGAAGACAGCTATCGTATTTAATGCCACATTTATTATATTTAAAGCCACACATTTCTTTGACCATTTAAGTTTATGGAGCCTCGTTTGTACAAATATGCTTTGTTTCTGAACACAAAAAGGAAAGAAGTTGAGAGGCTCAGCTCATTATATCCCCTTGGGGGTTATTTACAAGGCAATATGCAACGTGCATTAAACAAAAATTGAATAACTGTGTTAGGCAACACTCTGTACATAAGGGGGAGCACGTAGGTTTCCCTCTTCTGTCCTCTGCCTGTCCCTATCCTCATTATTTAGGGCTGTGACAGACCGGGCGACTTTGCCATCCCACCAGCTAGAATGTAAATCGCCAGTGGGATGGCATACGCGATCATTAAGTCCCGATTCATCAAAGTCATCGCGCATGCGTTAAGACGCATATCACATGCACAAAGAATCAAAAATGCGTTATTTACCTCGCATTGCGGTAATTCTCACATAGAAATAATACTAACGCATGATTCACAAACACATATGAAGCGCTAAATATCACATTAGTATGTGCGAAGATTAACCCCTACTTGGGGCAGGCGGTACTTAAAGAACATTGAGGTTCGTGAGCTTTTGGCAACACAATATGGACTTTGCAGTGGGATTTATTCAAGTCTGTGTTGGCCCTAGAGTGATGCAGCCGCCAGTTTGCAGGGAAATGGGCATTTTCAGAACAGTAAAATATTTAATGCATGCTATAAATAGCGCTCGTTTTATCTACTTTTAGTGAATTAGCCCCTATGTGGAATATCAGAGTTCAGGGAGAAAGAACAAACAGCAAATCTTACCCACCATAGGAAGAAGACAGAGTGTAGGGGATAATCACAGAGCCATTTATCTTAGGCCACTTTGCAAATCGAGCAGAGAATGTGCGGATAGATCTCTGTAGGGAACAGAAAGCCGTTAGTACTTTCTTATATGTGTCTGTAAGTTACTTACCCACTTAGATTGTAAGCTCTATAGGACAGAACTCCTGCCCCTAAGACTAGGGGGGGGGCAGTTGTCTTGAGGACCCTATCAAAATGCTCAAAATTGCATTGCAGTTACTTTTTCTTCACTGCTGCCTGAAGATGCTCCCTAAGCCTGGGGCAAAAATCTATCCCTAAGATTAAAAATACATTTACCCCTCAGATGCTTTCCCCATGCCCCCCGTCAGCATTCCAAATCCTTTTCTGAAAACTCACCTTTTCTTTCACAATGTCCCCTTCCATCAGGCCTGAAGCACCGCCTTGAATGAGAGCTTGAAAAGATTTTATTTGATTAAACTGGATTTTTTTTTCTTATCCTTTCTGAAAAATTTCCCTTCCTATTCTGCCATTTTCTGGACATCACCCAAAAATGCTATCCTTTCTGGCACTGGCAACCGAAAACCAGACTCACTGTAAGGTTTTAGTTTTATCACTTTCCAGCTAAAATATGACTTCATAACTGCAAGTTGGGTGTAGTGTGCCTAAAGGTGGCCATACACGTCGCCAAGCGAGCGAATCTTAGGCTAATTCGGGCGTTTGGCCCTGAGGTTATGGGCGCAGTCGGTTCAGGGACCGCATCAACGAGCCATCAACGAGCCATCAACGATGCGGCCCCCGATCCGACTGAATTTTTTAACCTGCCCAATCGATATCTGCCCGATTTCAGGACAGATATCAGTCGGGCATGCCCCTCGTTGCTGCCCCTACACGGCCCGATAAGCTGCCGAATCTGTCTAGTGTAGCCCGTGTATGGCCACCTTAAGCCATAAGTAAGTATCCATGCAGCATGTGGATTTAATATTTGAGGTAAGAGGGCACGAACGCTCCATAGCCCATTGTTCCAAAGACAGTTCCAGGACATTGTCACTGATATTGTGACCAACAATCAGTCCCTATTATATATTTATATTAACTCAATAACCTATTGTTACTAGACATGTAACACAATTATACTGTGCTTATCATGCCGGTTAAAGGATAAGTGAACCTTTAAAAAATGTCAAAATGCTCAGGGTGTTTTTTAGGGAAAGACATTCTCATTTTTGCAATTTACACTTTTTTTTTAAAAAAAAAAAAGTGCAAGATAAACCAGCTATTTAACTTTTTATAAACTGCCAACCTGCTGGGAATGCCACGTGAGACTTTTGATCTCTTTCCTGAGCAGAACATCAGAGCAGTTCTTTGTTTTCCTTGTGAATTTGCTCTTTGAGGACCAAAGCAGGGGTCCCCATCATTTCTTAAGGTTGGCTATGAGGCAGCCTCTATACACACTATCAGCTTACAGGGGGCTTTATTTGGTAGTAAATCTTGTTTTTATTCAACCAAAACTTGCCCCCAAGTAAGGAATTCAAAAATAACTCCCTGGTTTGGGGGCACTGAGAGCAACATCCAAGGGGTTGGGGAGCAACATGTTGCCCTCTGAGCCACTGGTTGGGGATCACTGCTGTACAGTTACAGGACTTGTCCGGCATGAGGGGCTGTTGTTACAAAATGCAATATATTGGCAGTTAATTAACTCTGAAATAAAAAAATAAAATAAATTGCAAAAGTGCTTAGAAAATCCCCCTCAGAAGGTTTACTTATCCTTTGAGTATATGGTATCATATCTTTTCTCGGTGCAATTCCAGTATGAGGTGACAAAGTGTCCTACATGTCAGCTATATAACCAACAAGGTGGATGTGCCCTTTAAAGCTGAACAACTTAGAATATATAAAACATACACTCTATTAGCATTTAGTTTAGCTGCATGGAAACCAGTGCAGTCTGCAGCATGATAGGATATCCCCTTAAATAAAACAGTCCTGCAGGTAGAACTGAAAGCCATGTACAGCATGATAAACTACTGTAACCCAGACCTTGTTTATCCTAATGCCACACCCGCCCAGGCAAATAAAATAAGTGACAGAAAAGCTTACGCCCATTGATGTCCAGGATGCCAGCATTGCTCGCGTTTGTTCCTTCAGAGCTTGCCGACGGAGCCGGGTTGGGCACTGGAAACCCAAGCGCACCTAGCAGGTATCAGGGAAGGTTATCAGCATCCAATGCAAGAGGAGAATGAAATAGGCTGTATGAGTATACATTGCATTGCACATTCCTCTATAGCAGGCAGGTACCAAGGGGCAGTTCCCCTGTAAATTAACTTTTAGTATGATGTAGTTATTATGATTAAAATTGCAATTTGTCTTCATTTTGTATTATTCGTGATTTTTGAGTTATTTAGCTTTTTGTTCAGTTTGGAATTTTACCAGCTATCTGGTTGCTAGGCTCCAAATTACCCTAGCAACCAGGCAGTGGTTTGAATGAGAATCTGGAATATAATAATTATGAAAGGGGTTGAATAAAAAGATTTCAAGTAACAATAACATTGTAGCTTCACAGAGCAACAGTTTTTTGGCTGCTGGGGTCAGTGTCCCTCATTTGAAAGCTGGAAGGAGTCAGAAGAGTTAACCTACAGC
The DNA here is from genome assembly GCF_000004195.4 of Xenopus tropicalis. Taxonomy (NCBI): domain Eukaryota; kingdom Metazoa; phylum Chordata; class Amphibia; order Anura; family Pipidae; genus Xenopus; species Xenopus tropicalis. The sequence continues at coordinate 125,041,654 of NC_030679.2, forward strand.
AAGTAATAGTAATAATGTGTTTTTAAACAGGTGACTAGTAAATTCTACCTGCTGATTGGTTGCTATGGGTTACTGTTCCTGGCCAGACTTAGTGCCTTTTATTGATTGCATGACCCGTCTAATAATTACATTATAATAAGTGGCATCCAATGGGTTGTATCCATTTAAATGTAATTTTAGTTGAACATACCCGCTCTATAATCAAGCATGTATACCCTACCCAAAGGCTGCAGGGGTGGCTACTAATCTGGAGTCCAGTCTCCATTGTAGATCAGATTAGTAATCAGCCAGGCAGTATATGAATTAGAAATGCAACATGGTGTGTGTGTGCAGACTTCCACCCCTTGTGCTTTAACACCTTCTAATAGCTTTGCACAAGTGTAGCTATGGGTAGGATTTTAATTAAATGAATATTACTACATTGTCATTTTATGCAGAGTGTTTGCCAAGGAGCCACAATTCTGATTACATCCCAGAATGCTTGGTTTACCTGCAGCTCCGAGCAGCCATATTGCCAAAACAGCCCTCATAATGCAACTAAATGATAGGCGGATCTACAACTCTATCACTGGCTTATAAACTCTCTGGCTGGCCCAAATTATGCACGGAGGGGGTGGATAAAGCTTGACCACAGATAATCAGTATTAAGTGCTTTGGCTGTTGTTGAACTACAGCTCTCATTATGAGCTATGCTGCCTGTGAATTGTAAAAGCGTCGGCACCAAATGTACCAGAATAAACCTCTAAACTGATCAACCTTTCTTTGCAAGTATATGAAACTCCATAATGGTAGAAAGACCAGAAGTTTTGTGAGAACAAGTACTATAATAACAAGAGAGTAATCAGTCCATCTGTCCCGCAGCCTGTGGGCTTTATAAGTGCTTATTGTAAAGGGATGATGTGACAATCCTTTAGAGCTGTGGTTCAACTGGGATTTGACTCAGCCTGCCTCCTGTTATCAGCCTGATTTGGTGGTCACTCCCTCTGCCATGCAATGTGTGGGGTTTTTATATGCTTATGATGATGATGTTGCAGTCCTAAGAGTAATGGTCGAATGCAGGTGATACTACTAGGAATTGACTCAGCTTGCCTCCTGTTATCCACCTCATTTGGTGCTCAGTCCCTCTGGGGTGCTGTATTTGGGTTTTATAGGTGCTTATTTTAAAGGGATGATATGTTATAGTGGGAATGGAAGTGATACTGTGAGTGTAGTGGGTGCAGGGAGCTTCTTGGTCTCAGCAATGGGAGGTGTCACATACAGCCCTTCCCAGCGGGATTCAATGGTGTCTGGCACCCAGCGATGGATTAATGAAATATTACTTTTATACACATGGAAAAATGGCCAACGAGAACAATAGGTCTTGGCCAGGTTCACCGCTCAACTTTCATACAGCGTTCTGGATATTTCGTTTTGCACATTGCAAAGAAACAGCAGTAAGCGCCCATTATAACCTACTGCTCCTATAAATACTAGGAATGCACTGAATCCAGGAGTCGGGCAGGATTTGGAGTGCGCCGAACCAAATCATGTGACTTTTTGTCACATAAACACGGAAGTTGAAATTTTTTGGGGGGGGGGGTTTGACCAAATCCAAAAATAGTGGATTTGGTGCATCCCTAATAAATACCAAGATCTGCACTAGGTTCCCTCCCATAGTCAACATTTATGTTTGTGGAGGGTGGTTGTTTTTTTCCCAGTTGTCCATAAAAAATGATCCACGTGTTAATACTGTAATGAAGGAAAGAAGTTGAACATTTTTCACTGCACACAGCGTGCACGGTTGTTTTTTCACCTTCTATACCTTCGTTTGCATATGCATTTAGGATTCAGTTTGGTATTCAGAGAAATCTTTCACAAAGGATTCAGGGTTCAGTCAAATCCCAAGATAGTAGATTTGTGCATCCCCACCTCAGACTAGGATGGAAAAATCCTAAGGGTAGCATGCCTTCCACTAGCTGCTTCTGCACTAAGGACTGGGTGGGATCTCAAAATCCCTGGCCTCCCAGTGCAGCTCTATTGGGGGTAGGAGGGTGGGCAAGATAGGTACCCAGGCCAGGGGAAGTTGAGGTTTGAGAAGTGAGGGGGTTGAAGGCTGGAAGTCTAATGTGAGTAGGCCTAAGTGCACACAAAGTATAAATCTGGCGTTGGTTTGAGACTTGGCTGGTTTATCTTCCCATGGGCTTGTAAACCCCATTATACATACGTATGTGTAGTGCCTGGCTGCCATGCTACGTGAACCCAGTAACAAGACAGGCAGGTGAGTCTGATTTAACAGTGCTGTCTAACAATTTCCATACAGTGGGACCATTATTTACTAAAATATATGTTTGGGTGCCAAAACATAATTAAACATTCTTCAAAGAGGCCTATAGAGTCCTTGGTACCATAAATATCTATTAGATGGCCACCAGCGATAAGTTATAGGCAACGTAGAAGTCTGCACAAAGATCAAGTTGAAGGAATTCTCCATGGTATGGCAGGTAGCTGGCACACAATAATGCAGCTAAGCATTATACCCAGGGAATATGTCTATATGTATTTTGTGGTCACAACCTCATTGCACCCCCGCCTAATGGTTTACAATTTAGTGGTTGAGCACAACTTTACCCTTTTCCCCCTTTGCCACTTTTGTTATAGCTTATACAGGAGCAGTGGCCAGCTCCATGTTGTAGCCCCCACCCTTCCCAGCTACAGTCAGGTGATCTCAATGGGCCAATAAAAGGGCAACCATATGGGGGTTTTAACCTTGAAAGCAAGAAAGTAGCAGGTAAAACTTAGTCCCTTTGTTAAATGTATATTGAAGCAGTAGAATTCTTAATGAATCGCATAAGTCAGTGTAGGATGGGCCAGAAGGGATGACTTTGACGCAGTTGGCCAGCTTGAAGTATATTGCAATGTATGGACAAACAATCCCTGTTTTTTTTAAAGAGGAGGGCATTTCTTAGTAGCACAGAATGTCTTAATGTCCTATTTATACATATTGATAATGGGTAAGTGCAGAGGATCTCTTGTTGTTGTCTATATGTATTTTGTGGTCACAACCTCATTGCACCCCTGCCTAATGGTTTACAATTTAGTGGTTGAGCACAACTTTCCCCTTTTCCCCCTTTTGTTATAGTTTATACCCATGGAAGTAGACAGGTGGCCAATGGAAAATATTGGCCACAATTTTAAAATTGCAGCACTGGTGTCCCAAGCTCAGTAAGGAGCATTAATGATATGATGCCCCACATACACCATGCATCATTGATTACAAAGGGTAAAGCTGGACTGTGCTTGTGTGGAGCTCTGCATACTCTCTACCCTGAGGGCACTGATTAAACCCCGGTTTAGAGGATTGCAGATAAGTAACCTATGTTTTTGCAAAGGGGAAAGGAGGATGGAAATAATAAAATTGGGCCTCTGCACTGCCTTTTATATTAATGTTACCTTCATCTTTAAACTGGCAGCATAGGTCTTCCCTGTTATTAGCAAAATGTAGCACATCCTAAAGGGCCACCGTACTTGCATGTATCTAATGGAAACACTTACAGCTCCACTTGCTTCTTTATTTCTCCAAGCTTATGTGGACGTATTAGTGACTCAGCATGCAGCCCAGCCTTGCAGCCATTAGCTTCCTGGCAGATCGGCTATACTCTGTATCATGTCCCATAGGTCTCCTATTGTTTACAATCCTAAGCCATAAGAAGGGTTCATGGCCAAGCAGCCAAAGGGGCATGAACATGACATCACAGGGGTAGAAACAGATGAAAGGGGTTGTAAATGGCATTTTCAAAGTGGAGGCAGCTGCCTAGTTTTTCACATAACCAGAAGTGTGAAATGCTATAAAATCTATAACACTGGTATTCCCATTGTCGGGGTGGGGTGTTTGACAGTTTTGATCAATCTACTAGCATTTATCATATCAGTCACTTTGTGACACTGTGCTGTGCAATTTGGCTCCTATGGTAGTCTAAATCTAATTGGACTCAAGAGGGATTATGTGCCCCCCCCAAAAAAAAGTTATTTCCATTATACCATAGCACCCCTTTCAGTCATTTGCCTGGTACAGTGTGATTTCTTAGAGAAAGCAAACAGCAGAATCCCCGTAATAATCCAACTCACAGAAAACATAGGAAGTCATTTTTGTACAAATGCGTACATTTAATCACTCACGCTTAAATTAAAAAGCAAAAAAACAGACTACCGGTAGTACAAATATAACAATGAAGAGAGCTTATTCCCTTTCTGGCTAAATACTGGCACACTGTATGCTACACTGGCTTTAATAGGAACACAAGCATCAGTATCTCCATGCTCAGTGGAACTGCAGAGAAGAAAGGCAGACATTTTGGTACATATTTATATTTAATCAATCACCAAAGTAAAAAAAACTACCGGCAGCCAAAATGTAACATTAAAAAGGGGTAAGTAGTGCAAACATAGAAGGGACTGGGTTACAGATTTTATAAATATTTGGCGTGTCCTTGATAAACTTGGACTCTTACCCACATGCAGGGGATTAGATGCACTCAGCCATTATCCTTAGCCTCATAAGTATTAAAGGGGAACTAAAGGCTGGAATAGAGATCAATAAGCAGAAGCTGCTCTCCACAGCACTTTTGCATTCAAATCCTGTTTTTAGCTAGCTACCCAAGAACTTCTTATTTCCTACTATTTGCACACCTTTTGTCTCTCAATAAGGCCAGATGTGTTCCACTCTGTCAGAAAACTGGTGATAATGAAATGGAATATGCCCCCTCCCTTAATCAATAATTAAATTTTGCCAAACCAAAAATGATGGCATTTGCACCCCCCTCCCCCTTAATCTGATTAAAGTGTCAAATTTCAAACCCGAAATAAATCCAAGGATCGTGAAGTGAATCAAATCATTACCTGTGCCCTTAATTAATGGCTCTAATGTACTTAACATTCTGCAGCTTGCTGGTTATTGAAATGTTTGCTAATTTACCCTTTTCTGTTTTTCCTTATGGCTGAAGGTTGGCCGATGGAGCAGCCTGCTTCAACCCAGTACTGTTGACAGGTGCTATAGATCCCCCCCCCCCAAGGCACACACAGTGGTACCATGTCCCTGCCAGTACTATCACTGAGAGCACACAGCATTCCTGGATTGGGGTGTACCAATGCATGGCTTGGGGACACTGCTCCATTGCTCAGACCACATGGGGAGGGCTCCCTACAGAGAGGCTCCTGCGCAGCTCATGTAAAAAGTACAATTTTTGTCATTTTAATTTTATTCCAGCCTTTACTTCCTCAATAAACAAAGCAAATACACCTGGAATTTCAGTGCTACTAATCCAGGGGTCTCCAATCTGTGCCCCCCATCCCCTTCATTTTCTGACCATCCGATAAATAGGAGCTATAGATCCAGGGATGGACGGCACAGGTTTAGAAATCCTTGTTCTCTTATCAGTCCACCAGGCATAACAGAGAATTGGGAAACTGCTCCAACGATCAGGTTAAGAATTCGAATTTGGAAACAGGTTGGTCCATTACGGAGTCATTAAAGGCGATAATGGGCTCTCCTGTTCAGAGGCGTATTTTACAATGCAAAACAGGAGGGAGGAAAAAAACAGAAAACTAAAAGCAGCATTTCTAAGTGCTGTGATTTATCATTTTTCTCTCAAAAATGCTTTTTTTGGAGGGGGTGCAATTTGCACCTTTAAGCAATTGTTCTGTAAATTCCATGAATATGATGATTCATTTTTTTGTACAGGTGAGGGATTTGCAAGTGGTGGGCTTGTACACCGCTGCGGCATGCTTTTAGCGTAGGTGGGATTTTAAAGCACATCCCGTCTGAAGGCTCCTTTAGTACAACACACACTGTTCTTCATGTTACTTTTCTGTTCCTCAAAGTATTGCGCCTTTGCAGCGAAGTGATAAACAGCAATTTCTGAACAATGATTCACAGCTAAGAGTCGGAAGTGAAGTACGCACTAAAGGCACCCTCGTTATACAGCTAGGAGAGGCTTGAGTGTTCATTAGCCCTTTGTATACAGTGAATAGGCAATTATCCACCATTGTTGTACAGCATAGGGTTTGGCTATGCAGATGGCCCAAAATCCTGCTGGCTATTAGCTGATCACCTAATTGGCAGATGGCACACTTGGTTACAGGCTTAACCATTACCCGTCACGCTTGCAGATAACCGATTCAATCAATGATTCTTATCTTTGGGGACTTTGTACAATCTTTTGCTTTGTGCACACTCAGCAACAATATCCATAAAGAGATTTTTCTTATATTACATTCAAGAGCAAAGTCTTTCCGTCAAACATCCAATCTAAGATCTATCCTACAGCACACACTGCTTCAGGCACTGCCCAGGGCCCTCCGGGAAGATATGGTCATGTACATTGAAGCAAAGTCATGATGAGTGAGTTTGTATGTGGGCAGGGATAGGAGCCATAGTGTAGTCACTACTAGTTTTGCGCTGGGATTAAAAATAGGCCCTGGCATTTCAAGTACACAGAGGCCCAAACAGCCCCCCACCAGCCCAATAAATAGTGACTGTCTATGGCATCTTACAGCAGCCCCTCTGGCATTTGCCAGAATCCATAAACTGCCAGAACAGTCCTGCTCAATATGCACCATTCTCTATCTCGTGTTAATGCCAGTGGTGGAAGGGACAAGCAAAACAAGAAAAAAAACGAACTGAACAAGGAGCACCCTTTCTCATTCCGAGCAATGTACGTTAATACGAGTGAATTACCATCATTTCTGACAACTGCCACCCTTTAGACACAGAGATCGTACTCAACAAAAAAAATGCCACCTGTACTGCCAACTAACTCTTCAGGGCCCCAAGCTGTCATTAAAGTTCACAGTGTAAAGCCAATGGTGAACCAGTGCCTTGTATGGGGTTCAGTAATGTTCCAGTTAGAGTGGCTGTTGGTATAGGTATGAACCAGTGCCTTAATCTGTTCAAGGTCCGCACAGCCCTGACAGTGAAATGAAATGAGCATTCCTTTGGCCGTGTTATGCATATTCCATGTGCGGCGCAGGATGGGCAGCTGCGTTCTTCCTTTCCGGGCTGGCTCGGCTCTCGCTGCCACAATCCTGAGAGCGGAAGGAGATGTAATCTCTCACTTTAATCTCCTTGTTCTTAGCTTGCACAGTTGCCATGTGTAATTTCTCCAGAAAATCCGGCATTCCTATAGCAATGGAGAGGGCACAAGTCCAGGTTAAGACCGCAGTGAGCACTGTGAACTGTAAGTCACATGTTTATCAACTGTGCAACGGCTTGCTATGCTGCATTCTACCATGTGTAAATGATAAACTTACCACTGGACACCATCCAGTTCACACAGTAGCGTGGGAATACAGTCTGTGGGTTGTCGCTGTAGGTCAACAGGTAATCAAAGCCATTCTGTGGGGGAGGAGGGAAAAAAAAAAAAAAGAGGGCTCAGTTCATGCCAAGTTTCTAGGCTGGTGTCATTATGTTTCCCTGTTACTACAAGGATTAGCTCAGTTATATAGACCTATAATCCCATCTTGCACCTACCTCATCAAATGTTGTGTGAGGCTGAATAACCATTTGTGACTGGTAATTGCGCACTCGGACATAATCTGGCGATTCCGGAACAGAAGGATGTTCCACCGCTCTGTGAAAAAAAGACACAGGCACTCACTTCATGAAACCAGAAAGTAATAACTGCTTGTAACCTATGCTCCAAACTATGCTTACCATCCCAGTGTTGGACTGGGCCACATAGAGGCTGGTATGTTGGCCAGATCACTTGAACCTTCAGGGACATGTCTAGAAAATCCAGATAGAAGGACTGCACTGATTGCAATTATATGTAGATGCAACATGCATTTATTAGATATGTCCCTGAATTTTCAAGAAATGCAGTGATCTAACTAAAAGGCAGTTATGGGGCCCACCAGGAGATTCTGATACACTGGCATTTAGAGTGCATGCTCTCTGGGACAGGAGCCTCCAATTTCACAGGTGTTTCTGTAACTTGTAAACTTGCTCAGATTACTTACATCTTCAAGAAACAAAAAGGTATACCTTCCCTTTTGATAAAAGACACTAATAAATCCAAAAATATACATGTGGTTTATTTTTAGCTTCCAGCCTGATGGGCAGAACTGAAGAGAGGCCGGTGTGTACATGGGTGTCAGGAACAAATGGGTGTCAGGAGGAAATGGCTGCTGGCTAATGATGTATGATGATGTATTTAACATGCCCGGCACAAATAGGCAATGTGTCATACTCTGGGGCTATCTGGTCTCCTCTACTGACTCAATATAACAACAGAGAACTCCCAGCTGATGTGCATTCTGCTTCCTTCCATACAGCCTTTTTTCCATTTGCCTGATATGAACATCATCACGGAATAAATATATCTGAACGCTGCAGCAAGGGAAGGGCAGAACAACACTCCCCAATATGCAGACAGACAGGGGTGCACAGAAATGTGCAGAAATTCTCCTGGTTTAGCACACAGTTACGGCGTATTGCACTACTACCACGTTCCTTGCCTCTTTCGTTATTTGTTGGGCATCTAAACAATTACTGCATGAATGATTCAGTTATATATGCGCACAGAGACTGCACCGAAGCTGTACCACTTTAGAGCGACCAATCCAAAAATTGCTTGGCTACAATATGTCACAGCACTCACACTACAGGTTGGCACCAGTATTTGTAAATAAGACCTAATTATTATTACTTTCTTTAATTCCAAAGCCTAATAATTAGGATACCCAACCTTTGGGCCTAAAACAGAATTACGAAACACAACCCAGTGTGGAAAGTTGACTGAATATGGAAGGCAGCAGGTGGGACATCCTTTGTTTTTACAAATGAAGATTTCTATCCAAGGTCTCTGAGTACAACATACTGACCAGAGACATGTTATAAGCTGTCCTTCCACTCCATTCAAATCTCCAGAACCAAAAAGCCTTTACTGGAATCCATGATAAGTACTTACCGTGACACTAATACCATAATGTTGTTTTCCTGATCAATGTGATATTTCCTTACATAGACGTAATCCCGCGAATACATGGGGTACTGTCAGGAAAGACAGATCTTGTTATAACATTTTACAGACAGACAGACAGATATAGATAGATAGGCAGAGAGAGGGACAGATAGATAGATAGATAGATAGATAGATAGATAGATAGATAGATAGACAGACAAGCTTTGGTTATCATTACATTCACAATATACACAGTTTGTTACTTCTTGGTTACTTGTTTCTAATGTATCAAAGGAACATGGAAGGAACAGTTGTACAATGGATAGCAGTGCTGGGGTTCTAGGTTCAATTCCAGTCAGAGCACTATCAGCAAGGAGTTTGTATGTTCTCCCTGTGTCTGTGTGGGTCCTCTAGGCACTAGGTTTCCTCCCACACTTCAAATACATACAGGCAGGTTAATCGGCTTCTGACTAAATTCACCATAGTCTGTGTGAATGTAATAGGGACCTAGATTGTAAGCTGCTCTGGGGGCAGGGACTGATGTGAATGAGGTATAACCTCTATTGGTGCTGCAGAATATATCTGCGCTACATTAACAAACAACAACAATAACCTGCAGCTAATAAAATAATACTTACTGGAAAGTGAGTGACCCAATGAATAATTTCAGACCCCGAGAGTGCATCCCGCTCAATGATATCCAGTTTGATGACCAGTGCATCCCATTTCTTGCGGTACTCTGTATCCAGCTGTGGGCGGGGGGGATGGAAAGCAGGACAGTTAGAACTAGCCTCAAACCCAGGAGTAATACTGATAACATAAAGGGTAACACTACCTACCTGAACGTTAAAGAACTGACGAGGGGTGACGTCTCTGTAACACCCAAACACTAAAATGAGAAAGGGGTGCCTGGGATTAGTCATATGTCTTGTGCACTAGTATGTATCAGCGCCAGCACGTGGCACTACATGTTACCAGTACATGGCAATACATGGTACCCCACTATTGGAGATGATAATAAGCAGCTACTGTATTTAAAATACAATACAAATACAATAAATGAAATGTTGCTAAGGTAAATAAGACCCTAGTAACCAATCTGTATAGCTGCTGAACAAAACGGTAAATAAAAACAACAAATAAATATTAGCTGCAAATTGTCTTAGAATATCAAGATCTATGTCATACTAAAAGTTAATTTAGTGACGCACCCCTTTAAGGTCACTATATTACTATACGAGTACTGGCTTTACCCTGTCGGACCAAATTTTTCACCACATAGAAGCAAACTTGCTATAAGCGAACACTGAAGTGCCAGGGGCAGTACCTACATCAAGCACAGCCGTTGCTTATTGTATCCAATGGCATTAATTCTATGTTTGCCCGCAGAAATGCTATCGATGTGTACGGTGCCATAACTTTATATGGTTATTTATTAACAGCTCTGTGAATATTATGCACAGTATAAAGTCACCTCTACAAGCACAAAACAGAACATACACGTATATCTGATGGGAGATAAAGTCAATTGTGAAAGCAAAGACAATTGTGACTTTAGCCATTTAGACAGTAAAGTCCCCATAGAGAAGACTGGGATCAGTTAACTCCTGTATTCCCATGCAAAGGAAGATATAAAATGGGAATGCAAGCAGCTTAAACAAAAGCCAGAAAATTCATACTTCTGTCCTACTACCTTACATACAAACTTGAAGAAAGCAGGGAGCATAGAAGAGCTGCAGAATCACCTATAAAATGGCTAACTGGAGTCATTGCAACTAAAGGAAACCCCTGAACTGAACCCTGAATTACAAATAAAGCAAATAAAAGTAAAATTGCTCAGGGTGCTCTTTAAAGCAGTTTGCATATTTTTTTTTTTACTAGTCTTATAGATATTAGTAGTTTTTACACTCCTAATATAATAACTTAAAACAACAGCGCCACCTACTGGCTACAGTCAGAAAAAGAATTTTTAAAAGGATTACGAACTATTCGAAATGATGCTTAAATGGCAGGACTTTGCAATAACGCCCTAAAATACTTGTATTTAATAACTGTAAAGCTTGCGCTTACCCACTGTCAGGCAGATACAGACTTCATGAAACTTCCTACTTGCTACAGAGGACAGTAGCAGCTTTATTTGCCAATGTGTGTGTCTGGGCTGCACATGTTCAGTTCTGATTGGCTGCAGGAAGGTGATGTAGGGGCGGTGCATGCGCAGTCTCTCTTACAGTCACTAAGTTTCTAACTCCTGCTCATATCTGCATTTACAGGAGGGAGACCTAGGTTGCCTAAAGGTAAGCAGCTATTTTTTCCATCAAACTATTGCAAATGGAAAAGTGTTTTTTTTTAGCATCACTTTGCTGCAAAGAGGGAACATCCCCTTTAAGTTAAAGAAGTCTTCTATGTTTTATTACAAGGCTTCACTTGTTCTGACTGCAGCCAGTCAGCGGAAATGCACAGCAAGTGGCATTGTTGTTTTCAATTTACTATATTAGCAGTGTAAAAACTAATCACACCCAGAAACCCAGGTTACAAAGAAATGAATATAAATTGCAGGAGTGCTGAGGCTGTAGAGCCAATGTACATTCATTTATTTATTTTGTGGGTTAACATTCCCATTAATGTGTTAAGGGCGGCCATACACGGCAAGATCGGCTCGAATGGAGAGGTCGCCAAGCAAGCGGATCTTCTCCTGATATTCCCACCTATGGGAGCCTTGGGGCCAAACAATCGATTTAAAAAGGCAGACACAGGCACTGTGGGTTTGGGGACCACATCAACGAGCCAATGCAGTCCCTGATCCGATGGAAAAATCAAACCTGCCCAATCGAGACCTACCCGATTTTAGGCCAGATGTCGGTTGGGGAGGCCCGTTGTCCATGCCCATACACGGGCAGATAAGCTACTGAATCGGTCTAAAAGACCCAGTACGGCCGTGTATGGCCACCTTTGGTAACAACAACAATTGCCATGATTAGCACTGAGCAGTAAGAGACCGAAGTATGGCAGCAATTATCCAAACTGTTTCTGCCACAAGAATTACCCCAGTATGCCAAACTCAAGCGCCAATGGCATCACTATGGGCAACCACTATTCTACAAATATAAATACCAAAGTGGAGATCAATAAGTATAAATGCCCAAGGTCACCAGAGACCAGAGGATGCACTGACCAATCAGACACTATGACACAATGATGGAGCCCACTATTAGGGCTGTGGCAGATGGGGAGATTAGTCACTGGGCGACTAATCTCCCCAAAATGCCATCCCACCGGCTAGAATGTAAATTGCTGGTGGGATGGCATAAGTGGGCCGAAATTGCTGAAGTTTCCTCTCAAGGCAACTTCAGCGATTTCGACAAATCGCTGCGTGGCGCGGCAACTAATCTCCCTGTCTGTCATGGCCCTTATGCAGTGTGCTAGTCTTACCTCTGTACTGGTACAGGTGAGTTCCTTCAATGGGGCGCCTCCATAGTTTGAATTCCTTATTGTCGATTACCAGTTCCCATCCTTGGTCTTCATTGTAGGTGGAAGTCTGCCCCTGGAACCTCTCCACTCCCAGTCGCATTCGCTTCATGTCCTCGGCTGGCCTGCAGGGGGAATGGGCAATGAGTCAGGTTGCTAATGCAAACCCTAGCAAAATGTCTTGGGCTCCTATCATCATCATCTATTTATAGAACCCCACTCATTAATAAAAAGGCCTCTCATAATCCATAAAGGTGAACATGCATAACATAATGAAAGACTAATGATAGAATATAGAACAACTTTCCAATATACACTCATTACATATTTCCAGTGTTTTATTGTTACTTGTAATTATAACTGCTAGTTGTCTGAATATTTATATTCTCTGCACTGCTGGCTCTGACTCCTGAAACAATGTAGCAGAAGGCAGAGAAGACACAGAGAACAGAAAGGGATAAACACTGCTTTCTAATACAATTACATTTACAATGAACTTGGAAATGCGAAATGAATGTATACTGGGAACCATTTAGACATAGATTTTTATTCATTAAGAAAAAGCAGCTACAGGGGGTAATTTCCCCTTTAAAATACTACATTCTCCAATGCATGGCAACCAAACAAACATCATCAGGTTGATGTGTTTCAGTTGTTCCAAATCAGAATGAGGTTTAAAAGGCCATATTTCTATAAATAAAGAAGCTGCAGAGTGACTGGAACCAACAGGCCCAGTAGACAGTTGCATGTACAGAAGCCCTACCCAATGGTGTTCTGCAGCACTGACACTCTAAGCAGAATTATTCTATTTAAAGCTGCATTGCTTGCATGCAGACCTGTAGAGATTTTCTTGCAGAGGCTTCTGGGAATGGTAGTTCTGCACTAGGTCCGGGGCCACTTCTCCCCATTAATATGTTACACACACTAGCTTTAGCATGCACGCCTATTCTCTATACTTGACCTTACGATCTCCTCTTCCCGGACTCGCTCCTCATCCCATAAGAAGGCCCCTGTGAGCGCTGCCAGCAGCCTACCCGTCCTCCCCGGCCTGTTACTGTACCGTAGCCCGCGTACGAGGGCCCGAGCGTTGCGCTGCCCGGTGCAGCCATTCCAGCACAGGGGCGGCAGCCGGGAGCGCAACCAACCCAGGACCCCCGCTGAAGCCCCTCGAAATGCCCGCTGCCACATCCCGGCCCGCAGCATGCCAGAAGTACTGTGGCCCAGGAGAAACGCCCACCCGCGAACTGATTGGATGACCTTTCTCTCAAGCGCATGCTTATTGGATAGTATTCTAGTCAATCAATGGTTATCTTTGAAAACCAGGGGATTGCTCAAGGGCAATAGAGAAGCGTGGGATAACGTGACGGAACACGTGAATGCGGCCATCTTACTTGGGGAATAACTAAGCCTATAGCCGTCCATGTTACTGGGGGAATTAGACTCTATTATAGAATAGTCGGCCATATTACTAGGTGGAGTCGGAAAAAACATGTCTTACTTGCAAATTACTTCGTATTAGGAGAGTTACGGTGGAATTTATTGCTTTTATAATTAAGTCAGTTTCTATTCACCTCACCCACAGTGCCTGTTAGGCACATAATGTCCTTATTTACCCTTTACAGGGAGATTAATGAGAAACACAGTGCTCAGGGCTGTGCTGAACGTTATTAAGTAGCACCGCATGACGTTGACACTAAACTAATTTGTTGCTAGAGCTTCTCCCATGAAATTTATTGAGATAAAATAAAAATGCTGAGGTTTTGTGTTGTAAAAGGACAAAAAAAAATATAATTTGGGGTGTGTATTGGGGTGCCCACCCAGCAGGGCAAATAGCTAACTTTCTAGCCCAGTATGGCATACTCTCCATTCATGCGCCATCTTGTTATAGGCTCCTATTTAACTCACATACTGTCCATCACTGTTACATGCGCTGTACACAAGGCCACAAGCAATATGGGTTCATATGGGCTGCTGTAAGGTGCCATAGACAGGCACTATTTATTGGGGCTCTAGGGATGTCTGTGTACTTGAAATGCCAGCAAATTCTGAGCCTATAATGCACATGGCCAGTTTGCATTAGCAAATGGGTACCTTTGGCTTTTTACTACGCCTTACCTGAAGTCCCAAATTGGCTGTCAAAGGTCCCAACCAGAGTTTTGTCACAATATAGCAAAATAAGACTGTGATGTCACTTTGCTGCCTGTGCATGGCTTTGAAAGTGAGTGGCATGCCACTAGGCCTGGGCTGACAGTCTTTAGATTCTGGCAAATGCCAGAGGGGCTGCTGTAAGATGCCATAGAGTCACTATTGGTCCTGTGGGGGCTGTTTGGACTTTTCTATATATAAAATCCCAGGCCCTATGATGATTCTCAGTCCAGATCTGCTTGCTACACTGTGTCTTGTCATGAAATGCTTGGGGCCAGATTACACCATGAAATGCAAAAGGCCAAACTGATATTTTTGAGTTTTGAATCCAATATGACTCAAGGCAAAGTCATTTCCTATTCATTTGCTCCCCCTCCCACTTATGGGTTTTGGGTCTTTATTAATTACCATGGCTCTCAGTGAACTAACAAGATGGTTTTGATGATTTTGAGCAAAGTACAGGGCTGCAGGGTTTTTATCTCTGTTATATTTATATGTAATTTAGGTAAAGCAAACCCTTAATTAAATGGCTTAAGGGCTGTGACACACGGAGAGATGTGTTTCCTCTCAAGGCAACTTCCGCGATTTCGGGGAAATCGTGGCGCCATGTATGCCATCCCACCAGCAATTTACATCCTCGCCGGTGGGATGACATTTCGGGGAGATTAGTCGCCCGCAACAAGGGAGATTAGTCGTGGGCGACTAATTTTCCCGTGTGCCACAGCCTCAACTGTTTTTCCAATATAAACCAAGAACATGGACATTTCAGGAAGTACTCACATATATGTCTCCTTCAATCACTGAATTGCAAATTGAACAATTAAAATAAATTCATTCTGGCCTTAGATTACCCAATGTAACAGTATTTGTCCAGAGGATCTGCAGATATGAACAAATTTCTAAGGGTGAAGACACACTGGGCTACTGGTAGCAGCTACTTTTTTCACAGCTACTAAACTGTAGAAAATGCCCTGCCATAGACAATACTGAGAATTGCCTCTGCTAAAACACACATAGAGACAATGATCAGTAAATGATCAGCATTGTCTATTTTAGTAGCCATGACAAGTAGCTGCTACTAGTAGCTCTGTGTGTCTTCACGCTAAAAGGTGGCCATACATAGGCAGATTTAAGCTGTCGATTTGTCTTGCCTGTGTGTGTGTGTGGACCTCTGACAGGCCTCTCCGACAGCCACATATGTAGCCAAAAACTGGCCAAGGATCAATCAGATTTGATTTTCCTGTCGGATCGGGGACTGCACTGATTTACCAATAAGGTCCTTACTCCTACAGCTCCTATACCCATTGTTGTAATTTGATCGTTTGACCCTAGGGCCAGAATTAGCCAAAGCTTACAATCTATGGTCCCTGTCACATTCACACACTATGGGTCAGTTTAGTCAGAAGTCAGTTAACCTGCCTCTATGTATTTGAAGCATGGGAGGAAACCCACGCAGCCAAGGGGAGAACATACAAACTCCTTGCAGATAGTGCCCTGGCTGGGATTAAACTGGGGACCCTAGCACCGCAGGCAGAGGTGCTACTCACTGAGACACCAAATATTTAATAGAGGGCTGGTTATGCAGTCAAACATTATGGATTTGGTTGATTCTTATTTTTCCAGCTAAAGTCAATGGGAGGGCAGGGAAATTTTTCACTGAGGAAATAACCCATGTTTCAATAGTCATAGAGCCGACAGTGAGAAACTTTGGTGCTGGTCCTTTAAATCCCAAGGGACAGACCCTGTTCTTACGTGCACACAAACCTAAGTTTAAATAATATAACACGAGGCAATATCATTTTTTCTTTTTTATAAAAAAAAAAAAAAAAAAAAAATGCAAAGCAGCATGATTAGAGCAAACAATAAAACACAGCAGGTTGACAGAACAAAACAAGTTATTCCCTTAAAACAGAGATGTCAAAATTGTGGGCATCCAGGTGTTGCAACTACCTCTCCCAGCATGCTCAGGGAAGAGTTTAAAATTACAACAGCTGAAAGGCCACCAGTGTGACATCCCAGATTACAATACACAAACTAAATTCAGTGGATATACATTACCAGATATGCGGTATTCAAAATAAACAAGTAGTTATGTAAATTTGTAAAGCTGATTGGGTGTTTTCATCTCTGCAGGAACAGTTGCTTGCCATAGTCCTAGCCAGCTCATCCTAAATATCACTACAGGCTTTGTTCATAGGGGTAATGCTGAGGTGCCTGTGCCCATAGCTAGGGCTGGTTGTTCACTAGATGGGTCATTCTTCATTTTGGGCCCAGCAATATTTGGCACTGCAGCCTATAACAGCAATGACACTGCAGGGACAAGCCTGCCCATCCTCCCTAAGTGACATGCTATGGGCATAGCTGCACATATGACACCATAATCTACATACATGTATGGTGCATACAATTGTATCGCCATACAGAATCTTACCCCTGATCTCCATCATCAGGGTCAATTCTATATGCTGAAAAAGTATTATGCACCCATGTCAAAGCAGATAAACCAGGGATTAGACAAACCTGCTGTGCCTAAACTACAAATCTCAGCACCCACCAGCCTGTTTTGCCAATGAATGGTTGGGGGGGGAGTACTTATATTAAGCTGGAGAGCCAAAGCCTTGCCTCCACATGGCATATACAAGGACGGTAAAACCTGTGGTGGGGGTGGAAAGTGTCCATAGCGCTAATGGTAAGCCATAAAACATTAATGCAAATAAAATTATTATTTAAATTAGGTTTCATAAGCAGCAAGGCATTTCCTGCCCAACGTTTTTGGCATTTCTAACTAACTTGTTGCTTTTAAAAATAAATTCAGATATTTCTGGCTTCATGGCATTGTTCCTGATTTCAACCTAATCCAAATCCACTAGATCCACTACATCAAACTAAAATTTTAGTCTCACTATGCCAACAGCTTTACCAAACAAATGACTGGATATTTTGGGGATAGGACTAGAAGACCAAATTTCTGCATACAGAAAATAATTTAAGAGGCTTATACATACAATCAACCACTATCAAATGTATAGAATTTAAATAACTCATTGTGCTCAAATATCAACCAATGCTAGGCAAATTTGCACCTGGGCAGTAACTCATAGCAACAAATCAATAATTTTAATTTTTTTTTGTTTTTTTTTTTCATTTTTCAGCCAGCTGCAGATAAAACATTGAGAGCAAAAATATGATTGGTTACCATTGGTTACAGCTCAAATGCAATTTTGGCCGGTGTTGATAAATTATGCCAATTACGTTTAAAAACAAAAAGTCAATGTCTAACGACTAAACTCCAATGTATAAAAAAAAAAAATAACAGCATCTATGGGATGCCCACCCATTCCACTACTGTAAATGACATAAATAATGTTATGGAATAGAAGTAATGCTGTACCAGGTTTTTAGGTAATGCCTACGAAAGCAGTACATCGGAAACAGTAGCGTGCCATTAGTGTGCCATGTGAATCTTAGATTCCAAGAGACACAACAAAAAATGCGTGTCTTGTGAATCAGAGGGTAAAAAACACCAAATGAAAACTATATACACAACACATGTATATAAATACAGCCTTGTACTGTGGATGTGGGTGGGAAAACAGTGATACTAAATACCAGGGCATATTTGAAACTTAAAAAGTGACCAAAGCCATAAAAAAAGCAACTGCTCAGTAAATAACCACAAAGTCTTACTGTTCTGTACTGCCCCATGGATTTCCCACAAAGACTATTAATCTTATTTCATCCATTTACAGCAGATGCGGCCTTACAGGCCCTGTCTGGTGGTTCAGTTTTGCCATTTATATATTCAGGTGTACATACATATATATATATATATATATATATATATATATATATATATATATATATATATATATATATATATATATATATATATATATATATATATATATATATGAAATTGATTTGAAAAACAGAATAATTCAGGGTGTGAATGCTTAAACCTCCCCCCCCAATAAGAGAAATCAGACAACAAAAGGCAAAGGAAGCAATATGTGAAGGTCCGCCATTAAAACCTGGCTGCAGGAGCGAGAGACTACCCTTCTGTTAGGGCAACAAGTCTCAAATGTCCTCCTCCCGATGGAAGCAGTGGGAAATGCAGGCTGTCTCGAGTCTGGAGTAAAAGTAGACAGTCTATAGCAGGAGCTTTGTTTCTACCAGTGCCCCCTGGTTTTATGGTGTGTATGCAGGCGGTGGCTGGAACGGGTTCATGACATCATACTCTGCTGGGTAGGAGTCAGTCTCCATCTCCGATAGCAACTCCAAAGCCTGCTCCTCTTCTTCTGTAGGGTAATGGCGGAGAAGGTTAGCAGCCGTGGCTAGGATTGATGCTCCACCAGCCCCTGCCACCAGGTAGAAACTGACTGCAAAAGTAACATAAACTTGGGAACCATGGTATTTCTTGTGCTGTTGCTGTAGAGCAAGAATAAGCTCCGAAGCCCAGTAGCAGAATCCAATCACTGTTGCGCACTGCAAAACTGCAAATACAGTGGGTTAATTATAGAGATGGCATAGAGATATCAAAGACAGGAAAATAATATTATACAGGTATGGGACTGGCTATCCAAAATGTTCGGGACCTTTCTGTAATTTGGATCTTTGGATGTCTACTAAAATTAATTTAAACAATAAATAAGCCCAATAGGGCTGTTTTGCCTACAATAAGGATTAATTATATATTATTTAGGATCAATTGTAAAGGTACTGTTTTATTATTACAGGAAAAAAAAAGAAAATAATTTAAAAATGTTTGAATTATTTGATTCAAATTGGGTCTATGGGAGATAGTCTTCCCGTAATTCGGAAATTTCTAGATAAGGGGTTTCCAGACAACAGATCCTATACCTCTACTTTATATTATAAAGATGTGGTCATAGTGCCTGAAAGCAGTTTGGCCAGAACACATAGGGTAAAGACATTGGTTCTCAAATTCTCACAAGAGGGATCCTGCACTGAACCTAATGTAGAATCTAGATGTTTCTTAGGGTATCTGAAATCCTTCATTCCTGGGGCCAGAGTCTGCTCCTCTTTCCCCTCTCCTGCGCCACCCCTCCCAAAAGAATGCTAAGTACTCCCTTTCCCCTCCCTCAGGAATGTGTAATCTGAGCTACCAATGGCTAGAGCTGCAACCAGAAGCTATAAAGACCAAGCTTAAATGGCAGCTGGGATCTTAAACAAACCGAGGGAGCTTCTATGGCTCTTTACTCAGGTATGGTAATGCTTTCTGCAGAATAAAAATAGCATTCTATGTGGCACTAATGTGGCGAATCTATTGGCAGTAAAATGCCAAAATGACTTTCCTTCACCTTTAAAGGGCTGCTTTGCTTCATTACAGAAATATCACTGGTTTGTTTCAAGCCATAAATGTCTCTCTCGGACTATGATGCTGGCTTGCAAGTCTGGACAAGGTTGGTATTTTTTATGTCCTCTTCTGCTAGTAGTAGTAGTGCTGCTGCTTTTATCTCTTATTTAAAGGGGGGATATCATGGTATTTATGGTTAATGAAATATGTACATACTTTGTTAGAAAAGGCTTGAAATTACAAGTATTATCTGGCTGCTAGAGCTTATTTATCCTAGAAACCATACAGCAGTTTGGAAGTTAGAAGGCAAGGCATGAAAAATACATAGTCAATTATGGGATAAGGATACAATAAACGGAAGCCTCGCATTCAGTCTATTTTTTATTTTAGAAGTCACTAATAAAGTATTTCCAGCTATCCTGTTTCATCAGAAAAAATCCACAGCAGCAAAGCTAATCCAAATCCATGCAAAATAAATCAGAAAAAACGAATTAAAATTTGCTTAGAATAGGTACACCTATAACACGTAACATCCTCTTTAAAAGGCTGGTAACGTCATAAACTCAAAATATATTTTTTACATTTATAGTTTGTGCTGTCAAGCACGTACTATCTCTTGAAGGTAAATGTCATATTTTATAGTTCTGTAGAGAGCCAACAATGATATCTGACCTGTATAGAAAATAAACCCCATTAAATTCTATGGTTTATCTGTTATCGGTTATGTAAATATGTGCCTATTCAGATCAAATGCCTGCCCTTATGGCTATGGCTACAACTTCTTATATAAACTAGTTAGTAGTGTTTCTAAAGCAAACACGCAGTTCTTTATTAAGTTTAAATGCATATAAAATACATTGTTGGCGTTAATGTTCCTAGTGGTAGAAAATTATAAAAAAAAAATTCAGAAAAAGAGTTGACTCATGACTTTATCCCACCATTAAAATAGTGGGGAGTGTAGGCAATAAGATACATGGTCCCTATGCTGGGAATATACAACTAGAGGTTCTCTCTCCTAAAACAGATTTAATTGTCAACAAAAGGTTTTCCCTCATAGAAACAGGACAGCACGGGTACCTGTGAGAATGTGGGCGAACGCATATCGGCGGGTAATTTTCAGTGCTGGGTGCTTGGGTCCAAACACATCGAGAAGGAATGCAGTCATGCTGCAAGCAATGCCCAGAAAGCAGAAGCCAGCGATAACTCGGAGGAGGAGAATGGTTTGACGGTTCATGCAGAACTCTGCAGAGAAATGGGGATACATCAGCACATAGATATCTGGAACAGTGTTTTGAAGGCACCAGAGAATTGGCTTCCTTAGCAATTTTGGCTTAGCATTAATAATGAAGTTAATTTTTATAATGTAGATGCCAAAACTGGAATTCAGAATGCTCTGTGGTTGCCAGGCTTCACTGACAACTGGGAAATGATTTAACTAAAGGATAAACCCTATTTAGAAAAGGTCCTGAATTGTAACATAAAAGTCATAAAATATATTAAATATCAGGCAAATCCAGGATTCAGCCAAATCTAAGTGCCTGTCAGAATCAGCTCTGAATCCTAAATATCATGTGACTTTAGGCCACACATTTAGGGCTGTGGAACACGGGGAGATTAGTCGCCTGCGACACGGGAGATTTGTCGCAGGCGACTAATCTCCCCGTGTTCCACAGCCCTAATCTCCCCGTGTTCCACAGCCCTAATCTCCCCAAAATGCCATCCCACCAGCGAGAATGTAAATCGTTTCGGTCAAAAGGACCCATATCAGCAGCTTGAATCGGCCATGTAATGTCCACCTTAAGGGTTCGGATTGAGTTCTGAATTTGGCCAAGTCCCAAAAATAAGGATTTGGTGCATCCCTAATATTAAACACAGGAGACAACAAACAATACTAAGTTCATCTGTCCCAGCAGGTGAAGAGCACTGCATATTAGATGAGATTAGGATGACAATAAATGGACGAACACTGCTGAAGACCATTTCATCAGACCAGACAAGTACCCACCACTCAAAAGTTTAGGGTCTTCAGTCCCTAGAACATCTGCCACACCAAGTTCCTGGCGCATACATGTCCCTCCATGAATATGGAGCCAGGCAGGTTCTGCTAGTGCAGTGCAGAGGGCTGTGATAGAGAGTGCACCAGGGAGTGCTGAGGCAAGGCTCCTCTCAGGTTGCTTAGGGAGAGCATGTGTTCCATGACCCCTTCTTCTTGGCATGGAGGAGCCACCGGACCCGCCGGGTGCAAACATGTCAGAGAGGAGAAGTTTCACTCTGCAGAGAAGAGAAAAACAGGTTCTAATAGATGAGAATATAAAGGAACGGTAGCTCTGTAGAGCACCAGAGTAATTCATTTTTATGGAACACAAAAGGATACGATGACTTTTAACTAGCTATTTAGTTACTTTTTTAGTTAATTATTATAATTGGTTAATTTATCAGTTTATATGCATTAATGCTTCTGCATTCTGCCACCAGGCGGTGCAGGCAACGAAGGGAGCGCTTCCTGCTTAGAGGACAGTTTTGTTATTTCTTATACTAAACAGGGCAAAATCTGAAACTGAAAGTCACAATCTGCTTCCTGTTCTTATGAGTGCAATTCTAACAAATCAGCAGTCTACATAGAAACCTATGTATAATAATAATTTTATCTCAAAGCCCAGCAGGCTATGCTGGGGAAAGAGAGCAGTTTTGTTTATACGTAGGCTTCTCAGTGGACCTCTGGTTTATTAACAGTTCAGATTTTGACCTGTTTAGTAGAAGAAATAAATTTTAATTTTTCAATTAAACCAATATGTACAAAGTATGTTTGCTTCAAGCCTTATTACTAAACTGCAATGGTTTTAGACACTAGCCCCCTTAGGCCTAAGCCACATGATACTGGTTCTTGGATAAATGCAGGGTGAGTATTAGCCCCTACACTTCCATTAGCTTTCATATGTGCCTGCATCTGGAGCCACTGCATCAGTCCATGTGCAGGCACACGTAGGGGATTTTGGTGTTGAAATGCATCCCGGTGTGCCTGGGCCAATGCAGTAGCTCCGGGTGAAGGCACATGGAAAGGCTGTTCAGGGCGTAGTGCAGACTCCCAGCCTCCAATTATTCACAGACCGAGAATTCACCCTTTGTGGCAATAGCCTTAGAATTCTTGAGGTCTGAATCTGACCTGAATGAGTGCATGATGGAAGAATATGGATAAAAGAGGCTCAACTACTGTGTTTTCAGGCATCTCAGCTACAGACTAGACACATCCTAGTTTCAAGCAAAAAATATATATATATGTTTTTAATGAGAATAAAGACATAGATTAGAGCCTGGGATTTGAATCAGGGGCTTAGAGATTACTATCAATGTCACACCCAGGGATATAAAGTAACAATCGACTCGTTGGATTTAGCGATATCCTACTTGTGCCTTGTGACTGTGAAGACTATCCCCAGCTCCCACTGACTATGGTTCTCAGAGGATGATGGAAGCTCTAGTTGAGCTGTAAATAAGCTGCCACTCTTGGTAAAGGACAAATAAACAAAAAAATGTAGCATCTTGTAAGGAACCCCTCCAACCTACTGGGGCCCACTGCACAAGCTCCCTATTCGGCCAAATAATGCACACGTGTAAAGACGAGGGTGCCGCCAAGCAATTGCTTGAGGAGCACCAGCAGTGAGGATTTTACTAATGGGGTTACTTTTGTCTTACACATTTGTGGCTTTCCCTATCCTTTTATAATAAAGACAAAGTTTGTTAAACTGGAGTTAGAAGATCAATAACAAAGCAAAGACAATGAAAATAAATGGGAAGGGCCAGGGGCCAACAACAACAAAGCCGCAGCCATAAAACATAGCAGAGAACAGGAAGCAGTGACATAGGCAGCTCCTTTATTACTGGTTAGAATGGAATGTAACTGGGTGATGCATTTACTGGCCTCACAAGGAAGAGAGAGGAAAAAAAGTAAATAAATATATATATATATATATATATATATATATCTTCTCTAGATAAACGTCCAAGATGAGGACCGAAACGCTGACCCAATAAAAATTGTAACTTGTGACAAATTTCAGTGGTGAATCTTTTACAAATTTGTATTATTTTTCTGATTTTCACCCATTTATGCAAGCCCCTATTAAGTTGTTGTGGAACTACAATTCCTAGCAATCCTGCAGCTGTTGGAAGAGGTGCTGAACAGGTGTGGGGGCACAGGGAAACACCAACTCTAGCCCAGGAAAGCAACAACAACTGGCTGTACATGAATAGGTGTTGGCTAAGCAAGGAGGAAACAGTGAGAAAAACAAATCAGAATCTAAAGAAAAGCCATAATCATTAAAGGAACAGTAACACCAAAAAAGTGTATAAAAGGAACTACTACTACTGTATTCGCTTTAGAAACATTACTATAGTTTAGTAAATGAAGCTGCTGTGTAGCCCCGGGGGCAGCCATTTAAAAGAGAAAAGGCACAGGTTACATAGCAGATAACAGATAAGTTCTGTACAATACAATAGTGTTTTATCTGTTATCTGTTATGTAACCTGTGCCTTTTCTCCTTTTTCCAGCTTGAATGGCTGCCCCCATGGC
Organism: Xenopus tropicalis; assembly: GCF_000004195.4. Lineage (NCBI taxonomy): Eukaryota > Metazoa > Chordata > Amphibia > Anura > Pipidae > Xenopus > Xenopus tropicalis. The sequence goes on from NC_030679.2 coordinate 125,066,087, forward strand.
TACACAGCAACTTTTTATATAAACTATAGAAGTGTTTCTAAAGCAAATGTGCAAATTTTACCAGTGCAGGGCAACAGTGCATTGTATTATGATTACTTAAAAACATTTTTATTTTTTGGTGTTACTGAGGGGTAAATGGCAAATCAGAAGAGGTGATGGGAACCCCTAAGCACACCCAGAACCCATTGGAGTACTAGCATTAGGAACCCCCTCCTGTCCCATTAGGGTCCCTGTGGATGACACCCCTGGGAGGGAACCAGAGGAGAATGTAGGGACCCCTATGTTCTTGTGCCCCCAGGCATTGCAGGATTGGTGCCACCCAGAGAAGTAATAAAGTTCAACCCAACCTTTCAGCTGTTGTGTGACTGGTTGTCCCTAATTAATTGTACAGCCAAAATATTTGTTACAAAGTTACACATTACCCCAAATAGATCAAGTCTCCTCTTAGCTCTAACCCATTGCCAGCAATAGAGCCCACTCTGAGCTGCAGCTTTATTGGCTAAGCACATTCTACCCACCCACTCGGGACAGAGCCGCCTCATAACAAAGGGGCTGCTGGGGGATACACCGAACAGCTGCGCCAAATCCGCATTGTACAACGCCAGGGAACGCGTCGGCGCTTTAGAAATAAAAGCTGCCAATAGACATGGCAGTATTACCGGTACAAGGGGCTGTATAGTTCTAGTTTACCCTAAGCTTGCCGAGTCACCCCTCCGAGACTCCAAACTCCAACCCAAGCGCTCTACTGTCAGCTACGGATTCTGGGACTTGTAGTTACCGGAGCCAAGATGTCAGGCAATACGGCGGCCTACTCTGATCTATTCCCTCTCTCCTCACGAACAGTAAAAGAGTTCAAAGGTGTCGATCCCAGGCGCCAAACCGATCGATTTACTCACCGCAGCTCCCGGTCCTTCTCTCCCCCAGGACCTCGAACCTCAGCACAGCTGACTTCCGCCTCCAAACTGCGTCATCATGACGTAACACCTTCCTTGTACCACAGAAGGGCATTCCGGGATGTGTAGTTTTTAACCAGCAGGAAGGAGCTGCGAGTTGTGCGCAGGCGCAACCCAGAGAAGCAGGAAGGAGCTGCGAGTTGTGCGCAGGCGCGGCCCAGAGAAGCAGGAAGGAGCTGCGAGTTATGCGCAGGCGCAGCCCGGAGAAGTAGGAAAGGCGGTGAGGGGAGACTAAAAGCGTAGAGAGAGGTGCTGGGGGGCTTCTTGGCGGCCGGGACTTTGGCCTTTAGTGGGCTAACTTTAAAAGCTGTGGCACTCATACAGCTCATATACACGTACGTACATACATATATATATACTTAGGTGCAGTATTCCTTCATAAATAAGTAATTGGGTTTAGCAGTGGCCCTGACACACGTGATGTGCATTGGTAGAACAAACACAGAATATCAAGTGGCCATAGTAGGGGCAGTGGGGCAGGGCCTCCTGCAGGTTGGGGCAAAAAGGGCATTTGCTGTGGGCCCCCCAGGGTGGAGGGGGAAGGAGATGAACATACAAAGCAAATACAGAGGTGACAACTAACCCCATGCCATGAGGGAGATAATGATCTACTCCAGGCCTTCTCAAGCCTTATTTCATGTTATCATTAAGTGTGAAGTAGGATTTAGGTTTATTATTAGAATTATTAGCTCCATTATGACATGGGGTTGGTTGACAGGGCAAGTAACCCATAGCAAGCAATTAGTAGGGACCAGTTTTAAAGCAGACATCTGATTGGTTGCTATGAGTTACTGCACTTGGGCAAACATTGCATTTTTTTAATATCTTTACACTCTTATTGGAGACTAGCCACACTGTCATGCTATAGATATTCATGGTCTAACGCTAACATCATTTCAATATGTAGAATAATTATACAACATTATTGTGCAAAAGTTGTTTCCAGTATATATATATAGAGGAGAGACTTGCAAAGTGCCCCTCTACTGTTCTTTCTGAACTGCATCTAATCTGTTATATGGGAAGCATTGCTTTTGTCCCTGGTTCAGACCTGCATTTGGTCAGATACCAATGGAATACCTGCAAAGCACCTAGGTTTTAGGTGGAAAGTCCCTGATTCCCTGGCCATGCTGGCATCAGATTTAGTTCAGGGAAGGAGCATAGCAAGTTTATCCAACCTGACTTGTCTCTGTCAGGATGATGGAAAATGTAGGTATGGGGTAAATACTGTAGGTAAGGAACTGGTATCTTGATGGTTAAGCATGCTTTTGTCTGTAATTTTGCAGAATAACCCCAAAATGAAGGACACCCTCACCCTCCTCTCTCGGGTTAGCGCTCACCCTGACTCCCGGTGCTGGTTTTTAGCATGGAATCCCTCTGGAACATTACTGGCTTCCTGCGGGGGAGATCGTACTATCCGGATCTGGGGCAAAGATGGTGAGTTTAGTGTATAGTTATGGAACTGTTACCTGGTACATAATCATTTCAGCAAGTTAAAACCTTAGGGGATGTTAGTGCCAATGACTAAGGCATAACTGCAAGGTGAACCAGGAGAGATAAGGGTTGCAGTTTGGATATTATTAATGGAAAATATGTTATCCCTTAAGTTTGGGGTGGCCCCTAAAATTAATTATTTGCAGAGTGCAGTAAGCCACCAACCACAGAGATATATGTGGCCCTAACCCAACAATCAGCCTGCAATGGAGCCACACAAGATAATTTTATACTAGATTATGTGAAAGCAGCCAAGTGCTTATTAGTTATCCTCTTAATCCAAGATTCAGTTCTGGATTCAGCCGTACCCCAACATGTTTTGCAGAATTTAGCCGAATGTTTAGTTTTCACCCAATGCCAAACCCTTACATTCATGTTACTTTAAAGCTCTAGGCAACCAACATTATTTTGTCAAAAGACAATGCCAATTTCCATCTGCTGCTAACTGATTTAGTATAGTAAAGCCTTCTTCTTGTGTATTATTAAGCTAAAATGTGTCTTTCTTTGGTTCTTCAGGGGACAACTGGGTATGCAAGTCAGTCCTCGGTGAAGGACATCAGCGCACGGTCCGGAAAGTTTCCTGGTCACCCTGTGGAAATTATTTGGCCTCTGCCAGTTTTGATGCCACCACTTGCATCTGGATGAAGAAGAAAGAGGAGTTTGAGGTAGGTAACAGAAGCAATGTAAAGGACTGAGTGCAGTAGTTAAGGATCTAGATACAAGGATTTCTTCTGTGACCTATTGTGTGCAAGAAGCTCTTCTCTTCTTTTGGGGTGGGGTGTTAATCGATGGGTGATTGGGTTATAAGATATCCTATTAATTGCAAATAGTGGCTTTGCGGGATGTTGGCAAAGAAGGAACCAAGTTCGCGAAAGGGCACCACATTGGCATTCTGTCAGTGTTAAGAAAAGAATACTTATTATGCCAGCCACCTGCCTGTTAACCAGTAAAACCAGAAATTCAAGGCTATGTGCTATTTCAAGGAAATATAGCAGGACACATTTATGGACTGTTTTTTTCAAAGTCCAGTAAAGGTTCTCTGTACTCCACATTTGTGTCCTGGACGTCCCCTGTGTGGTTACAGTGATACAAAGCAATATACACAGTATAATATTTCCCATTGTTACAATAAAAATGTCTTTATTACTTCTGCAGGGCTACTGTATTTCTAGAGGTACAGCAGTCCTTTGACAAGGAGGTATGGTCTGAAATTATTATCTTTATTCAGTTAGCAATGCTTTGTATTCTCATAGCATTAGCATTGACAGCCCCCTAAAGTTTTCAATAAACCTTCTAGAGATACCAAAAAAATTACAATTAGAATAGTTTGCTTTTTTCCAGTATAAAGCACAAATCAGCCGGAATGATTAAAAGTTATAGCGGCCCTCTAAACGATAGGATTATCAATGAACAGTAATAGTTTTATGTTTTTTTTTTTTTATTGTAGTGCATTACCACTCTGGAGGGACATGAAAATGAGGTGAAATCTGTGGCTTGGGCACCTTCAGGAAGTCTTTTGGCCACTTGCAGCCGTGACAAGAGTGTGTGGGTGTGGGAAGGTAACCTTCTGTATAAAGACTAAAGGAGAGAATGTTGAAACCGAAAAAGGCACCAACAATAGGAACAGTTCACAAAAATACTACAGTGCAGTGGTCCTTGTTATTATAAGCCTAGTTTGGGGCTTAGCCAAAAATATTGGGCAGGGAGGGATTGCGGTCAGATGTACTGATAGAATGGGAGGGGTACCAGCCTGCAAAATAAAGAGCAACTTGCAATAGAGACTGCTAACTGGATGTCACCGGAAGGGAATGATCAATTTTTGTTGGCTTTGAAGGTGTTGTTTATACTTCATTGTTCCTCTCATACCTCCCACACTTTGTATTTCTTTGTATTAGGTTACAGTGTCAGTGTTTAGGACACAACAGCATTACACTAGTTTTGCATAATACTTGCATTTGTCTCTTGCAGTGGATGAAGAAGAGGAGTATGAGTGTGTCAGTGTACTGAATTCTCACACCCAGGACGTGAAGCATGTCGTATGGCACCCTAACCAAGAGGTGAGAGGACACACACTAAATCATCATTGTATATGTCCTAGAAGCTGGTGACAGAGAATGTCTGGAAGTCTTCTCCCTCTCTCCAAATTGATTAACATTATGATTTGCATTTTATACAGTCCCTTTCTAACACTTTTGGTGCATTTTTTGATTTCTGTAATCAGCTCTTGGCATCTGCCAGTTACGATGATTCTGTGAAGCTGTACCGGGAGGAGGAAGATGACTGGGTGTGCTGCGCCACTCTAGAAGGGCACACGTCCACTGTTTGGAGCTTGGCCTTTGATCAGACAGGGGAGCAGCTAGCCACATGCAGTGATGACAAGACAGTACGCATCTGGAGGCAGCTAGGAACTGGAGAACAAGGTGGGCTTGGGGAGTACTGTTAAATTGTCAGTAGCCCTTTTGGTTAGATAGGGCTTCTTCTTTTTTTCCTATACATTTCATATGGGGCTTCTGAGTGCCAGAATCCTGTTTTACCTTTCTCAGGTGATGTTATATACAGAATAGCCATGCACACTAAGAAAAACCTACCCCTGGTGGTGCACTTTACAGGCAATTTTCCCTGGGCTTAGAGGGGAGACTGGCTATGGCAGCTGTATAAAGTCATAAAAAGAGTTCTGTGGTGATTTGGGCATACTACAGGCCTCCCTTTGGACTGGCCTGACATATTACACCTTAACATACATTCCATACCAGTTAAGTAGGTGTCTAGGCTATGTCTAAGTGGCATTGGGTTAAAGCCTTTTTGGAACTGAACTGTGTACAGTACCTAAATAATTATCAGTCTGCATATTGCTCGCACAGTGGGCAACAGACGGTAGCCACTAAACAGTTTTTTATCCAGTAGGAAGCAAGAGTGACCCCAACTGGAAGTGTGTGTGCACCCTGACCGGATATCACACCAGAACTGTGTATGATGTGAACTGGTAGGTTTATAAACAAGCCCAAATAGTGTTCTGTCCTTACCTGATTTTGCCATATTACTCAGTTACCTTTTCTGTGCAGGAATCATCTGACAGGAGCCATTGCTACCGCCTGCGGAGATGATGCCGTCAGGATATTTGAGGAAGATCCTGGATCTGACCCCTTACAGCCCACCTTCTCCCTGACTGCTCACATGCCGCGTGCCCATACTCAGGATGTCAACTGTGTGACCTGGCACCCCAAGGAGCCTAACTTGTTGGCTTCATGCAGTGATGATGGAGAAATGGCATTCTGGAGATATCAGAAACCTGAGTAATATGTGAATAAGTAACTGTCTCTTTGCTTTTACTTGCCAGAGATAGGGACTTACTTTGTTTATCCCTTGTTGTTCTGCTTTATTTTTATCACTAGCACACAGTTTCAGTTGGGTACCTAGTTATATTAAAGGAGAACTAAACCCTAAAGATGAATATGGCTAGAAATGCCACATTTTATATACTAAACTGACTGCACTAGCTTCTCTACCATAGTAATGATATTGGTCTTTACAGTTATTACAGGAGCTTCCCCATTCTGTTAGAACTGTCTGGGACAGTGCAGGCTCAGTGGGCTCTGAGCAGCTGTTGAGAAGCTGAGCCTTAGGGGTTGTAGCAAATTATCAAGCAGACAATGAGGTTTGTCTGTCATATAAACTGATGCTACAGGGCTGATTATTACATTCTGATCCTAATTGCACTGATTTCTGACCTGCTGTGAACTATTATTTTGTATTATTTACGAATCACCCTTTATATTGTATATATACAGTATATTGTGAGTGGGTCCCTAAACTCAGGTAAGTGACAGCAGCACAGAGCATGGGCAGGGAATCAGCAGAAAAGAAGATGGGGAGCTACTGGGGCATTTTTGGGGGCACAGATTTCCCTGCTAAAGGGCTGGGGTTGCCTTGGGCTAGTACAGAAGCCCATAATGAAATGTACAACATTTCTAGCCTATTTCTTTAGTTAAGCTTAGTTCTCCTTTAATCACTTTAACCTGTCAACCAGTGATAGCATTGACAAGAACTGTGTATTGATACTAAGTATCTCTGTTTTTTCCTATTACCCAGACAATTGCAGCCAATCTCATTCTCTTTCTCAATCACAGCAACTTATTCATGCAAATGTTCATGTCAGTAATATAATTTGATCACTCTTTTAGTGTGCATTAAACTTGGGGGGTTGAATTGACAAACAGCGATGTGCATTAGCTGCATTGTTGCTGCGTTACCTATGCAGGTCCTGCATCTGATCCATTCCGAAGTCTGTCGTTTGAGTGCATTGGGTGTGGGTCAGTGCACTTTACATAATACAAATTTCCATTGGGTATATAATTTTTTGTTGCCCTTGTAAATAAACCTGCAGAAGAGATAAGAAACATAACATAATAGTGTGGTTTAGGTAGGTTTGTTTATAGTGCTGTGCAAGGCGGCTGAAGATCCACCTCTGCTGACTTGGTACTCTGAATAAAATTGCCCCATTATCTCTGACACGGTAATGCGATAGTAATGTGTACTGGCAGAAATTCTATTTATGGGCAAATAAATATTTTAAAGAGTAACTAATGAGGCCAGTGTATTCATTTTTTTTTTTTTTTTTTATAACTAAAACATATTTGCTAGGACCCACTGAGATTCTGGTTAAAAAAAAAAAAAAGACCTCCTACTGCTAATCGAGTGGTTTAATGTAAAGTAAAATTGGTTTCCGGTTAGAAAAGGAGATTTTGTGAATACTCACTATAAAATCTTTCTCTCCAGTCACGTGGGGGAACACAGGAACTGCTCGGTATAGCTCTGACCAGTAGGAGGCAGGACACTAGTAAAGACAAACTCCTCCCTCTCCAGCTTTAAATAAGAAGGACATGGAGTCCAACTGTAATATAGAACTATATACAGATTGCGGAAGAAGGCAGTAGTGTAGGATTGCTTCTGAGGGAGGGAGGTCCTGTGTCCCCCAAGTGACTGGTAAAAAAAACTCCTGGATCATACCAAAGCTGTCCCCTAAGAATATGAGTAGGCAGAAGTGAGGAATCATTTAGGCCATTGCCACCTGGAGGACTTTCCTGCCAAAGTGAGCATCCTGTGGCGCAAAAACATCAATGCTATAGAACTTGGTAAACGAATGGATGGAGGACCAGGTAGCAGCTTTGCAGAGCTGTTCCGCCGATGCCTGGTTCCTGAATGCCCACAAGGTACTTACTGCTCTGGTGGAGTGTGCCTTGATCCCCTGGGGATGGGGTTTGTCTACAGCAAAATAAGCCCTGCAAATGGATTCTTTGAACCACAGAGCGATAGTGGCTTTGAAAGCAGGCTGCCCCTGATGTGGTCCTGAAGGAGTCATGAATAGCACATCAGACTTGCAGATACTTTCAGTCCAATGAACATACCTATAGTACTTCAATGCACACACCGTGTCCAATGAATAAGGAGCGACTTCCTTCAGAATTTTGGGCCTGGGACAGAATGCAGGGATGGAAATCTCCTAGTTAAGGAGAACTTGGATACCACATTCAAAAGAAAGGTGGGAATGGTCCAGAGAACAGATTAATCTAAGTGAACCAGAGTCTAACCCTGACTGAAGAAATTTCAGAATTTAGGGAATAGACTGTGTCAGGAGATAAATTACAGAGGCCAGCCCATATAGTATGATTTTAAGAAAATAGGTTTGCGGGCGGCTTTGAGGGTTTTTATCACTGAGTCTAAAAAAAGAAATCCTTGCGTCTAAAGATTAAGGATACAACAGCCATGCCGTCAAATGGAACACCCCAATATTGGGTTGCAAGAAGCGCCCTTGAGTTAGAAGGTCTGGGGTCAACAGAAGGGCCTAAAGATTGTTCTGTATTAGTCAGGAGGTTCTGAAAAACAGGTCTGATGGGGCCAGTAGGGAGCAAATAGGATTGCTTGGGCCCGATTCCTTTTGACCTTTCTGATGACTCGAGGAAGCATTGGAAGTTCAGGGAAAACATAAACTAGCCTGAAGGCCCAGCGTGTTATGGTAGCTACAGCCTCCACTTAAGCAAACACAAGCAAAGAAGCTGGGGGAGCCATGAGATGGACTTCTGAAAAGTAGCTCACAGTTCAGTGGGAGACTGGACAGGATGGGCAATCTGGTGCTTTAACATAAAGGTCTAATAGGGGTTTTTACCTCAGCAGGTACCCTGCCAATTAGGGCCAGAGTAGTGCGTAAAGGTAGTAAGTAGTGCTCTGATAGCTTGAAGCATAGAAGTCTATAAAAGGAGATGACACGTAACAAAACCTGCCTGACTGAATGTTGGGAAGTGTGAGAAAAGTGGATCAGATTGAAGGCTAAATGGAAACTGTTGGAAATTACATTTTTTAATTACAACAAAATCCATGGTTTATTTCTTGAGCTAAACACAGAGATTAAAGCTACTCCTTGTTTGTTCCTTGCAAGGTATATACTAATTTAACATCTTTGCTAAATTGAAAGAATGACTAAATGGACCAAAGACGTGGCTGCTTTGAGAGGGAGGACTGAGATTTATAAGCCTTTCTTGGCCCTTGTGTGGATGTCCGTTAGACTTACGAAATCCTGACTGTGGTAAATATAGAATTTGAGAGCTCTGAATGGGTCTAAAGAGGGCAAAAAATGGTGCTCACAATCTTTGATTGGAAGGACTGCAGTGCCATGATGGCTCTGTGACTCTGGCAGAGCGTAAGGCAATGAAGGGAGCTTTGCATGACCGAGCAGTTCAGACGCCCATCATGCTGAAAGGAAAACTTCCCAATCAGCCAGCACAGAACAACTTACTCCATAGGTTTAAAGAACTTAAGTACCAAGTTCAGACCCCCCCAAGGGGGATAGGAGCTTGCAGGGGGGTAATGTGTGCTACCCCTCTGGGAGAAGAGTTGAAGGGAAAGTTCCCCCTTAAGGTACATTTTTAGTATGTTACAGAATTGCCAGTTCTTTTCATTTGGTCTTCATTTCCTATTTTTATAGTTTGATTTTTTTGCCTTTAGGGGGTCTCTTAACCCCCTATTGCTCTTTGATGCTACTATTTTATTGTTGTTACTTTTTATTACTTATCGTTCTATTCAGGCCTATTCCAGTCTCTCATTCAAACCAGTGCCTGTTGCCAGAGTAAACTGCACACTGGCAACTAGATTTCTGAACAAAAAGCAAAATAATTAAAAAAAACATAAATAAGAAAAGCAGAGCAAATGCACATAGCTCAGAGTATTACTCACTAAAAGTTAATTTAGGGGGAACACAACCCCCTTTAAGCACTTCTGGGAGAGAACAGATATCTTGGAGGTGAGAGTCTAAAGAGAGACCTAACGATGGGTCCTCCTGTAGAAATGTACAGGAATGGGACCGGTTATCCAGAAAGCTCAGGACCTGGGGATCTTTCCGTAATTTGGATCTCCATACCTTAAATCTGCTAAAAAAAATCATTTAAACTTTAAAGAAACTCAATAGGATTGTTTTGCCACCAATAATGATTAATTATATCTTAGTTGGGATCAAGTACAAGATATTGTTTTATAATTATAGAGAAAATAGGAACATTTTTTAAAAATGTGAAATATTTCCCTAAAATAAAGTCTCCGTAGTTCGGAACTTTCTGGATAATGGGTCCCATACCTGTATGCATTTTAGGGAGAATGTCTCAAATCGAGTGTGTTCGTGACAGCAGCCATGTTAATGTATTTTCCAGACCTGGGGATATTGTAATTATAAAACAGATTTAAAACCAATATCTAGCAGTTATTGTGCTATACTCTCCAAATGCCACCTACATCTTATCTACTTCTATATTTGAAAAAGCAAATTAAGACACATTATGAAAAAAAGTTTATTTTGGAAACCAGACAATAATAAAATTAAGCATAAAGTCACAGAAGAAATGTTACCATTAGATGCAGGAGACTGCAGAACAACTAAATGCTGCTTCCTGCCATTCTGCGGGATCATGTTTTGCCATTATTACTTTGATTTCCTTAATATTTACATGTTGCCCATACAAATCCTTTTTTTGACAATGCTTCTAATCCAGCACTTTTTGCCCAGATATGTTACCTTAGAACATAAACAATAGGGGCAAAAGGAATAGTTAGCTATAGCTTCTTGTCAACATTACCTTGTACTTTGCCCCCAACCCCCAAGTCCTTGTACAATGGAAGTACTGATGTATATTCCACAGTACTCTGGCCTCTCCTTGGCCAATCAGCAGCCATTCTAATCAGAGTCACTGTCACTCTCTGCCTCCTTCACGTCAACACTGAACTTGTACTCCTGGTCACAGCCCATGTAGGCGTCGCTCATGAAATACAGAGTGTAGTTGTGGTTTCCAGTAGCAGGGGCAACAAAATCCAGCTTTACCTGTAGCGTTTAAAAAGCAAGAAAGTCAAGCAATCATTTAATTTGCGGTTTTACAGGAATCATTAAAAATTCTAGCTCTAGGACACACAAACAGGAAATATTCAGTAATATTCTATCAAGCTGACTATGTATAGAGAATTACAATGAACATATAAATACTAGCAGGAAAAAATAACGATTAAAGTGTAAGTAAACACTAAAGAGAGAAATCTTTCTGCATCTTCCCAAAGTCTTTATACAAGGAAGGTCGGGCCAATGTGTTACATACGGCAATCAGCAAGTATCTTTACACCGCAAGATCAGCCAGAAATTTCTATGGACTGGATAGCCGACCAAAATACACAATTTTAGTTTTTACTAGATACTTGTTCTATGTCTCACCTTGGCTTTCTGCTGCAGGGTCAGTCTCTTGATTGAAATCAGACTGTTGGACTTGGAATCACCAATCACAACCCACCAGCCTTCCTCACGTTTCTGCAAAACAAACAGGGAGATTGTGATGTGTGTGATGAACAGATTAGTATTAAATCCTGGTAAATCAGTCAATAAATAAGAAGGATTTTTCAAAGTGGAGTGTTTTAAACAGTTTGTGCACTGGCAATGCTGGTCTATGTGGCCTTAGGGAAATCAAACATGTCATTCTCATTTAAGTTGAACGTCGAATTCTACTATGAGTCGAAAGTAACGGGAAAAACAATTTGTAAATAAGAACTGTTGCGGGCTATTTGAGAGATAACGCTCTCGCACATAGTAAAAATATAAATAATAAATCTACCCAGAAAGTTGCAGTGAAGAGACAGCCCAGAACAAGCCCAAACAGGAAATCTGTGGGTTCTGAGGGGCTGCTGTAAGATGCCATAGACAGTCACTATTTATTGGGCTGTGGGGGGGCTGTTTGGCCACTGTGTACTTGAAATGCCAGGGCCTATTTTGAGTTCAAGTCAAGACCTTGCCAAGAAGAACAAACCTGTGGGAAGAGTGGAGCGATAACAGGTCCTGTAACTTCCTCCTCACGCTCCAACTGCACCAGAACCACCACAGCGCCACCACTATCAAGGTAAAAGGAAAAGCGTAAGTCATCAAACAGAAGCAGCAACATTTTTCATGCGCCCCTCCCCCACCATATCATTTCCATCAATCATCAACCTATAGTACACAGACCCTCAACTTCTATCCCCAGAGATAGCCACGGATTTGGGTTCTCACCTTCTGATGGAATCTCTCTCTGCCACTTCGTAGGAGAGTTCTATGTTGGGGTAGCGGTTACAGAATCTTGCCACGTCTGCCATCTGGGAGTCTGAAAGCTGCAGTAACTCTGTACGGTCTTCATCCTCCATCTCCATAATATCGAATACACTCTCCACTCCCTGTTCAACAGGAAAAAGTATAGCATTCCATTTCAAGCTCAACAAATACAATAAAACATGTTTATGTTAAGTCTTATTATAGGTCAGTTAAGTGTGTAACAATGAGAAACACCTCCACTATAAAATAAAAAGGAATTTTTATGACCTTAAAGGGGTAGTTCACCTTCAAATGAACTTTATTATAATGCAGACAGTGATATTCAGTTCAGTTATTTAGCTTTTTATTTGGCAGCCCTCCAGTTTGGTATTTGAACAGCTCTCGTTGCTAAGGTCTTATTTACCCTAGCAATCAGGTAGTGATTTGAATGAAAGACTGGAATATGAAAGGGTGAAGCACTGAATAGAAATATACGTAATACAATATAACAATAAAATTGTAACCTCACAGAGCAATAGATTTGTGTGCAGGGGTCAGTGACTCCCAACTGAAAGCTGGAAAGAGGCAGAAGAAAACTATAACTTAAAAAAATAAATAATGAAGAACAAGTGCAAAGATGCTAGGAATATGACATTCTACCACCCATATAAATAACTCCTGAATGGGTTTCTATGCATAGAAGTGCATATTCCATTCATTGCATTATCACACACGGGTTGGCAGATGCATCTCTGCGTTGTATACAGATCTTACCTTCTCTGTGCATCGCTTGATGTGCTCAGAGCTGAAGTGAGGCAGTTGCTTCAGATAGGAGTCCTTGGACCACATAGCCTGGGTAACCATCTGGGCAAGTTCCATGGCGGCAAGAGCTGGGCTTAACCAGCCATTACTGGAAAGCACATCCACACAGGCCTGGATAAGCCGGATTGCCTAGAAATGTTCAAAAAAATTGTGAATTACAAGGAATGAATATAAAAAAGGCACAAGGAGAAAACAATAAAAAGATAACTGTCTCTATCAATATGTCCTATATTTCTTTACCTTACTGAGGATCTCCTCAGTATCTGACTGGAGCTCTGCACTCAGCTGCATTCGGGAGAGATGAGCCTGAAGCAGCAAGTTGGTCTTCACATGAGGATCATTGAATTTGGGGTTGGTGAGTTTGTGGGGTACTTTCTGTGCAAGCTGTAGTGAGAGAAACAAGAGCTATGACATCTATGGCAGAAAAGCAGTACTTTGCCACAATGCTACGAAAACATTTGTTTGCAGCCAACATGCTGCCATGATTCCTGAGGGTCTTGTTGTGCCCATATAAGAATTAGTATTTATAATATATAATATAATATTATAAGTCATTAAAGGGGTGGTTCAGCTTTAAAATTAACTTGTAGTATGCTGTAGACAATGATATCATGAGACAATCTGCAATTGGTCCTCATTTTTTAATATCTGTGGTTTCTCAGCTTTTTTTTTTTTATTTAGCTCCAGATTGGAATTTTAGCAGTTATGTGGTTGCTAGGGTCTTGTTTACCTTGGCAACCGGGCAGTGGTTTGAATTACATACTGGAAAATGAATAGGAGAGGGACTGAATAGAAAGATAAAGAATTAAACGTAACAATCATAAAATTGTAAGCCTCACAGAGCAATAGTTTTTTTTTTTGGTTGCTGGGGTCAGTGACCTCCATTTAAAAGCTGGAAAGATGTAGAAGGGCAAGGCAAATAATTAAAAATATATTTTAAAAAATGATGACCAACTGCAAAGTTGCTAGGAATATGACATTATAGAACATATTAAACGCTAACTTAAAGTGAACTGCCTCTTTAATAGAATATCCAAATACAATTTAACTGAATGCCAATCAGTGTGGGATTGCATTTGACCAGTCCAAGCTATCATACTACCCATCGCAATGCCCTCAGCATGTACCACTTGTGACCACACTATTATCACTTAAAGATGACTGCACCTTTCCATAACACTATGCAAGACCTTATAGTTGTCATGCCTGCTTCCCTCCTATTCCCTTGCATTGTTCAACAACACCAGTGCACTATTTGCCATGCAGTTTTCTGATGCAGCTTACACTGACCTGGCGAAGCAGATTGTCTTCGTGGTGACGAATGGGTATGCTTTCGTATTCTGCTGCATTAGAGATTATTTCTATAAGACCCCGCACCTTGGTCTTGGCATTCAGGGACATGCTGAAGAGTTCTGGGGAGAAGCAGAGAAAGCAAATTGAGAGGCTGTGAGAGAGACAGGAAGAGATCAAGCCAGAAGAGCACAGAGCGCTCCTCACCAATGGTGGTGTAGTTGATGTAGTAATAAGCAGCAATCATTCCCAGGTTCAGAGGAGCCACGTCCATTTCATCTTCAATGCTGATGCATTTTGACTGCTCAAGATCACTCAGCGTGTGTTCAACCAGCTCCGAAAGGTGATCCGAGAGGTGCCTGTGAGAAACACCTGCGGGAGAGCAAAGAAGTTATAAGAGACATAAGACAGACAGCACACAATTTATATCACTTCTGTGTATGCAGGCTCTCACCCTGAAGGTTGTAGTAGTTGGGGTTTTGGGTCATGCGTCTGTACAGGAAAGTCCAAGTCAGATAATCCACAGCATCCTGTTTGTTCTCAACTGTCTTGGTGACAATTTCTGCATTGAAGTGGTCGTGCAGGCAGTGATCCAAGTGAGATTCTACAGGCAAAGGCTCATACAGGAACTTTTTAAAGAAATCCTGAAAAGGAATAAAATACACTGAATGGTAAGTACAGTTTGCAAAGGTAAAAACACAAGTAATGAAATTGAGAAGATAAAATTACCATGTGAGGAGCACAGGAAAGAGAAAGGGAGGAGGCATAGAAGAAAGCTAAACTTGTGCTCGTAAATGAGTCCCTATTATGATAACCTATGATTTATATGGCTTTCCATAAAAAGGAAAGAAAGCTTAGTGCTTCCCCTAAACGCACCTTCTTTGATCCTTGGCACATAATAACACAGCGCCCTTCATCATCCTGCAAGGGCCGGTTGGCATATCCCACCATTTGCAGGACATCATAGATGGGATAATCAACATACCTAAAAAACAAATTGTGGTCAGGCTAAGCAACTTAGAAATAAGGGAAGGCTAAAATGATCAGACTATACTTACGCATGAATCTTGCCATTGTAGTACTGTGTGTCCATGATAATCACCAGATGTGCAGCAATGTTAAGTCCCCAGCAAAGACTGCGAGAGGCCACAATCACCTGTACCGCTCCTTAAAATATACAGAAAGAGATTGATTGATGTTTTGTTTAAGATACTTGGTTCTGGGTACCACTCCTTTATCCTGTGTCTCTCCCATAGTTCAGCAGCTATAATATGGCTCATTATACATGTGTGCCTCGCATTGTTGGATTTGGTGTTGCACTGGTGTATGGCAGTCAGATTGCACAAAAAGTCTGTTGCAGAAGTACTCAAATTGTCTGGCTTCCTTGTCTACTGCTGGTACTGCATTGACTTTTTACCACCATTTAATTAAAGAGGAACTCCACCCAAACAACTTTTTGAAAAGTAAACAATTTTAAGCAACTTTTCAAAATACATCAAGAACCTAAAATTTACACAATTGCACTGCCTTTTCATTTGCAATGCATGGAAAATCTCCCCTAATACCTTCTATGCAAAACCCTAATACCTTCTATGCAAAACCCTAATCCCATAACTCAGTGGGTGACCCAAAATATCAGCTTGGAAGATGCCCACACCAGAAAATAGAAGTGTACTTTTGTAAAAGTTATTGTTATATAGTTAATGTTATTCTGTGGTTTGCATTTCCACGCTCTGGCGAGACACCACAAAGAACCAAGCAATATAAGCAAAAAGAAACGAGCTACTAAAACCCAGTCACCCATAAAGACAACACACAGTGGCAAAGCTTACCAGTGTTGAATAACTGTTCCACAATCCGTCTCTCCAGTGATGAAAGGCCCTCGTGCAGGTAGCCCACCCCATTCAACAAGGTTTCCTTTAGAGTTTCATCACTCAACTTTTCCAAGTAAGGAGCCAAATCCTTCTCTGTGCAGTGCAGGAACCTTGTAGAGAACATTCATAAAGGTTATTCCCCAAACACGTTACAAATCCCAGCCCAAGGTACTTTCTACTGGATCTCTTACCTTTGTCGCTGCACATCCGCTGCACAGGTAGTAAGAATATCAATAGCAGTGAGACGTGTCTGCTTCCGGGACGGCACAAAAACAATGATGGGTTTCTTTGGCGAGTGCTTTACGATGGCATGGTAAACTGGCTTAGCCATAGAAAGCAGCCGCGTTTGTGTATGACTGATGTTAAAGCCCTGCAATACAAAAAATGAGAGATTTTGCTGTAAGTCCAATACATTTCCAACAGCCATAATGCTACAAAGCTGCCATTGTATCAGAAGCCTTTTGCAGGCCTTGGTGGCAGAATATACAAAATATGTATCAGACCCACAGTACCTGTATATGTAACTCCAGAGGAACAGGCCTCACGTTGGGATGAAAGTTGAATGTGGAGGTGGCACTGCAACCCAGCCAGTGAGCAACATCCTTGGCATTGGAGAGAGAGGAGCTTAGGGCCACGACACGGATAGGCCTCTCTATCTGGGAGGAGATGTACCGCATTCTGGAACAAATTACCTCAAGAACTGGCTGCAAAGAGAAGGAAATATTGCTTTAGAAATCTCCAATCCTACCCATTTTACATGACTGTTCAGCTTTTAAACTAACTGTAAATGATTGCATTTGTGCAGTTTACAGAGGAGCATTATTAGTGGTTCTGTTGTGTGAGATACCACAGACCCATTCAGTCCATAAAATTTACAACCATTATCACTACACTGCTTTACTTTTACACACAAAGTTACAATGCTTCATCTGTATTACAGTGCAAAGTTAAGCTGGCAACATGCAAAGATCTGCTCGTTTGGCCACCCAAGTGTTTAACCCAACCAGGCTGATCTGATTGGTGAACAATAGTTATAGGATCTCAATAGAGTCCTGTGCATCATATGCATCCATGGCTCAATATAGCCCTTGCCCAACTAAAAAAAGCTGGATTTTGTTTTCACTTACTCCATTGGCTCCCCCGATGAGGTGAGTTTCATCTACAATGAATAGACTGACATTCTGCACATTCTTCCTCTGCTTCCATCGACGGGACAAGATATCCCACTTTTCTGGGGTGCTGATAATAATGTTCCCCTTACCCAAAAGCTTCAGATCAGTGCTGGTCTCACCAGTGAGCAGGACAACCTTCTTATATAACCTGTCCTGGAACTTTTCAAACCAGTCCATGAAAACCTAGATGGACATACATAGGCCAAACTTATTAGTATTCAAAGCATGCAAAAGTGAAGTCAGTTTGTCTAAAACGCCTAAATGCAGCTTTACCCAAGATCCTATTATCCTTCTGGTTTTCACTTTATGATTTTTGGTGAAGTGAACTACCAGTTGGGCATTATACACTGGGGCCCATATTAGGTTCTTATTATGGTGTAGAAAAAATAAAAACCTTAAAGGAACAGTTCGGTGTAAAAATGAAACTGGGTAATATGGATAGACTGTGCAAAATAAAACATGTTTGCAATATAGTTAGCTAGGCAAAAATGTAATCTATAAAGGCTGGAGTGGGCAGATGTCCAACATAATCACCAGAATACTACTTCCTGCTTTCAGCTCTCTAACCTCTTAGTCAGTCAGTGACTTTAGGGGGGGCACATGGGACATAACTGTTGAGTTAGTTTGTGAGCACACAGGTCAGATTCAAATGCAAAATAACTGAACAGTTATGTCCCATATGGCCCCCCCTCAAGTCACTCATTGGTTACTGACCGCTAACAGCTTAGAGAGCTGTAAAGCAGGAAGTAGAGTTCTGGCTATTATGTTAGACATCTGCCCACTCCAACCTTTATGGATGATATTTTTGCCTCACTATATTTTTTATTTTGCGCAGTCCATCTATTTTGTCCATTTTCATTTTTACACTGAACTGTTCCTTTAAGACAGTAAGACAAAGAGTGGATTCAAGAACTAGCTTCAATCTAGTTTACCCAGACTTTAATAAGCAGACTTCATCCAAACCTTTCCCTCTGTATCCCACCAGGGTTACCAAGTGAAGTTTAAAATGGATAAATGGTATCAACCTGACACACTGAACTGATATAAAGTTTCAAACAGATGAACAACCACATATATCAGTCGCTGATACTGGTTAATTCTTCGTTATTAATGCAGAAATGTAGCAATGTAAAGAGACTTGCTGTCTATCAATCAGTCGAACACCCTGCATGGCCAGTTTCCTTTCTTGCCAAGGTAGGTAGGCATACGTTCTCTAGATAAGAAACTGCACATTTCCTAGTGAGCATACAGCACAATTTTTACTAATAAAGAAATAAATGGAAATACAAATCCCTCTTTAACTTTGTTTCTAATTAACTGTGAATATTGAGAGCAGCACTTTATAAAGGAAAAAAAGAACAAAGAATATTTCCGCAGGCAGCAAAAGAACAGTGAAGAGGAGTAAAGCGCTATGATTTCTTTTTTAGCATATATTTACATAAATGAGTCGTGTCTAGCAGCTGACAGCGAGCACTAATGAAAGCACATAAGTAATGGGGTAATGGGACTGTGCTGCAAGCGTGTGTGTGGGAGGGGAATGAGTTAAGTGTGTACCACTTTCTGGAAACAACTTTTAGAACAAATACAAATTGTGCACCCTCCAAAAATATCTAATTACTGCAAAATGTTCAGCACTTGCTGGAACATCTCCCTCTGAGAGGAAAGTTAAGCTGTAAGAGTCTCTGGAGGTAGAGATTGAAGTCACAAGTTATATTCATAGAACAATAGGAATCCACGCTAAAAATTGGAAAAGAACATTACATCCCAGAGGAAGCAAGAAAAACATGTCCAAGTATGGGATCCGTTATCCGGAAAGCTCCAATTTACAGGAAGGCCATCTCCCATAGACTCCACTAATCAAATAATTCAGTTTTTTGTTTTTTTTTTAATTATTTCCTTTTTCTCTGTAATACACAGAACCTTGTACTTGATCGCATCTAAGATATAATTAATCCTTATTTGAGGCAAAACAATCCTATTGGGTTTAATTCATGTTTAAATTATTTTTTTTTAGTAGACTTAAGGTAGGGAGATCCAAATTACAGAAAGATCCCTTAATCTGGAAAACCCCAGATCCTGAGTATTCTGGATAACAGGTCCCATACCTGTACTGAAACACTGGTGAAAAAGTTTTAACAGGATATAAAAATGAGTGATTAGTATAGGGTACAAAGGTCTATGAACAGAGATCACCGTTACTGCAGCTTTATACCTTTACACAACTGTATATGATCTATGAACAATATACGAGCTAAAGGGGTAAAACAAAGTTACCCCCTACTCTATAAGCCTTTATCGATTTCTTGCAGCTTGTATATACGAACATACCTGTTCGGCCAGAGCTTCCATAGGAGTTATATAAACACAGCGGCCCTCGGAATTCTGAAGCAGCATTCTGAGTATGGCAAATTCTGCACAAATGGTTTTCCCGCTTCCTGTGGGAGCTCCCACAAAGACATTATCATCACTGTTGTATATTGTGTTGAAAACTGTGGGGGGAAAAAAACAAGGACGGGGGAGATTTATATTTAATACAGTTCTACCAGTGTAGGGTGTATGTTTGCTCCAGAAACACTACTTAGTTAATATAATTAAGCAGCTGTGTTACAGCTACTGGGCTACAGGGCACACATTTAAATACAAGACAACAGTTTTAAAGCAATATCCCGGGAAACAAAAGTTACCCAACTGACAGCCAGCACAATGAGTGGTACAAATATTCCCTAAGATGCTCGTTCATTTTATAAAAAGTACAATTTTAACATGTACTTTATTTTTTTAAAACTGCCCTGAGGCATCACAACAAGTAAAGTTGCTGACTTCAGCATCTGTCAGTTACAGGCTGCTCACTCATGTCTCAACTAACTCAATGATCAGATATAGAAAACTACTGCTAAAATGTAAATAAGGCAGTCTAAAGAGGGGGACAATGTCCTCTCACCTTGGGTCTGGATAGGGTTAAAGAAAGGAAATTTATCCTGGTATAAGCTCTCAAATGCACTGTTCCTAAGGGCAGAAACTGGCAGTGGTTGTAGATCCAGCAGCTCAGTAGGCGGTGGGTATTTTTCGGGAAGAATCAGATGGCGGAAAGAGACTGGGAGTTGAGTTTCACAAGCTGCCAACAGGCGAAAAAAAGAAAAACAAATTTGTAGACAATTTGCCGGTTCTTCAACATTGCTCCATTTTGACATAGAGAGACAAGATTTCCAATGGTAGTTGCTTTTGTTTGATTAATAGACACAGTAAAAGGATAACTTAGTTTACAGTATGCACGTAATGTGTTATCTATTGTGCAAAAGGGTTACATATGAATTAGAGCAGCTATCAATCATATAAGAAAACAATGTATAACAAAAAGGTAAAGGACCTATTATCCAGAACACTTGGGATCTGGGGTTTTCCAGCTGAGGGGTCTTTCAAAAATTTGGATACCATACCTTAAGTCTACTAAAAAGTCATTAAAACATTAAATATACCAAACAGGATTGTTTTGCCTACAATAAGGATACATTTCTCTTAGTTGGAATTAAATACAATTTACTGTTTTATTATTTTTCATTTTTAAAAATTTGAATTATTTGCTTATAATGGAGTCTATGGGAGATGGCCTTTCCATAATTTGGAGCTTTGGGGATAACTGTTTCCAGATAACTGATCCCATACCTGTAGTTTAATTCAAGTCAATATTAAGTGCAAAGCCTGCTTTAGAGACAAATTTCCAGGATACTCACAGAGCCAACGGTCAGACACCACTCGGATAAAATACTGAGGTGGAAGTGGCTCAAAGACTGGTACAAAGAATGTAACAAGATGCTCATCTTGTGCGTATTTGGCCTTCAGCAGAAAGTACTCATGGTGCAGGATTACTTCACTATCCACGTCTTCTACTAGGATCCAGAAAGCTTCGGAGGAACCATGAACCTTAGGGGTAAATAGCAATTATAGAGCACACTGAAACGGATTGTAAAGTGTAACCTATGCACAATCTACAGATTCTGACACACAGCAAAATGCTTAAATTAACTTTTTTCTACTTAATATTTTTTGTGAAAAATGTTTTTATGTGAATTCCTCCAGGTTGGAGAGAGTACCATAAACAGGAAAGCAAATCCTTAAAAAAATAAACCAATTGAAAAGTTGCTACTAGTCGAGCGAACACATTGAAGTCAACACATTTTTGCCCTCACTATATATATGTACTAAACGAAAATTTTACCAGCATCAATAATCTCACCTTCTCATCCCACTGAAAATCTGGAGTAATCGTGAGCTCTACTTTCAGGGTAGACCGGGTGATAGGCTGCAGGTGCACTGACAAATCCAGCTTGGGAAAGAGGTGAACATACTTATGGATTGTCTTCCCCATTTTGGGCATACGGATGAGTTCACCTGTGTAAAAAAAAAACTGTATTGTAAGTAGCAGAAAGAGAAAACAAAGCCTGAGAGCAAACAAGTAAAGAAAAACATGAGACAGCTAGTTAGAAGTGAAGTAAGAGCAAAATGGAAAGAAATGTAGAGCTAAAGACATTATTGCAACACAAGAAAATAAGACAATACCTTAAATAATAACAGAATGGAGATTAAGAAGAGGAACGAATCTTAAAAAAAGAAAATAATAAAGAGGTTGATGAATCAACCATGCTGTTGCGGGCTCTGGATAACCTTGGTGAGATCAGAGAGGTTTTCGCTGTGGGGAGGGAGACTTAATGAGCAGATAATCTGAGCTGAAATGCTGAAACGAGTGGATGAATTCCTTGTGAAAGTGAAGTGTTTGATGCAACGGTTGATGCACTTTGGGGTCCAAGATTGGGCGAACACAAAAAATGATGATGATGAGTAAAAACTGTTTTCAAGAATGCAGCTGTGCGTGATGGGTTGACTGGGGGGTGTTGAAACTCGATGGAGTAACCTATGTGTCCGCAAAGAGATGAGACCACAACGCCCAAAAACAAAGAAGGCACATGTCCACCCTTCTGGTTTAGGGGTGGGGAAACCTTCAGGAAGCTGTGGATTTGTCTATAGAGGGCTTCAGACCCTGTTTGCTAGAGGACCAGGCAGTCCTTTTGCCTTTTTCTCTGAAGGAGAGGACCTTCTCTGTGGATAACTGCTTGGCTTGTCTGGGCCAAAAGGAATGAAACCAAAGAACCAGCCCTCCAATTGCTGCTTCTCTGTTTGTTCTGGGGAATGAGGGTGCTCTTGCCTCCACTGGCCTGATGATCTTGTCAAGTTCATTGCCAAAGAGAACATTTCCGGAGAAGGGGATGTTTGAGCCAGAGGAAGTGTCTGGCTGCTATAGAGGAGGACGAGGCCTTGGCGATCATCTTAGCAGCATCAAAGGACACCTGACAAAGGTACTGGTAAACCTTTTTGAGCTGCACT
The DNA here is from genome assembly GCF_000004195.4 of Xenopus tropicalis. NCBI lineage: Eukaryota > Metazoa > Chordata > Amphibia > Anura > Pipidae > Xenopus > Xenopus tropicalis. The sequence continues at coordinate 125,088,657 of NC_030679.2, forward strand.
GCAAGATTTAGAATGCAAGATGGGTCAGAGCCATCCAAGATTGACTGGAAAAGTGGTCTGCCCAGACCTCTGAGGCATGGCCTCGATAGCAAAAATGGGCCAGAGGCAAAGAATATTGATTTGCAGAAGCCTTCAAATCTTTTATCAATGGGGTCTTTCAAGCTGGCAGAGTCAGGGATGGCAGTGGACTTGGCCAGACAGAAGATTAGGGGGCTCAGGGACAGAAGCCGAAGAACCCTGAGTGTCTGTGGAGACAGGCGTGGGCTACAGGAGGAGAAGGGTGCGAGCAGGAAATCAGAATGGCCAGAGGGCAGTCTAGCGCAACAAGCGCAAGCAAGGAAGTTGGCCTGGGTAGAAGCTGGCGCCCAGGCAGAAGTTTGCGCAGAGCGCAGGTTGGGTGATTCAAGAACAAGGAGGTTAAGAGGGCTCCAAGAAGGAATGAGGGAAGGAAAACCACTAGGATGGCAGTTCCGAACAGCCTAGGAGCAGTACTGGCCTATGGAACTGGAGGTATTCGGGGAAAGAACGTAGCCTGCTGCAGGAAGAGGACTCAAGTAAGTCTGTAAGCTTAGGTAGTAGAATGCAGCGTGGCGAGTGCAAATCCAGCCAATGTTCCTTGGGATCTGAACCATGGTTCCTGCCCCGTGTTTAATGCTAAACCTCCAGTGCCTGTGTCCCCCTGAAATGAAAATTAATTTACAGACTCATACAGCAACAGATGTAGTTCTCAAAATAATGTATTTACCAATCTCATTGTGATTCAAATCATAAAGACGCTCAAAAGGAAAGTTCTTCTTTTCAATCTTCTTTACCACTTCCTCTGGCAACTTCCTGAACTGGCGTAAAGGACACATGGACTGCCACCTGCAGGATGAGATTAGAGCTAAGCAACCTCTGCTGGAAGAAGGGAAAGAGCATGCATGTAGAAAAGGGTCTTACATCCTCTTGTCGATCATTTTGCACAGATTGAGAGTTTTATCAGTTAGCTGGGCCCACCCTCGGTTAAGGACAATTTCAAATATAGCTCGCATGAGACGGCCTGCAGACTGGAGAGAAAAGAACAGGTCACATTTAACCACCTATCATGTGTTCCACAAGCACAACGCTGTGGTAAAGCTAAAGCAACAATATAGTACATATCTGGATTTGGTGACCAGCTAGGTTCTAAATCTACTTTTCTTCTCATGTCATATTTCCATCTTTTTTTACTAATAAGCCAGTGCTACTATACCTGTGTAACATACACCATGTCTGCCATTAGAGCAAATCCTTCCAGTTTCAGCTGAGAAATGAATGCCTGCAGCAGGACATTGATCTGCAAAGATATAACAAAAAGTTAAACATTAATGCCAACATTCACAGAATGGTCAAGGATCCCCTTTGCAACTTCCAAGAGATATAAAGAAGTGTCTTACCTTAGCACTTGGCTCCTCTATGCTTTCTTTGACAGGGATAGGTACTCTCTCAAGCAACTTCTGCAGTTCTAGTTTTTCCTCCTACAAGCCAGATCACATGTCAAATCAGGACTCAGAAATTACTGCCTTACTTAGAACCACATTTAGTCAGCCTTGCCAACCTCAACCTTATATCAGGGCTGCCCAACCAGCAGCCCACTGGCATGTCATAACCCACCAAGGAATTTTTAAAGCCCTCAGAGCTCCATAGACTTTTTATGACATTTTAATATAATCTGGGTCTTTAATAATTAGTATAAGAAATAAGTCAACCCATTTTATAAAAAGTTGAACAGTGCTGGCACTAAAATTTCTTTGAGTGCCATTTTGGTAACAAGTGCTAGTGTTGCGTTAACAGAACACAGTATTTGACATGTGCAAGGCATTTGGAATATGACAGTTTAGTCTTGTCCGTGTCTATCCCTGTACTCACCTCTCTGACAGTGATATTCTTGAACTCAGAGGAGAGCGAGAACACACGGAAAAGTTCGATCTCACTGAGAGTTGGTTTTAACAGCTGGTTGTACGTCTGTATTGAATCATTGGTGATGTAAAAATGACTGGCAATACGACCCAGCTCAGTAACCTGGTTATTAAGAGAAAAAACAATGCTGTTAGGCTACAACCAACCTAAAAAAAGGTCTTAGGACAACATTTGTGTACTTACTTTAAAAGTGCTGCATACATCTACATAAAATTGAATGTTCTATTTATGCAGCATGGACATAGAACGTATGCTAACAAATCTGCCTGTTCAAAATCAATATATATATTTTTTTTCAATAAAAACCTCCCTCTACATAGCAGAATTATTTTAAATAGAGATCAGCTCTGCATAAACATCCCCTCTCTTTCTTAAGTTATTGTTGTCTATTTTTGTTTCAAAAGAAAAAAAAATCTGTGCACTGGTATTCTGATTAACTTTTATTCTTTAGAAAACTGCTTGCAAGAACCAGAAACTTGTAAAGTAAAAGTAGTTCCAATGCCTCTTTTTGCCCCGTTAACTATAAAAAATACCAAATCCCATAGATTTTCTTAATTAAAACAAACAGGCAAAATGTATTTTTAGCAGAGTCCTATTCATTTAACTAATGTTGAAGAAAAGGGTATAACTTATGTACATTATAACACAGGCATCATGTGGGGGAGGAATAGAGTCAACCATCTGAATACCTAAAGGGGAGTTCCCTACCTATTAGGCATCCACTTAATTAACCTTTGAAGAGGGGGAAGGTCAGGGCTAGCATACACAATAGTGAGCCTCTGCCCTCTTGTAAATAAGGGCACCCCACCAATGTGATAGCACACTGTTTAGCTCATAACCAAAAGTATATCATTTGAAAACACTGAAAGGCAGCTGAGTAGATGAACAACAAAGGCTGGGAATTAAGCTTGGAGCAGGAGTAGTCACTACTTTTAACGTCATAGGCTCTCTGCCAATCCAGACCTTACCTGAAAATTACCAGTCTTCTTATCATATTTCATCAGGTTGTTCTTGTCAAGGAGAAGGGCAGCTGTATGGATTAGATCAAGACGTCTCTGTTCTAGCAAAGGGTCAATTTTAAGATCATCATGGGAGATTCCATACAGGTTTGGAGACCGCAACATACGGATGTATAGGTATGTGTAGCCTAACCAGTTAACAGCATCCTAAGGAAAATGAAAAAGGTCATACAACTGTAAAATTTACATCTATGTTGTCAATTAACATGAAGCCATTTTTTTCTAAACAAAATTCCATTGCTATAATTATTATTATTATTATCAACATTTATTTATTAAGCGCCAACATATTCCGCAGCGCTGTACAATAAGTGGGTTTCATACATTGGACATACAGAGTAACATATAAAGCAATCAATAACCGATACAAGAGGTGAAGAGGGCCCTGCCCAAAAGAGCTTACAATCTACAAATCTGCTTAATACCAGCAATTCTGTTCTGGCTTATTAATTTCTACCTTAAATCATTAAATATCCAATATACCAAAAGCTCATTACTATGATATTGTGACAAAAAAAAACTGTAAAGCCCAGTGGAAGATCCAAGTATAATAAAAAGGCCTCTAGGGAAGTCTTACACAGACACTGCAGTTCTCAGTGTATGAAAAGAAAACAGAAAAGCCTATTACCTTAGCATTCTGTACATGTCCGAGGACCACTTCTGCATTCAACATGTCTGGAAGTTTTGCCACCATCTGGCTCTCAATAGGAAGCTGCTGGTTCAGCAAGGACAGGTAATATTGCAGCTCCCCATGTGATGTGATGAGAATTCCCTCACCCTTTGTATCATACTGAGGCCGTCCAGCCCTACCAAGCATCTGCAGGAAATATTCACTTGGATAAGTAACAATATAATACAAAAAAATTGAAAAGTTTTCCTAAAGAAACTTAAAAGACAGGAGAAACAACAAAGGCTGGTACTGCATTTGAGTCAAGAAATGAAATGTACACCCAAACTACACACAATAAAGTGCGAAATACTGGGGTTGACTCATTTAGCTGCTGCACTACAAAGTTAAAATAAAGGTATTGGACATTAAAAAAAGTCACAAAGCTTTTATGTGGCTGGATTTCTACTAACCTGCAGGATATCCAAGGCACCTAGCTCTGTCCAGCGACCTTTTTCTGGACTATAAACCTGTGTCCCTTTAATGATAACAGTGTGAGCTGGGAGATTGACTCCCCAAGCCAGAGTAGCTGTGGAAACCAGGACCTGAAAAGAAAGACCATGCATTATAGTATTCTTGATTAAGAAGGCATATTAAAAACACTCCGCAGTCACTGTACATACCTGAATGTGTTTATCAGCAAACAGATCCTCCACTAGTGTCCTGTCAACACGGCTCATACCAGCATGGTGAATAGCAAACCCATAGGGCAGGAGATCCTTCAGTTCCAGATTCTATAGAAACAGCAATTTGTTAGACTAGAAATCATGTAGTGGTAAGCCAAACAAAGGTACTGTCTGCGAGTTTAATACCTTGCATTGCTCGGCTTCAGTACGAAGTACTTCTGTAGAGGCAGAACCCTCTCTCAGAAACAGACCCAAGGTGTCCTTCTCCAGGCACATATCTCTAATAGCGCGGGATGTCTTACCCGTTTCCTTCCTAGAATGAACAAACACCAGAACCTAGAAAATAAATACAAATAATTAAGTCAAAATTGTTACATATTTCAGCTATATTGCTTTCCAAAGCATTAGAAAAAGTGCAAACCTGGTTCTTTCCGGCATGCTCCATGATTTTCTCATAAACTATCTCATTCATGATCTGGAAACGTTTGATGGCCTTTTTCTCTGTAATGCCTACATAGGTCTGTTCCAGTGGCACCGGACGAAAACTGAAAAGATGTTTAAATAAAGATAAATATTGTAAAATTGTTTCTCAAACAATTTAGACTTGTCATGTGTCTCTTTTTTCAAGCTCATCTACTATGTTTAATAGTGACCATTCCTTGTTTCCTATTATATGCAACTGTATGACTGTAATGGCCGCACCACTAACAGCCAAACGCACACACAAACACTGGGATGCATAATTCATGAACTAGTAAACATTAATGATTAGAAATGCAGTTTGTTCTTAATTCTATGGTTGAAGCAGATACCTGTTGTCAAAATAAAAAAGCCCCTTGGCAGGATCCACACGAAGAAATGTGGCTACATCCTCATAATTAGGCAAAGTGGCACTGAGACCAATAAGCCGGACATCCTCCTGTGTCATCTCAATATTACGAATCGCTCGAGCGACCAAAGACTCCAACACCGGACCTCTATCATCGTGCAGCAAGTGTACTTCATCCTTGAAGAAAAGTCTCAAGTTAGATATAAGTTACTTTCCACTAGTCATTTCCAGGACAGTCCACTAACTTAATAGGTTGCCTAAAACTTTACACACTGAAACAAGGCACAAAAGATTAAGATGGCAAGCTTTGCTAGTCCCTTGACCTCACCAGAATGATCAGACGGACAAGCTGAGTGTATGTTCTCTCTCCTCCTTTACGGGTGATGATATCCCATTTTTCTGGGGTACAAACTATGATCTGTGTGGCGTTAATTTCTTCTTTACATAGCTGGTGATCTCCTGTCAACTCTGCCACGGTAATGCCATATGTTGACAAACGCTGCAAAGGAAAATGCAGACAATAAGGCCCAACATGCCCTGTTAGAATGCTTCTTGTGATAAGCAAAAGCTACACTAGGAGTTGGTATTGATGCATATGAGGTAAGTAACACCATGTTAGGTACATGTTCCCACTTCATAAAGCACCAATATTATGCATTGAAATATGGCTCAGTTGGGATGTAAGAATTGAAGTTACCTTGCTGAAGCTGCCCACCATTTCCTGGACCAGGGATCTCATGGGAGCAATGTAGATTATTTTGAAGTTGTCCACATTGATGGTGCCATCCACATTTATGTGCTTTCCAATCTCCCGGAGCATGCACATGAGAGCTACATTTGTTTTACCAGCTCCCTAGAAAAACAAAAGGAGAAAAATAAATTCACAGTTCCAATTTCTTTTTTTCTTCGTCATTATAATAAACAAGGAAAATGTGTTAATTTCCGATTAATAAAGAAATGCCTAATGCTTAATTTTCACACTAATGTAATGGGGGAAAGGTAGGAGGGAGCCCAGACAACTCATAGTCATTTTTCACCAGTAGATATCGGAAAGGGGCTTGATTTGGGGGAAAAAAAGAAAGTCTATCACTGCAAGAATTTAAATTGTATAAAACGTTTACTTCTGGGCATCAGTCTGAAACTGATCATCCTTTAAGAATTGCTGCAGTTTCACCTTGTGCATAGTAGAGTGAAAAAACATTCATTACAATGGTTGTTCGGCTTCTGAAAACTTTTTTCAGTTTAGTTGTTTTCAGGAAGTTACTAAAATAAAATACTTTTTTTAAACTGTTTTCTATATTTTAGTTTTGACCTTTTTTCTAATTGAATATTAAAGTTTTATTTTACATCTTTTCACATTTCCCAGCTGCAGCTCTGAAAAGGGGGAGGGGATCACCAACTGTTCTAATTTGAAACATTTCTTATCTTTGGCCCTATGTTGCTCTGCAGCAGCTGCTGTAGCTACATTTTTGCTACATTAGTTGATACATTTCTTAGCACCATCTATGGAATGTTATTACCTACTGTAACAGTTCAAAGTCTGCGTCTGGATAACTGTGATGACTAAAACACCAGAGAGAACAACCTTAAAATTGAAACTTCAGTTTAAGAAAGAAAAATGGTCAAAAATGAAAAAAACTGAAAGCAACACCTGAACTGAAATAAGTGTTTGAAAGGTGAACTACAAAAGGCTCTATTAGTATATTTGCACATTATGCAAAGTGTACAAATTGCATTATAAGGAAAAAAGTCCTTACGGTGGGAGCACAGAGCAACAGGTTCTCATCCGTTTCCAATGCAGCTTTAAACAATTTGCTCTGGATTCTATTCAGAGTCTTGAAGCCTTCAAAGCCAGACTGAGCATATTTAGGTAGCTTTTCAACTGGGACCAGTTGCTGAACAGGTAAAAGGAAAGAAAAATTAAAAAGTGAGGCAATCCAAGTTCACAAGGAAAATTAGTCCAACAATATCAAGAACTCCACTTACCTCATCAGAAGCAAAAGGTTTGGGTTTAAGGGCAGGCACATGCACCTCTTCATACCCTTTTCGCTGACGTCTAAAGGAGCCATCAGGCAGTTGGCATCGTTTGTTTGCCATGAAATGACTACCCTGGGCAAAAACCAAATCCTCCAAGTCCAATACTTGACGAGGAGCGAAAGCCTAGATGGAAATAAAAAGACAAAACCAAAATGACCCTTGGATTATCACAAAAAAACAAATGGCTTTTATCATATTAGCTTAATACAGCTTCTATTTTGCTACTGGCTTACATATGTAATTAACCTGCAGGATAAAATTTCAAATGCTATTAATCTAGGTACCTTTTTAAAGAAATTGGTTACATTTTAAATGACATTATCCTGCTTCACTTGTTCCTTCTTTACCATTGCCTTGGCACTGCACAAAGTCTTAATTTGGAACAGTATTCCATGCCTACCTCTCCTTGCTCTGTTTCCATGTTCTCCAAATCCATGTCTACGTTTAACTGCCTAACCTTGTCTCTGTGCCCACGTGCCTCCTGAAAATAAAATAATATATATAAATGCCTATAAATGAAAACACAGCAAAAGAATCTCCTCTCTAAGAACATCATCTCTTACCCGAATCAGGTCCTCCTTTTCAGTCTCCTGTAATTGGTATAGATATTTAGAGAGTTCAGGATCGGACTCCATTTTGCCCATAATCCTTTCTTTCTCTGCTTCACTCTGAGCACTGGCCAAGAGTGTGCAATACATAACTGCAAAAGAATATAAGAGTGGTCAAAAACCTTAAGTTAGGGGATATTTACAGTGTGTATGACGACATTAACAAGACCAATACACTAAGGGGCACATTTACAAAAACTCTAAAATTTGTCTTTTTTTAAAAAAATTTTCAAACTCAACTAAACTCATTTCCTCAAATGAAGAATCTTCAATGAAAGGGAAGGGACCTCTGCCCTTGACTTTTACATCAACTTAGCAAGTTTAACCTTGCGAATTGTCAGATATGGATTTTTAGCCGTTTAGACAAATAGTAAATCTCTGAAAAGTCGCAGCATTTTTTTCCTGTGACTTTTTGTACTTAAAATCCGATGGTTAGTAAATGGGCCCCCTAAAAGAATTCTTGCAGAATAAACCAACACAAATGTAGAAAAAAAACTCACTCATCATACGATGTTGCCGCAGTACTTTGATGAAGTCAAATGTGTTGAACCCCAGCAAGAGAACCAGCTGGTTTTCACATTCACGATCATCTCCTGCAGTCTACAAAAATAAGTAAAGGCTCAATAACAGGAATAAACAAATAAATTAATGGTTTTGTATTTTTCTTATATTAAGCTATGCAATTTGTACACTCCATAAAGTTACTAAAAGATTTTAACCTTATGTGCTTCTTGTCAAGCTAAAAACTTTCCATGGGAAAGGAAAGGCTGAGTGGTTATTTAAATGGATTGCCAAGCTTAGCTTTAATGCATCTGACTTTTGTTAAGTTAATTTCTATCGGGCTATGGTCGAACAATTAGTGAACTCTACATAGCTGGCTCTAACTGTGCCTCGGAAGTCTATATTATGGTGCATATAACTAAATGCATTCCATTTTCTTCATTTAGTTTCTCCACAAAAAAGCATTCCATCTACTTTATGATGAGACCAAATGTCCTAGTCCTTAGCTCTGCGTCATAACGGAGATCAATAGTTCCACTATCCAAAAAGTATTACCCTGTGGCTCATTTATCAAAAATGGACTAAATTGCACCTGGGCAGATAACCATGGCAAGCAACTGTAGTTTTGCTTTTGTTCTACCTGCAGCTAATCGCTTACTAGTTGCTATGGGTTACTGCTCAGCTGTAAATTTGCCCATTGGTGAAAAATGAATCAAAATATATTGCATTCATACTGAATAGTGCTTGCAAAAGATATATCCTATAACAATAAATTTTTCAGTCTGTCAGTTAAACCTTTACTTTATCTCTATCTAACCCATAAAGGCTGTCTATACTGTCCAAGGTTTGTCACACAATAGCTACAAATAATTACATTTTAGCATTTCTTCTGGGGTTTATGTTTGGGTAAGTGCTCCAAAGTAAACAATGAAATCTATTTTTAGCCAGCTGCAATTAGAAATTACTAATCTCTGTGCGATTTAGATCTTGAAATTGTCATTTAATATAAAGTCCCAAAAATGCTCAAAACAGTTAAAATTAGAAGTTGAATGATAGAAAATGGACTAAGAGAATCCTTAATATTTAAGTCTTTACCTTTAGTATTTCCAGAACTTCGTCTGCTTTTTTCTGGGACACAATAGCATCATCATAGAAACGGCTGAGCTGCCTTTGCAACCAAAAGGCATCAATGTCCCGGGGATGAAGATCTTTCTTTTTGGAACTCATCAATTCTCCGGAAGATGCAAGCTGAGCCATAAAAATAGGAAAAAATAAATTAGCAAACATGGCATCCTCTATATTGTATTGTAAATATAAATATATATATATATATATATATATATATATATATATATATATATATATATATATATATATATATATATATATATATATATGAGAGACAGAGTGAGAAAATACTTACATTAGCAGACAGAGTACAACGCACAACAGCTTCATCACCGTCCATATCATCATCAGATGCCTCATCTCGCACCTCTCCATATATATCCTCATCTCCTTCCTAATGGGAAAAAATGTATATTTTGCAACTGTGGCCTCGAAAGTGTATGAAAAACAAAACCTTTTACTTGGCTACTTGTACAAATTCAGGCATATTACTACAAGAGTCTTACCTCCTCATCTGATTCAAACTGCACATTCACCCCATATGTCTCATCAATATTGTCATCTGTTGAATAGGAGAAATAAATAAATAATTGTAAAACTGTATCTATCTCTTACTGTATATAATCAAGGAATGTGCTCCAATATAACAGAAAATATAAAATTCACAAATCCAATGTGTAATGCATGTGGTTTACAGATTGAGCTTAAGAATAAAATATTGCTGACCCATATTTTGAATTTCTTTGTCTCCACCGTAGTCTGAAATCTTTTTGCCCAGGTTCACTAGCACGTGGTACCGAGTATCATCAGTTTGCCCTAGCAGTTGATCCACTTCCCTCCTTCTGTCTTTATCCCGAAGTCTGTCATTCTTCAGCACTGCCAGAACTTCATCTGCTGCTCCACACAGGATATCACGTGGCTTAATAATACAGAAAGCAATGTCAGATGGAGCAAAATCCAAAGAAATAGAATAAATGATGCAGCATATGCCCTGAGCACACAGGCACGTGAAGTACAAATGGCACTGAAAAGATCATCAAAAGAAGACCCAAGATGGAGAACTAATATAAACAACTTTGAAGGCATTCCTCTTAAGAAAACTTTTGTGTTTAAAATATAAAATGCCAGTACTGAAGTGCTCTCCACAGTCTCAAACATGAATCTGTTGAATATTAAATATCACAGTAAGTAAAAGTGCCCTTATTTAATTTTTCTGGAGGTAATATATGACCTTTAATCATCTCCCAAATAACCATAAAAAGATCACATTTAACTGCACACACCCAGTACTAAAACATGTCCCTTACCTGATCTCCTAATGCAGCCTGGATAAAGCTGAGAAGCACTTCATAGGTTTCTCGTGTCTCCTTGGTTTTAGGCTTGTATATGATTCCAACCATTTCATCTATACCTTCAGACAGTAGGGTGTATCCTTTCATCTTGTTAATGTCGTGCCTGTCTTCATCTCGTTTTCTTCTCCTAGAATTGGCAATGTTAAAATTAACTTGAGGGGATCTTCCTTACCATCACATTTGTAAATGAATGTGCACCTGCCAAGGGTGTCTTCACTTAAAGGGTTGTTCACCTTCCAAAAACTTATTTTTCCAAGATAGTACACTAGAAATTAAGACTATTTCAGTTGCTTCCATATCTGATTTTTTCTAAAGGGGTTATTCACCTTTAAATTAACTTTTAATATAATAGACACTGTTATTGAGACAATCTGCAAATAGTTTTCATTGTTTAAGGTTTTTCGGTTGTTTAGCAGCTCCCAATTGAAATTTCAGCAGCTATTCAGTTAATAGGGTCTTAATTACCTTAGCAACCAGGCAGGGGTTTGAATGAGAGACTGGAATATGAATAGTAAGGGAACTGGATAGAAAGATAAGGAATAAAAGTAAAAATAATAATAAAATTGTACGCTCACAGAGCAATAGTTTTTTGACTGCCAGGGTCAGTGACCTCCATTTTAAGGTTGGAAAGATGTAGAAGAAGAAAGCGGCAGAGTTCAAAAACTATATTAAAAAAACTATGAAGAAAATGTTTAATGTTGCTAGGAATGTGATATTATATAACATACTAGAGATTAAATGAAAACTACCCCTTTAAATGTATCCAGTGTTTCAGTCTGTCAGCTCAGTAATCCAGGTGCAGAACTGTTACTACATTAGTTGATTCTCTTTAGTATATAAATGTAAGCAACTATTGTATCAATTAGAACAGCTGACTTTAATGAAACTCAGCTTACACTCAGCAGGGTCAAAGATGTAAAATGTATCAACTCATTAGTTGCAGATTTGCTGCAGGGAGACATGAGGTGAAAAAAAACTGTAAAATTCAATATTAAAAAAAATTGAAAGCAATTGGAAAAAAAGTCTTCATTTCTGGTGTACTATCTGAAAGCAACTGAAAAGCATTTGAAAGGAGAACTACTCCTTTAATTTAAGCATATATGGGGAAGCTTACAACTGCCTGGATTTTCCTATATCATCTTGACAATAAGCCACAGTTCAGGGGTTTATATTAAGGATTCCAAGAAACATTATCATTCCATATATTATCGCCATGCTTTGTTTCAGTCCTACTTAAATGTTTATTGTTATCCTTTTACTTATATATCCATGACACAGACATAGGAATTATACATCATTTACATCAGTCCCTGGTTCCAAAGGACCCATTCACACACTATGGTCAATTTTTTCAGAGCCAATTAACCTACCGGTATGTTAAAAAAATAAAAGTCAATCACAGCCCTGCAGTCACACAAGCAAATACAGGATTCAGTTCCCTATCAGGTCAGCCTAGCTGCTGATTGGTTCCTATCCTACAGTGTAGTGTGCTGGCCCCCCTGCACAACCCAGGAAAGGCAGAAGGAAGAGGAACACATTGGCATGACCAGTGCCAATAAATCAGCCTAAAACACTACTTTTTAAAGCACATTTCTTCTATATTTAGATCAGTACAAATCATTGGCACAATACTGTTTTTTACACGATATGTCCCCTTTAAAATAATCAAATCACATGGACAAAATATTTCTTGGTACAGTAAATGGTTACTATCATCTATATATATACACAACACATATAAACATACATTTTCTGAATCTGAAAGGCATCTGTTCTAATTTCATTCCTAGAATACTGCAAAACCTTTTATGGCAAAACGTATATTTTATTAACAAATTCATACTCTATAAGGCTACAGCATAGTGGTAAATATACAGCAGTTTTATATTGTATGTACTTGAATTAAAATCATCACTACTCTGAAATTTCAAACAATTGACATTTCACTAAATATATCCTTCAAAAGAAAATTGCCTTGGAAGAATGGCTGGTATTTAAAAATATTACCCTTATAAGGGTTAAAGATAAAAACAAGTAGTTCTATATAAATACAGTACATAAACAGAACTTCACAGAAGACCTGAAGGAAAGTGCAGAACAATTCATTCTCACCTGAATGTCATTATTTTATCCATTTCAGCTTATTCGGAATAAACTAATATTTACTACTATAACTTCAGATGCACAGTGTTACATGCACAATTGGCGCATTGACATTGACAATCCAACACCATGGGCAGCACATTGAACACATTTTATAAGTGGTCAGAAACTTGTAAATAACTCATGAAAGGATAAAGTTACGTTAAAAACAAGCACACCATTGTTTTTCTTGTGAAATTCCCAATAAGTTTGATGTGTCACATGACCCTCTTCCTATTGAAAAAACAAAAGTTGGATCCAAAATGGCCGACTTCAAAATGGCCAGCATGGTCACCACCCATCTTGAAAAGTTTCCCCCCTCACATATACTAATGTGCCACAAAGAGGAAGTTAATATCACCAACCATTCCCATTTTATTAAGGTGTATCCATATAAATGGCCCACCCTGTACACCTATCACATTTATTACAGAAAGACATTTTGGCACTGCCACTCACTTAAGTCGTCTTTCTTCCTGCATCTGTGGCTTGGTTTTTTGAGCTTTGTCCCCCATGCGAGTTCCTTCCAACTTCCCCACCAACGAGAGAACCTCTCCTGTGGGCTCATCTCTGCGGGTACGGTCTATCAGGGAGCGATCAGCTTGAAGTACAAGGTTAGAGTTCTGCATTGCAAAAAATAAATAAATAAATTAGAATTCAGTGCAATAAGCTAGGGGCTATGAAGCTAATGTTTAATTAAGTTCATGTTTACCTTTTTTGCTTCCAATAACACAATGCCATATTTGTTTTCTAATTAACTATAGCTAATTAGATTTTTAGTAGTTTTCCCTGGAATAATGTCTGCTGTGCTTTACACACACTTTTGCAATAAGATCCATTAAAGAAATAAGGAGACAATTTAAGTTACTTTCTCTTTACCTCTCTTACAGTAGAATCACAATTTTACAGTTTCCAAGATTTACAGTTTGACCCTGGAAAACTAAAATCAGGGTTCTCTTGTACTCTTTATGACCCAATACATATTTATAAGCTCTAACCTGGCATGCATGCCATATAAACCATGTAATTTTAATGTAATAATGTAATGAGAGACATCAGTTATCAAATGCATTATCAGAAAGCATAATTGTTGTGTCTAAAAATGCATGGCAGATTCTGTTAATGCCTATAAGAGGGGTCTGGATGAGTTCTTGAACAAGCAGAATATCCAAGGCTATTGTGATACTAATATCTACAGTTAGTACTAGTGGTTGTATATATAGTTTATGTATGTGAGTGTATAGATTGGTAGGTGTGGGTTAGGTGTGCTGGGTTTACTTGGATGGGTTGAACTTGATGGACTCTGGTCTTTTTTCAACCCTATGTAACTATGGTCTGATGTAAACATTGGCTGCCAACTGTGTGTCATATTGAAACTGTAATGCAGCTAAGAGTACAAGCAATGAAACAGCTAAAGCTATGGCATTGTATGCAACTGTGTAAGAACTCAAACTGGCGGCCCCCTATTAATATTCAACAATAGCTACGTCAACACTGTGTTCAATTCCTTCTAAGAATACAATTACAAAGGAAGCAGACTCAGCGATTACAGGAGTCCCAATAGAACACTGGCTTACTCTATTAAATATGTTCCAGAGAAGCCCTACGCGTTCACCCTAAAGCTCCGCACCTGTAGCCGAACTACAACTCGCACTTCTACGTGGCGAACCACAGGCTGAATATTCATGCTAACATCTTCCCAACTCCACTTCTCGTTGCTAACATATTCCCCCTAACAAACTCACCGCTTTGTATTCATACTGCAGGCTTCGGGCTGTTACATCCGCCATGGTTCACTCTGCTGCCCGGCCGTGTTCGCACTCGCAGGGCAAACAACGCGCTCCAGACGAAGTTTCCGGCCCTGAGTTTCCACTTCCGGTACAAGCATAAGCCGCTTCCGTCGACCATTTTTTTCCTTGCAACTTTATTGAAAATCACATACGACCAGTGAAAGGATATCTATTTGTATTAGGAGGCTGAAATAGTTGTTTCAGCTCCATGTATTTTGCACTTAAATATATGTTTAACAAGATATCCCGTCCCTGTTGATAAAAAGCAGCTACACTACATTATACTATATATCCCCACGTTTTACTGTAGGTATTGACATACTAACCTTAAAGAGTTGGCGCTCATGAAACACTACCAGTAATAAAATCAATTTATTTATTGCACAAAAATGAGAAATTCATATATTAAAAAATATCAGTAAAAAACACCTATATTTTTTAATATATGAATTTCTCATTTTTGTGCAATAAATAGATTGATTTTATTACTGGTAGTGTTTCATGAGCGCCAACTCTTTAAGGTTAGTATAAGGAGCACTTTTTGGATTAGTTAGAGGAGGGCAGCTCAACTACATAATAATTTTCCTATATAGCTCACAGAGGTAAACCCTTTTTTTTTTTAATGAATGGAAAAAGCACATTTTGTAATTAATCACTAGTTTATTTAGAAGCGCGGATCAGGTTTGTATATGTAGGTATTGACATGCCATATCAAGGGTTCTGCATAACACATTGGCCTGTATAGGAGGAAGACACAAAAGCCATTGCCCCAAAAGAACCATGTAAAAGTACAACTGGTGTTTGGCAAAACAGATGGGGACCCAGAGAAAGCTCTTCTTCCAAATTTCAAGCAATGGCATAGTCCAAGTCCCAGTCCACCTGAGAATCTGTGATGCTATTTGAAAACGGCGATGACAAGGATCATCTCAGTTACCAGAACCTGAAGCACAACTACTTCACATAATGGGCCAAAATGACTTTCGAACAGTGTACAAAGTTGGTATTAATCAACATATAACAATATTATTTTAACAAAATAGTCACATTAAAAATTTTTTTTGAGATTAAGTGCTTTAAAAGAAAAACCAAGGAGAGCAGGATTTCTTATTCAATAGTCAGGGGTATGAATAGGTTTTCAGTGAACTATGTATGACTTTAAAATATACTCCTTTATTGCAGGAGTTCAACCTCATGTGACACACAAAAAAAAAAAAAAAAAATGCGCTGTAAAGCTCGGTGTAATGTATACATCCAGTTGAAAATCTAGGATTTTTCAAACCAATAGGTAACTGTGTGAGCGGCATATTAAGCGTTTCCTTTGTGGATGAATGCGCTGTTAAATACTTACCTGAAGGTGTATTCACGAAGCTTCTTAAAGAGCAAATAAGATTGTATGTACACGAAATAATAACCATAGGTAACCACTAAGGTGGGGGACACCGCCAAGGTAATGTTAGATGAGAACTTACCTGCTCCTAATAGTGTGAAATGGAACTGTAGTTCATACCAAAGGGTAATGACCAGTTTGGTTAAGGTGTTGGAGCATACCAAGTGTAAATAATGATATTGATTAAATGGTAATAACCACCAGTAAAATTGAAATAAAGGTGAATGATACACATTTGTATTTACATGTTTATTAAGTTACATAATACAATCGCAGATGGCTTACAAGAATACTTATGCCAATCAAGAATACTTACCTTAAAACTGCTATCCTCACCGAAAGAAGCACCCCCCAAGACATGAATTGTGTTTTTTGGGAATAAGAAATGATTTCCGACAATCGCTACATATGTTGCTTGTAATTCGTATTGAAACATTTAACAGCAACACTAACAAATGGGCAACATAGTTGCTAATTATTAGATAGGCATTGAAGCCAAGGGTATTAGATAGATCTAGGGCAGTGTTTTTCAACCTTTTTTGGGCAAAGGCACACTTGTTTCATGAAAAAAATCACGAGGCACATCACCATTAGAAAATGTTAAAAAATTTAACTCTGTGCCCAGCAGCAGTGCCCCCCTAGTACACTGGTGCCCAGCAGCAGTGCCCCCCTAGTACATTGGTGCCAAGAGCAGTGCCCCCCTAGTACACTGGTGCCCAGCAGCAGTGCCCCCCTAGTACATTGGTGCCAAGAGCAGTGCCCCCCTAGTACATTGGTGCCAAGAGCAGTGCCCCCCTAGTACATTGGTGCCCAGCAGCAGTGCCCCCCAGTACATTGGTGCCAAGAGCCAGCCCCCCTAGTACATTGGTGCCCAGCAGCAGTGCCCCCATAAGTCAGTGTGCCCCGTGGCCCCCCCTAATACATTGGTGCCCAGCAGCATTTTACTTCTGCTCTTCGGCGGCTTCAGCAGCATCTTCCCCTCACGCGCGCCGCCTCTGCACTTCTGCCTGCACGCGACCGCACACAGGCCCTTTTATAACGTTGCGCCCCGTGCGTACTGACGTCACCCGTACACACGGGGCGCAACCAATGACAGGGCCCGGATTTTATTAAAGGGGGCCCGAGCTACTAAGAAAAACTGTAGCATCGCCGGGCCCCCTTTGAAAGTAAAAATTGCGGCCCTGCCTACGGCACACCAGGCAACATCTCGCGGCACACTAGTGTGCCACGGAACAGTGGTTGAAAAACGCTGATCTAGGGTGTGTTACTATATATTTTAATCTTTTCATTCTTCCTTTTCGCTTTACCAATTTTAAAAAATTATTTTAGCTGTGAACATAAATTAAAAGTTATATTTTAAGATTCTACAGGTGTGCCAAAAAAATTGTGTTCTTTTCATCTTTTGCTTTATATGTGACACACAATGGCCTTCCAGAGATTGTCTGTGTGGGCATGGAATTAAATATCGCACTATTATCAGCAGAGCTCGTGGTTTTCACTTACAGGTATCGGACCCCTTATCCGGAAACCCATTATCCAGAAAGTTCCGAATTACGGAAAGGCCATCTCCCATAGACTCCATTATAATCAAATAATTACCATTCTTAAAAATTATTCCCTTTTTCTCTGTAATAATAAAACAGTACCTTGTACTTGTTCCCAACTAATATATGATTAATCCTTATTGGAAGCAAAACAATCCTATTGGGTTTAATTACTGTTTAAATAATATTTTAGTAGACTTAAGGTAGGAAATCTGAATTACGGAAAACCCCAGGTCCCTACCATTCTGGATAATGGGCCCCATACCTGTAATAACAACTGCAACTCTGCACCTGGGCTACCAGGAATTAAGGATGCAAAATACACTATTTAATTTACATTTTCAGCCACTTACAGGAAAAAAATATCACACAAACTGCTCACTGCACAAAGTAATTGGATAACACTGAGACAGCAAGTACAATTTTTATTGTTACTGTAGGACGACCAAGCCAAAAGTAAATGTGCCAGTCAATGGTTATTACTGGTTGCTGCACTAAGAAACAATGGCAGACACTAATTCTTAGACTGAGGGGAAAAAACGACTTCCTTTTATCATTTTATAGATTGTAAGCTCTACGGGGCAGGGACCTCCTTCATCTTGTGTTTCTGACTCTTATTGCAACTGTACCTTGTATTTATTGTTATACTTTGTATTTATCCATTATCTTTAACCCCGTCTGTATTAATGAATTCTACTGCACAGCGCTGCGTACATAAGTAGCGCTTTATAAATAAAGATATACATACATACATACATACATGGGAAAGTTATAGGATCACCCCGTCTATTATCATCCACTGTACAATTTTTAGGGCTTTTGTTTCCTGTATTATTTGGTTCGGTTATTATTCTTCCATTGCTTAGCAAACTATTTGCATGAATCCCATTTTCTTCCTTGTAGGTCAAGAAAAATATAACTTGTTTAAAGAGCAAGTGGATTTGACGCAACCTGACTGACTGAACGATAACCCCTGGTTCCAACCAGTTGGCCAGTTGCAGCCTAACAGGCCGGGCCGTTGCTTATGACGTCACTAGCAGCGCGCCATTTCCTGCACTTCCTGAGACAACGCGGGTAGCGAGCGCTTTTCAAACTATCCCGACACAGCGGCTACCGGATCCAGCATGTTTCCGTCACCCCGTGCTCAGGGTGTGGGCTCAGCGCGGCGGCCGTTTAATGCCCGACTGACTGGCGGCAGGAAAGGCTTGGGTCCGGGAGTGAGCGCCAGTTCTTCCCCGTCGGCGCTGTACTCGCCTGTGGGTCGTAGAGTTTCCAGCAGTGGCGCCAGATCCACCCCGTCCCGCGTTTATCTCCACCCGGCCGCCTCTGAGACGGTGAATTACAATGTACAGCTGTTTGGTTCCTCCTTGCCAGTTAAAGTAATGGAGGCCCTGTCTAACTCCGGTGTAGACGAGCCCTTGGCTGCTCGCATCCATGAAGGCGGATGGGCATGGCTGGCGTGCAAGGATCGCCTGATCATTTGGAAGATAAGTCACTCCACCTCTGCTAAGTTAATGGTGTGCAAAGAACTGCCTCTTCCACTGAGTGACAGCGAATGGTCTGCTGATTTAGCGGATATTTGTGCCCACACGGGTGACTCTGCTGCTGGACAGGCAGTGGCATTAATGGCGGCCACTCCTGAAGGGTCAGCCCGCTACTGGCCTAACATTCTCCATGAGAGCAACTATATAGAGTCTTACGCTGACTTTGGCTCCTCTCTTTGTGCATTTGTTACAGCTGTAAAAGGCAACAGTTTCATCCTGTCTTCAGAAAAAAATCACCTTGTACGACTGACACCCGACGCGTCCGGAAAGATTAATCAACGTATTCTGCCGCAAGGTCAGGGCATGCTGTCCGGTATTGGCCGCAGGGTGTCCACGCTCTTTGGCATCTTGTCTCCTGCTGTTGAATCCACGCTCTGCAGTGTTCTCTGGGATAAGGGAGATTGCTTCTATACTCTCACAGACTCAAGTATAAACAAATGGGACTTGGATGATGCTTCGGAAAGTCACGTGCTTACCTGGGACATGACCAGAGTCCTAAGAGAAAACATATCTGATGCCATTTGGGGGTCTGAGAGCAACTATGATGATATAAAAAATGGAATTAACATTGATTATTTAAGTCTTAACCAGAACTGTGATGGTTTAGTCATCCTGGCTGCTGCCTGGCATCCTGGTGATAACCCCTGCCAGATATATTACACACTTGTAACCGTGAAAGACGAAGGTTATAATATTTCTGATGAAATTACAGTGGAAGTCACTCAGTTCAACCCTGTGTTTCAGTCTAGAGATATGCAGCTGTGCCAGCTTGTGATACCAAATTTTAGCAGCCAGGCCTGTTACTTGTATACCCAAGATATGGTCTTTGCATGTTCAACAGGAACTGGAAGGAGCACTTTGCCTCAAGAAAAGATTCCATTTGAAGCACAAGGAGATAATATTATAGGAGCTGGATCCTGTGAAGGTTGGCCAGTTTTTTTCATTAGAAAGAGTGGTATGCTGACCGTTGTTGCTAGAGAGACTGCTTCTGTGCTCCCAGAGCACATGGAAGAGTCACTGTTGTCCGTGTCTAAATCCAGCTCTCAGGCTGCAGTAAAGGACTCAACTTCAAGACCTGACCAGATTGCTCATGATGATAAGACCAAACTTCTGAAGGCCGCTTTTTTGAGATGTTGCAGGAAAGACATACTGGGGGCACAGAGCATGGTGGATAGCCTGTTCTCAGATTCAGACATGGGACCAGATGATGAACTGGATCAAGCAGTAAACCAAATAAGCGTCGATTTGATTGATGATTATCCTGCCTCTGATCCTCGTTGGGCTGAATCTGTCCCTGAAGAGGCAGCTGGATTTAGCAACACTTCTCTAATTCTCTTGCATCAGCTGGAAGATAAGATGAAAGCTCACTCCTTTTTTGTGGATTTCCTTCATCAAGTTGGACTTTTCAGTCGTTTGAGCACTTGTCAAGCAAAAGGAATGTTCGTAGCAACTCGACTGTTGCTGTGTGAGCATGCAGAGAAACTGTCTGCTGCAATTGTTTTAAAGAACCACCATGCTAAGCTCCCTGCCTTGGTTAACTCTGCCATACAACTTGCACTTGATAAAAGGATGTGCTCCATACCCCAGAATCTCACTGCCGCCGATGTCTACTTTAGAGAGGTATCCCAAATGGATATTATCTTTGAATGCCTGGTAGACAAAGAGGAAGCTGACTTGGAAAGTACTTCCATGGACTCAGTTGAATGGGCAAATATAGTTGTCAATATCAATACTATTCTGAAAGACATGCTACATGCTGCCTGTCAGTACAGACAAAGTAAAAATTCTCTCTATAAAAATGAAAGTGGAATGCAAGAGCCCGAGTATGTTCCCTGGACTGCTTCTAGTGGAATTGCAGGTATTAGGTCTGTTGTTACACGTCAGCATGGTGTAATATTGAAGATCTACCCACAAGCGGATAGCAGCCTTCGTACTATACTAATTGAGCAGCTTGCAGCCTTGCTAAACTACTTGCTTGATGATTATGTCATCCAACTAAAATCAGTTGATAAACGGACTAATCAAGAAAGATACAGTGTCCTGGAAATGGAGTATGCTCAGAAGCGGTCAGAACTTTTAGCTCCTTTGTTAAGCCTAGGACAGTATGCCTGGGCTTCAAATCTTGCTGAGAAGTACTGTGACTTTGATATCTTGGTGCAGATATGTGAAATGACTGATAATCAGAGCAGGCTGCAAAGGTACATGACTCTATTTTCAGATCAGAATTTTTCAGATTTTCTGTTCCGTTGGTACCTGGAGAAGGGTAAGCGAGGCAAATTACTGTCCCAGCCGGCTTCTCAACATGGGCAGCTGGCTGTATTCCTACAAGCTCATGAACACCTTAGTTGGTTGCATGAAGTGAACAGCCAGGAATTTGAAAAAGCCCACCGAACTCTGCACACACTGGCAAACATGGAGACACGGTACTTCTGTAAGAAAAAAACACTCCTTGGTTTAAGTAAATTGGCTGCTTTAGCATCTGATTTTCAAGAGGATATACTGCAAGAAAAGGTAGAAGAAATAGCTGAGCAAGAACATTTTTTACTCCATCAGGAGACCCTACCCAAGCAGCTTCTTGAGGAAAAACAGCTTGACTTAAATACAATGCCTGTATTATCACCAATAGAATTAATTCAGTTATACATATGTGAGGAAAACAAAAGAGCCAATGAAAATGACTTCAAGAAAGCACTGGACTTGCTAGAATACATTGGTGATGACAGTGAGGTGGATATAGAAGAGCTGAAACTGGAAATACTTTGCAAGGCAGTGAAGAGAGATGAGTGGTGTGCAACTGATGGTAAAGATGACCCAATCGAAGCAACAAAGGAGTCCATCTTTGTTAAAGTCCTACAGAATTTACTCAACAAAGGCATTGAGCTGAAAAGCTACTTGCCTGAAGCAGAGACCTTGCTTCAGTCTGATGAACTAAGCAGCTTGAAGACCAACTCTTATTTTGAATTTTCTCTGAAAGCAAATTATGAATATTATATGAAAACGCAGTCTTAAATTCTTTCAATACAATGCCTTAAAGCACTTCTTTTCTATTGTTTAATAAAATCAGTTGTTCGTAAAGGTTGTTGTAAAGCTATTTATACACTACAGATCCTCTGCAATATCATGATCTTTATTAAGAAGGTCCTTGTATAGTAGTCAGTGCTACAGGTAGGTGTTGCTTTAAAATATAACCTGCTAGGTACTGAGTGCTTAGAGGGCATTAGGGCAATGTCACACTGGGCACTTCATCACCTGCCAAAAAATCTCCTCTCCTGCGGGCAATGAAGAGGCCAACAATACCTGCCCCTTAACTTACATTTAAATCTCCACACATAAAACACATTATATGCGCCAATGCCTGGTAATCGCCTTAATGTATATGAATTTTGAGCAATTACCCGGAATTGGTGCATGTTATGTGTTTTACTTTATGTGATTGTACTTTAGGTGATTCATATAGAAGTAAAAGGGCAGGTATTATCGTGGCTTCATAGCCCATGGGCCAGGAGATTTTTCAGCATGTGATGAAGCACCCTGTCTGATATTGCCATTAAAAGCGCAATTAGGTATACTAATTATATGGCATATACTACTGGTGCCATAGTCTTTAAGATATGTAACAAACAAATGGTGAAGTTGGCTGTACAGCACAGAACACCCTTGAGCCATAGCATCCTGCACCTTGCAATTGGCAAATTGACACAACGTGCTAGGTCAATACATCAATACTTAACAGATTAAGTGGCCTATTAAAGAATCTTACCAAACTGGAATATATATCAGTAAATATTGCCATTTTGTGATGGTCTGTGTGCTCCATCAGAGTTCACCTGACGGGAAATAATGCAGCTCTAACTGTAAAAAGTAGTAGTGTGGGAGTAAAGTGCCTTTTACTACATATGGGGGAAAGTCTAAGTTTGCCCAGGAGCAGTAACCCATAATAACCAATAAGATGTTTGTTTTTAAACAGGTGACCAGTACATGCTACCTGCTGATTGGCTTCTATGGGTTACTGCTCCCGGGCAAACTTAGTGCCTTTTATTACATATGGCGGCTAATCTTTTAATTGGCTCATCTGACTTATCGTGTATGTGTGCCCTTAGCACTGTAAATCGTATGGTCCCCTGGGTCAGCCCTTAGTACTTAAAATGGTAATTTCTATTTAGGATTACCCTGTGTGTGACATCTTTCCATATGTCATAAGCCTTAGATACTACAATTTACCATATGTAAAAAAGTATTAGTATAAATTGCACCAAGGCAATAAAACAGCAATTTGTTTTGATCATCCCAGTTAGGAAACTAAAGCAAATATTTGTTTCCTGCACTTGTTCATCTATCTTTGCAATACAGTCCCCATAGCTGTTTAACTCTTCCTACCCATATAAATTCAATGTTTTGTGGTTTGTGAAAAGTCTACTAAGATGCAAAAAGCATTATTTTCTTGCAGAGGTCTACCTATTTCCGCTTTATGTGCATCAGTTAGGGCAAGAGACATTAAATTACATTGGGCGTAGTAACAGGTGGAAAGGGGTGTTTTGTATGCTGTTTTACACTGTATGGCAGAGGTCAACAAAATACCACCAGTTTTCTTTCAGAAAATTGTATAACAGACCCAGGTTAGCAGACAGACTGAAGCCACTTGTTATTTATTTGCTTTTACTCAGTGGTGAGCCTAGAAAGTCTCTAGTATGAAAGGTTTTGGATGTTAAACTCAGCACCATGGTAAGATGAGGTAAAAAGGCTAAAGGTGCAATTAATCATGGTTCCTCATTACGTAGTTAAAGTAGAAACCCCATTTTAGGTTTTCCAGGGGACCAGGAAAAAATGTTTCAAGTCTGGGAAAATGTATTATATATTGGTGTGGCAGCTAAACACAGCTCTAGCTGCTCCATTCTGTTTGCAAAAAAAGGTATTTGGTGTGCTAATTATTTTGTTTAGTGAGACCCAATATTTAATACCTAAGGACAACGGCAGATGAGATTAGTTGGCCGTGGAAAATCTGCACTACTGCAGATGAGTGACAAATTATATGAAAATACCTCTTGCCTTCACTAATGTGAATTACCTGCACAGATCTAGGTTAATCGTGGGAAAGTATTGACTCTGCATGCACGTTGAGGGAAGTAATGCCATGACACAGTGAATCCAAGATGGTGGGCACATTGTCAGATACGTTTTTCAGGGTCTGGTATACTGGTTAGAGAAACTTTTTTCAGGAATGGATACAGCCTTTGGGAAGGGAGTTATTCATTAGGTGAAGAACCAATTTTGGGCCTTTCCTTGTCATATAAAGAATAAGTAAACATTTTTTTTTTCCAATCTCTAAAATTATTCTATACAGCCCCCAGAATAACATACTATTCTCCTGCCCCAGGGGCCCTGCAGGTGCCCCCGCCGGCCGTGTCCCCTAATTTCCCCCCCAGGGGCCCCCCACCCCACCCAACGTCCTCCCCGAGCGTGCATAAATTTAACGTGTCAGGAGGAACAGTCGGGCAGTGGGAGCGCCGGCAAGGGTAGGACTGGGCCGCCGGGGGCCACTGGGATATTTCCCGGTGTCCCGGCAGCCCAGTCCGACCCTGTTCTCCCTGCATCCAGATTTATATTTTTTCTGTATTATTGGCAGTTCAGCTAAACCAGGAGATAGTGTTTTCTCATTTAAACTGGTTGTTCACCACAAAAATAACTTTTAGTATGATGTAGAAAGTGATATTCTGAGACAATTTGCAATTATTTTTTATTTGGGTTGAATTACTTAGCTCCAGTTTGAAATTTCAGCACCTATCTGGTTGCTTGGGTGTAAATGGCAGGGGTTTAAATGACTGGAATATGAATAGGAGAGAGCAGTTATCACTAGTGCAATAGGAGCAAGCGCTGTTTTATATTGTGTCCCAGCCAGCTGTGAATAAGCAATTGCGTCTCCCAAATTGGTAATGTTTTTGTTCAACATTTTCAGGGTAATAAATACTTTTACATTTATACTGGGGTCCTACTAAAAGGAGTCTCTGCTGCTACACTTTTTCTTTTGCTTTGATTTCAGAATTTTGAAAAAATTGAACATCAATAGCTAGTCATGAATTTATTCAATGCTACATTAAGATAACTAACCCACCTACAAAGATATATATCCCAGTGGGTATCACGTTTCCAGCACTTAATATAAGGTGCATTTTTGCAATGTGCTATATAATAGTTATCTGTTTTAGAATTCGGTTTAGGTTGTCTGAACTGGCAAATGCCAGAGAGGCTGCTATAAAAATGACAGTCACTATTTATTGGGCTGGGGGGGGGGGGGGGGGGGGAGTGTTCTTTATGAGCTTTAATAACTTCTAATGTCAGGATACTTAGATTATGTAAAAATTAGGGACGTCTAGATTATATCCCGAAAGGACTATGCTGAGCGCATTTGCTTTGGGTACACGACAAGACGAATGAAAATGTCTCTCATTGTTACGCCGCAACGTGGATTATGCAAAAGAAATGTATACTTAAAAATGCCTTTCCTTGTTTATTTTGTTTCAGTTTCGTCCTTCCTTCCCATCTTATTCATCTAGCGGTGAAACTATTATTATTTATTCAATTCTATAAACTTGATTATAGTTTACAACTTTCCATGCCCAAACTAAATATGGCCGGCTCTGGTGATGTTACGCCCTCATTACTCCAAGCAGGAGTCACTGACGTTCGACGTATCTGGACCGTTACCTATCTGACGTCATCGCGAACCAACCGAAGGCGGGAAGTTTTTGAAACCTCAAAGCAAACCGGAAGTAGGAGATCAGGGCAGACACGGGGTATGTATGTGGGCAAAAATAAATGAGGTAATACGTTGTTAATTAATGTGTAACCTGTACTCTATACCTTTCATATATAATTGTTATATTGTGTTGTGTGAAATGTGTTGCGGTCGCGGTTATGGCTACTGATGCGTTCCTGTTGTAGTATATAGAACACCGATCTTTTTAAAATTGATCCTTTAACCCTAAGATCCTTCAGAAAACACTGACTAGACTCATGTGTTACTTATTACAATAGGGTCCATTGTTTACTCTAGGGATGTTATCCCTATATGTCATTAAAGGGGCAAAGTTTGCTTGGATACATTAAGGGTGAAGACACAGAGCTACTTAGTAGCAGCTATTTGTTATGGCTACTGAACACCCTGCCATAGACAATACTGAGAATTGCCTCTGCTAAAACACACATAGAGACAATTATCAGTAAAAGATTAGCATTGTTTTGTAGCTGTGACAAGTAGCTGCTACTAGTAGTTCTGTGTGTCTTCACTCTAACCTGTAGGAACCAATTCAATGTTTGCTACAGGTACATATAAAGTTACAGGTAATGGTGATAAATCTCCTATTGTGACACACACACACACACACATATATATATATAGTATAAAAAAGACCAGCAACTCCGGGATTTCTTGTGAAAAATCAAAACATGTATTCAAAGTAGCATAAACAGCCGACGTAACGTTTCGTTTTCGGCCCTGAGAAAGGTCCCAATGGGGACCGAAACGTTACGTCGGCTGTTTATGCTACTTTGAATACATGTTTTGATTTTTCACAAGAAATCCCGGAGTTGCTGGTCTTTTTTATACTATTGGAACCCTTTACCGAGCACCCGAGGTATGTTATGTAGCGGTGTGCCATCCTTTGTGTGTGTGTGTGTATATATATATATATATATATATATATATATAATATTATATATATGGGTTGGGTGTGCTACAAGTAGCAATCAAAATGCACAATTCAGTGGAGGTTTCTTACTTGAATGGTTGTAACATTTCACTATTAGTTGAGCCCTTACAATTGTTACAGAATGCATTTTCTAATTTGTTAATATAGAATTGCCCTTGAACTGTACTGCATACTGTCAAATATTAGGTACTGTTGCCCTGCGCTGGTAAAACTGGTGTGTTTGCTACAGAAACACTACTATAGACTATAAACAAAGCTGCTGTGTAGCCATGGGGGCAGCCAATCAAGCTGGAAAAAAGGAGAAAAGGCACAGGTTACATAGTAAATAACTCATAAGCTCTGTAGAATGCAATAGTATTTAATATTTTATCTCTCTATGTAACCTTTGCCTTTTTTTCCAGCTTGAATGTCTGCCCCCGTGGCTACAAAGCAGCTTATTTAAATGTATGTATATCTTTATTTATAAAGCGCTACTTATGTACGCAGCGCTGTACAGTAGAATACATTAATACAAACAGGGGGTTAATAAGATAATAGATAAATACAAAGTATAATAATAAATACAGCAGCAGTAAGTTAAGAGTCGAGGACACAAGAGGAAGGAGGTCCCTGCCCCGTAGAGCTTAAAATCTAAATAAACTATATTAGGGTTTCTTAAGCAAGCTCACTGGTTTTATCAATGCGGAGCATCAACACATTATATTTTAATTACTTTTTATATTTTGTGGGCAGATTTATCAAAATGTGAGTTTAAAGCTCTACATAAATACTCACTCTTGTTCAAGTCATTCGTATGGGATTTTTAGAAGCATATTTATTAATGGGTGAAAGTTAGAACTCACTATTTGATGAATACGCTTCTAAAAATCCAATAGGAATGAATAGAACATGGGTGAGTTTTTATGTATTAAAGGAACAGTAACACCAAAAAATGAAAGTGTATAAAAGTAACTAAAATATAATGTGCTGCTGCCCTGCACTGGTAAAAGTTGTGTGTTTACTTCAGAAAGTCTACTATAATTTATCTAAATAAGCTGCTATGTAGCCATGGAGGCAGCCATTCAAAGGAGAAAAGGCACAGGCACATAGCAGATAACAGATAAAACACAATTGTTTTCTACAGAACTTATCTGTTATCTGCTATGTACCCTGTGCCTTTTCTCCTTTTTTCCAGCTTGAATCGCTGCCCCCGTGGCTACACAGCAGCTTATTATATAAATTATAGTAGTGTTACTGTAGCAAACACACCAGTTTTGCCAATGCAGGGCAACAGTGCATTATATTTTTATTACTTTAAAGCTCTTTCATTTTTTAGTGTTACTGTTCCTTTAAGCTGTAAACTCACATTTTAATATATCTTCCCCTTGGTGTTACTGTTCCTTTAAGGGGTAAAGACACACAGAGTTACTAGAAGCAGTTACTTGTCATGGCTACAGAAACAGACAATGCTGATCATATACTGATAACTGTCTCTATGTGTGTTTTAGCATAGGCAATTCTCAGTATTTTCTATGACGGGGTATTTTCTGGCGTTTAGTAGCCGTGACAAGTAGCTGCTAATAAGTAGTTCTGTGTGTCTTCACCCCAAGGGTTAGGATTATAGCAGAGTGTGAAGTACAGTTAGCTGATCAGAGCAAGACCCTGCCTACCTGTGGTGGCACTAAAAAAAAGAAACCTACAATGTGTGTCTGCAGGAGCCAAGATCTCTCCAGGCTTCATTGTATGCATTACAATACGTTGGGCACATCTTTGTTGACCTGTATAGGCATTGAAGTGCAATTTAACTGAGCGAAAATGCAAACACTGTTAGTTAAAGACACTAATGACAATAAGAGATCTTTGCAATGCCCAGTTAAACATCTAATTACAAGCAAAATGCTATATTGCCATTACATTTGTCGGGTATTCTGTGTGCTTGTAAAAGGATACATTCTGTATATGTAAGGAAGGCTGATATTTGTCAAAACAACAAAATCTCTGTATAAGTTGTAGCTTGTAATTCTTTGTATTTTCTAGATAAGACAAAATGAGTACATCAACTCCTCAGTCAGGAGTGCGCAGAAAGCCAGCAACCCCAGACAGTGCTTTTCTGTCCCCAGCCACTAGGCCTCAGCCCGTCAGTGCGGCTGGTACTCCCACTCTGCAGAACTTTACTAGCAATGATGATGAACGGGAAAGGAAACTTCGGCGTATGTCCAGGGTCATTGACCTGCAGCTTAGCAATGCTGATTCCCCTGCATCTGCCATTTCACCAGCTCAAAGGTAATTGACCAGTTATCTAGTTTGTGTGTCTGCTTTAAGGGGCAAAAAAATAAACTCTTTCAGCTGAAGTGTTATAGTGGTACATTAACTTTTTTTTACTCGTGAGCCACACTCAGATGTAAAAATTGTTAGTGAGCCACACTCAGATGTAAAAATTGTTAGTGAGCCACACTCAGATGTAAAAATTGTTAGTGAGCCACACTCAGATGTAAAAATTGTTAGTGAGCCACACTCAGATGTAAAAATTGTTAATGAGCCACACAAGCATGAAAAAAAGTTCTTTGGGGATGCCACTGTGATTGGCTATATGGTAGCCCCATGGGGAATGCTAGCCTGGAGGAGGCTCTGCTTGGAGTAAAACTGTGTCTCTGTGCTTCCAAAACTTGCCTCCAAGCCAGAAATGTAAAAATGGGCACCTACTCTGAGGCCGCTGAGAGCAACATTAAAGGGGGTGGTGAGCAATATGTTGCCCACGAGCCAGTGGTTGGGGATCACTGTTATAGACGGACCTATTCTAAGCTACTTTTCATATGGTCGTTTTTTTGTGTTTTATTAGCCTTCCTATTCTGTTTATTAACAGTCTGCAAATAAAAACGCCAGCTAGTTGTTGGGTCACTCAATTTTATTGTTGTTCTTATTTTTTTATTGATTATTTTTTGTTCAGGCTCTATAGTTCCCATTCTGACATTCAAACTGCTGCCTGGGGTAATTATACCTTGGTAACCAGCTACCAATCCAGATGTGAGGCCCATGAGCCTTAGAACAGAAAATTTAAATTAAAAAAATTGACTATATCCATATTGCCTTAGGAAGCTAATGTTCTCACCAACCCCTAGGAGTAAATTAGTGCTACTGCAGGGAATGTAGTTTATTGTATACAAAGCTGGACAGTTTCAACTAAGTTGGCACACTTGTCATTTCAGAATATAAGCTCTGTATATGTATGTTTTTATTCCATTTCCTTCTTAACATGCTGAGACTTTATGCTTATGTCTCAGAACAGAAATAAAACAAGCAATGGTATCTAACCGAATCCTAATTAGCATATGCTTCCGTGTTAACATGACAAAAAGTCATGTGATTTTTTTGGAATCAAATATGATTCAGCCGAATCCGAAAAAGGCTGAACCCTGGCTGAATACTGAACAGAATTCTTGATTCGGTGCATCCCTAAAAGAAAGGTTAAAATCACTGGGGGTGCCAAGTTGTTTCTAGTGTTGAATGAAGGAGTGTGTATGGCTAGTTCTAAAATCACTAAAGAATTTATATACCAGTCTCTAATTCAAACCACTCCCTGGGAATTTGGACCCTAGCAACAGTATAACTGCTAAAATTCCAAACCAGACCGCTTCTGATCAAAAAGTGAATAATTTTAAAAAAAAAAACACAAATAAAAAATAAAGACCAGTTGCAAGTTGTCTCTGTTGTCAACATCATACTTAAACTAAACTCAAAGGTGAACAGCCCCTTTTAAAATAATTCCACACATTCAAGTGGTAGTAAAAGACAAAACTCTTGTATTAAAGACATTCCTGGACAATTATTGGTTATGTATTTGTTGAAATTCTACAAAAAAGAAACATGTTCATGTCATAATATAAATGTGTTATTTTTTTTTTTGTTTTTTTTAGCAGGGGAATAGATACTCCAACATCTCTACTGCCCAAATTAAGCAACACGCAGATTTCAGATCATTATTCCACCTGCATTAAGCTGTCTCAGGAGAATGTGAGCATTTTACTAATTTAATCTGAAAAAGTCTCTCCTGAAATACTGTTCTAGTTAATTGCTTTGTAAAAATATACGCAGTTTACTGTCTTTTACTTTTATGACTTATTTTTCCCGCAGGATTAGAAGTATTAATTATTTACCATTTTACTTTTAACGTTATTAAGGGAAAAATTGGGGGATGATACAGTTAAAATAATTGTTTTTCTCTTTACATGGACCTGCTATGTCAAAGTAATTTTTACTTCTTTTCTGCAGTGGTGCGCAAACATTTAACGCTTTACTTATAGCAATATTAAATCTTTCTCAGAACTTTTTCTCTATTATACTTTGAGAATATCTATAGCACCTTAGAATATGCACTTGTTGGTCTAAAGCTGACCTATAAGGGCAGACCCATAGTTTGTGGCCATAGGCTGAGTTTAGAGTCTCTGATAAATTAGAAATATTGTATATGCAGGCTATTTTTGGACAGATGGTTAGATGTGTTCTCCTTTAATCATCTTTACTGTCAGCAGTATTGTGATAACATGGGCTGTTTGCTTTATACTTTGTAATGGTTGTGCTTAGCCATCTTATTGTAAGCAATGTTGTAGCTTAACTATCCTATTGGGTCTTCAGTTGCTTTGGTTTGACCTTGTAAAACTGTTCTTCCACAGAAAATAACAACTAAGAATGCTTTCGGGTTGCATTTGATTGATTACATGGGTGACATCTTGAAGCATAAAGACAGCGAATTAACTAACTTTAAAGTAAGTGAACTTGGCTCTCACAGATGCAACTGTTGCTTAGTATTAAAATTTCACACATTCAGTGCTCATTTTGCCTTTTGCTTTTGACACTTGATTTTAGGTTGCAGCTGGGACTCTGGATGCCAGTGCCAAAATATATGCAGTGCGAGTCGATGCTGTTCATGCAGATGTCTACAAAGTGCTTGGTGGGCTAGGAAAGGAATCTCAGGCAACTGAGGACACAGACAACCAGGAAATAGGTAGCATAATGTTATCTGTTTATTTTATATAGCAGAATACATTTTACATAACTCTTTAAAACTACAGTGATGAAATTCACATATATAAGAGAAGCTGATGAAAGCCCAAGAGCCATCAGGCGATAATTAGAATATAAAGTAATCATTTCATGTAGTTAAAGACAGTTACATCAATCTCTGAATGAATGTAAGTTGAAAAGTTGCTTAGAATTACATATTCATTCATTATCCAAGAGCTGCTATTCTGTTCGCTAAAAGATACACGCAAGTCATGTTAAGATCAGAACAAATGTTTTAGGCTGGTGAACAATGGCTTCACTAGTTTAAGCCTGATGATACAGTGTTAAAGAAAATGTTAACCCTCAAAAACAAATTAATGTTACACTGCTCAGAGCACTTTTCTAAGCACTTGTACAGTAATACATATTTTTTTTCTAGATTTCAAGATACACTAAAAAATTAGATTTAAATAACAGTGCTGCCTGCTTGGGTAGTTCTGCTGACATGACTGGCACTCTGGGCAGTATTTCAGATCAATTTGCTGTGTAGAACCCTGCTCTGAGCAATTTTACATTCATTGGTTTGAGGGTGTACGTTTCGTTTAAATGAGTGGCTTTCTTCCCAATATAAATTAAAACCAGCTCTTATTGTCTCTCAGAAAAAATAATTGTAACATATCTTTTCATATGTCTCTTCATATTTTTGTTTAAAACTTTCTTATTGATGCTTCAGAGTGTTATTAAATCTCAGGAGCCATGTTAGCTGTATTACGTCCAATTTACCCACAGACTACTCCACAGAAATTTCTTTCATCATGCAAGTCCTTTCAGGACTTGATGAGGGAAACTGACATAAAATATGTAGTGTATCCACTACCCTGAATAAGTTCATTTGCAGTTAAAGGATAAGTCAACCCAAAATATAATTTTTGCCTAATAAAAGAAAACATAATTTGCAATGGTTTTTTATTAATTGCAATTAGATGTAGTCTTTGCCAGTTCTTTTCTAGTCTCTGCCCTGGTGACTTTTTGAAACAATGTAAGACAAGGCAGCAGCTTGACAGACCTGTCTCAGGGGGATGAGGCCTTTGCAACATTGTTTATAAAGTAACTACCAGGAGTTCAGCAAAAGCTGCTTTCAACTGCATTACATTTACAAATTTTTAAAGCACTTAAATTTTTCATTAAATTCACATTGGAAAGTTCCTTGGACTTATGTTTTCTTTTATTAGGCAAACATCCACACGTCACCTTTTTATTCCTGATAAAAAGGTGACGTGTGGATGCACATTAACAGTGCTAAGGATTTTGCACATAGAAATATTTTCATAACATCTGAACTAGCAGCATTAAGCAGGGCCCTGAGGGATGCACATGGAGCAGTGACAGCCGGACCTCTGTGGCAAGTCTTTTGCAGTGAAGCTTGAAGGAGAGCAGTGGTAGCAGCATAGAAACATAAAGTTCCTATTAGTTCAGGTAGCTGAATCCTTCAGTAGAGGGTCAGGGAGAGCTGTTATCTTGTTACCTGTCAATCTGGGGGCAGGCTGATTAGCAGCTACTGTCTCAGTTTTAAAGTTACATTTTTTTTATGGATCTCTGTACAGGCACCAATAATATTTTTTATGCAAGCTCGTTTTTAAAAAATGATATAACACCATGTGACTTGCTTCATGTAGATAATTCAAAAGATCCTCAGGACAGAAAGAATCAGAAGAAGAGGAAACGTTCATATAAAACAATTGAGAGGAATCTGAATAACATAAACCGTTCAGAAACAGAACGCAAGAGTGAGGTATTTGCTACTTTTCCTTTATTTTACATATTACATTAACTCAAATATGCCTTTTTGGAAGTACAATTAAAACCCCATACATTATTAGGCTAAATATCTACCTAATCACTTACCTCATACACATGGATTACTGTCCCATCCTTTTGAAAACAGGGCCATCTGGCAGCAAACGTTTATGCCTCCGAATACAGATTCACTGAAATTGTCTATCCTACACAAGTGCATGGGGGTGGAGAGGGTACTTATAGCGTAAGGTCACTGACTGCTCAATGTCACCAGCACCAATGATAGGTCCAACCAAGGTCAGAAAAATATTAAATATGAAGGACCAGCGTTAGGTTTCATTCAGATGTGTGTATGTATATAGATACATAATGTAAACACAGCCTGTGTATATAATTAATCCCTCTGTCTAGGCAAAAGTTGATTTACTCTGTATTATATAGTCTTGGGCTGGGATATTTGTGTTGCATGCAGATTCCATCAAGCCAAACCCTCTTGTCCAGTCTGCACCTTAAAGGGGTAGTTCACCTTTAAATTAACTTTTAGTATTATGTAGACAGTGATTACAAGACAATTTGCAATTAATCTTAATTTTGTATGGCTTTTGATGAATAATACTTTATATTGGATGATGAATAAAAGAATAAAGTTGTAGCCTTATAGAGTTCTTTGCTGCTGGGTCCAGTGACCCTTAACAACCAGGTAAAATTTCAAGTTGCAAGCTGGAAAGCAGCAAAAGCAATGACAAATAATTAAACTCTAACATAGAAGAACCAGTTGAGAATTACTAAGTATAGAACATGCTACAACATACTAAAAGTTATGTTAAAGGTGTGCAGGCATATAGGCATAAAGGCAAATGTTTCACAGAAGCTTGTGTACTTCAGATTTTTCCTAAATGTCTTCTTTACAGGTTGACCCACTCTTCCAGAAGACAGCTGCCTCTTTTGATGAATTCAGTACTGCTGGTGTCTTCCTCTCCACTCTGAAATGTCACAGTTATCACAGCGAGTTGCGCTTTGATACAGACGTCAGGCCACTTTCAACAACAGAGGAGACAGAGCCACCTAGTCCTGGTTCTGCCGACAGTACAGAACTTAAACGTATGTTTCCTTTTAGCAGCAACAAAATTATACTTGGCAAGTTCCCAGTCTCTATGAAGCAATTGTAACATGTATCCTATCTAATAACCTCTGCTGCTTCAATGACAATGTCAGCACTTTTGTTTATGGTTTAGGGCACTCAGTAATGTGTATATTTATATCTCCTGGGAAGTGTTGTGGGGTTGTGCTTTGTTGTTAGCATTATATAGTTTAAGGCCTGATGGGCTAATTTAGGACTATAGGTTGATATGTATGTATATGTATATTTCAAAATCTGGCACCCCTTCTTTATCCAAAAGCCTTTGGAAGTGGCAATCGAAGTGCTTCTGTCTACTCTAATACAAATTCTACAAAAAGATTTACCCTGTGGTTTTGGTGTGAGCACAAATCCCATAATTTACAGTTTATCACTGATTTTGCATGGTATGAACTTGTTTTGTTATGCTAATGCTGTTATTGTCAGATGTTTTGCATTGTTACCTCTCTGCTTCTTTGGACAGCCCTGATTTTACAGTGTGTGGAAAAGCGGCCAATATGTCCATCCCTGTCTGGGTTCCGCTTCATGCAGTGGAACAGTGATGCCCAAAATGAGGTATTTTTAATATATATGGCATTAAAATAAAATTTTTTTTATGATATACAATTATTTGATGTCTCAACACTTTTATTATCTGTTGTCTCATTGCTCTGCTTGCTTGAAAGCCTCAGATCTTAACATTCTATTTTGAGGCCTTTTCCTGTTACCCTTTACTTGTATGATTCATTTGCATCCATGATCATAGCCAATATTTTCTTCCACAGAACTTATCACTGTTAATGGACAAGTTTAAAAAGAGTGACCACGTCTTTGACATAAATGCAGAGGTAGAGGATGACTTTGCAGAGTCAGAAGCCCCGGTAGCTGATGATTTTGATGCAGATGTTTGTGATGGGATGGATGCTGGAGATATCAGAGAGTTTGCTGAGCATCGTGAGGCTTGCAGGTCGGAACGAAAAAGGTATGTTCATTTTTATTATTAATGATAGAGATTATTGGTAATTTGTGTTCCTTGAATTTTCTAAAGAGGCAAATATTAATCTCAACCAGCTCTCTTTATAGACCACAACTAACTCAAATTGGAAATGGTGACATTGGTACCATGTGCCTCCAACTGTCTTCGTGTCCAGGGGAGTATTCCTATTTCAGCCCCCGTACCATGTCCATGTGGGCAGGCCCCGAGCATTGGCGTTTCCGTCCCCGTCAGAAAGGTAGGTGTGTTTTACTTTTTTTTTCTACCGCAGATGAACTCGGAGCACCACTTATTAACGATTTGCTGTTGTGCCTATAGCCAGCACAGACTCGGACCAACAGAAGGTCAAGAAGGCAAAGAAAGTATTTGAATTAAATTTTGAAGATGACGTTGACTTTGAAGTTCATTTTCGAAAAACCAGAGTGAGTGATCACTTGACAATATTTTAAGAGACTTCTCCCCTCTCATCTACTTGATCTCTTTATCTAGTAATGTGTGTTTCTTCTTTTAAATACATTTTTACTAGTTTTGCACAAATTCCATAATACATAAAATTGATAAAAAGTCAATTGACTAAATCCTGGATTTAGAGATGTTTAGAAATTATCAAGGGCAGCATTTGCCGGGTTTCCATTGTAGACAACATACATGATAATTGTAGCCTGCCCTTTAGAAGTTATATGGACTAATTTCAATAGTATCTGCACGATGTGCAGCAGTATTCACCTGCTTGTCCAGTATCATATTCCCAAACCAATTATATGTCCTGATACTTTTGTACATATCATATATATATTGCTCACACAAACAGACAAGCCTGTTTAATTAGAAAGTTATTGATCTAGCCAACCTTCACATCTAGGTTCTGTTTTAAGACTATTTTCTCTCCCAATAGCTTGGGGGACACAGGGACAATGGGTATAGCTCCACCTGCAGGAGGCAGGACACTAGGTAGGAAATTAAAAAAAAAAAGAGACTCCTCCCTCTCCAGCTATACCCCACGGCGCAGCCTCTATAGCTTCAGTTTTTTCTCCTAGTGTCAGGAGGTAGGACCAGGCTCACTGCCTGCACCTAGGTCAGAAAGTCCAGGATTAGCCTGGACACTTGGGGGGGTTGATCTAGACCTCATCTGTAGGTTCCATTCAGATCCCCCCTCCACCGCTGGATACTCCTTGGGGCCGATAAGTCGCTGCGGCGCTGGCCACCTAGCAGCATTCCTACCCTCGCCAGGGGGATAGATGGCTAGCCAAGGGAGCACCCACCTGGGGGGCAGATCCGGGCCGCAGCGGTAAGTAAGCGCTTACTACAGCAGCGCTGATGGTACTCCCATCCCCCCCCTACCGTCCACCGGGCCTTTCCTATCCCGAAGCGCCGGGGGCCCCCACTTCCGCATTTGAAATGGGCGCGCACAGGCCTGCGCTCCCATTGGCCAACACTTCCTGCTCCGCCGTCGCGCTCCCTCCGTCATACCGCCCGCCCACCAGCGCTTTCTCCTTCGCGCCGTTTCTCACCAGTTCTCTGGCGCAGCTCCTGGGGAGAACACGCATCGCGGCGCAGGGACTCTGCAGCGGTATCGCTCTACCTGTAGGTAGGCTGACTCCCTTTTCCACTTGCTTATCCCTGCAGCGCAGTCTCTCCTGGGGCACTATTGGGGGCAAATATGGCGGAGGGCAGCAAGCAGCTATTCCCTCGGGGCCCAGCCTCTTTGGCTAATATTAAGTTCCTGGCCTGTGCCAATTGCAAAAAGCGCCTGCCCACTGGGCATAAGGAACCCCTTTGTGAGGTTTGCAGACCTTCTGAAACTGCCTCTGCAGCCCCTCAGCCCTTGGCCTTGGATCATTCTGAGCCCTCAGGTTCTGGTGCCCCTCTGCCACCAGACCAGGTTCCCACAGGCCCAGCTGCCACTAATCAGCTTGCCCCTGACTGGGCCCTCCAACTTTCTAGCGGTATTCCCAGACTAGCGGATTCCCTTAACAAGCTATTGGCAAAGCTAGACGCTACTAAACCTACTGCACATAAGCGTCATGCACCTCCTTCATCTGATGAGGAGAGCGACACTCCATTTACGGCTAATTCACCACTTCAACCAGAAGCATCTTTAAGTGAGGGTGAGCTTTCTGGTGATTCGGATATGTTGGGCGAAGACCTGCCCAAGTCATCTTCAGAGGAAATTGAGGCCCTCATCACCTCTGTCATAGATACCCTCAATCTAGGGGATTCCTCTAATTCTGCTGACGCCTCTAAGCTCCTTTTCAAGAGGCAAAAGAAACAATCCGTATGCTTTCCCTCACACGCACAGCTAGATAATATTGTGCAATCTGAATGGGATAACCCTGAGAGGCGATCTCAGTCCAACAAACGTTTCCAGCGTCTCTATCCCTTCCCGCAGGAAACCATAGATACCTGGTCTTCCCCTCCAGTCGTCGATGCTCCGGTGTCGCGCCTCTCCAAAAACACGGCCCTTCCTGTCCCTGATGCGTCCTCCTTCAAGGACGCAATGGACAAAAAATTGGAGGGGTTCTTGCGCTCGGCCTTCTCCGCTTCTGGGACAGCCTTGCGCCCTACCTTCGCCGCCGCTTGGGTAAGCAGGGCAACCCAGTCCTGGACCCAAACTCTCCTGGACAGCATTCTGTCGGGAGTTCCCAGACAGGAACTCGTCCCCATGGTGTCCCAGATCAAAGAGGCTAACTCCTTTATCTGCGAAGCAACCCTTGATGCCGCCCAATTAACCTCTAGGGCCTCGGCCCTTACAGTGGCCGCTCGCAGATCTCTTTGGCTCAAACTTTGGTCTGCAGACCTTTCTTCCAAAAAATCCTTAACTTCCCTCCCCTTCAAGGGTAAGTTACTCTTCGGTACAGAATTGGACAAGATCATCAGCCAGGCCACAGGCGGGAAGAGCACCTTCCTCCCACAGAACAAGTCCCGGCCTTCCTTTCGCAGGGGGAGATTTTTTCGTGGCTCCGGATACAGATCCTCCAAGCCATCCGATTCCTCCCAATCTTCATCCTCCCGAGGCAAATTCAACAACAAGCCTCGCTCCGCCTGGCAGACCCGGAAACCCACTCACAAACAGACGGACAAGTCCACTTCTGCATGACTACCCGTCCGTCTCCTTGCTGCAAGCCCCAGTAGGGGGGCGGTTGCAGCTCTTCCGTGCTCAGTGGCAGACTTATGCCCAGGACTCCTGGGTTTGCGAGGTCATAACACGAGGTTACCACCTCGAATTCACAGCCCCCCCTCCTCACCGCTTCTTCATGTCCAGAACCCCCGGGGACCCTCGCCTCCTCCAGGCTTTTCAGACGGCAATCCAAGACCTACAGGCTGCCGCAGTAATATCCCCAGTACCTCCGGCCGAGAGATTTCAGGGATACTATTCCAATCTTTTCCTCGTTCCCAAGAAGGACGGGTCCTTCCGACCGATTCTCGACCTCAAAGGCATAAACAAATTTATTCGCTACACCAAGTTCAAAATGGAATCTCTGCGCTCAGTCATCGCGGCCATGGGCCCTCAGGAATTCCTCACCGCACTGGACGTGAAAGATGCCTATCTTCACGTCCCCATCTCCCCTCGCCATCAGAGATACTTGCGCTTTGCCTACCGCAACCTACACTTCCAGTTCATGGCCCTGCCGTTCGGCCTCTCTTCAGCCCCGCGTGTCTTCACGAAGATCATGGCGGTTACTGCAGCAGTCATCAGGTCCAGGGGGGTCTCAATCACCCCCTACTTGGACGATCTGCTTATAAAGGCGCCGTCCTTCCAGACAGCGGAGGAGCATCTCCGTCTTTCCATGAGCATTCTACAAGACTTCGGCTGGAAGATCAATCTTGCCAAATCGTCACTCCATCCAAACCAAGTGATGACCTTTCTAGGACTGACCTTCGATACCAGAGCCCAGAGACTCTTCCTTCCCCAGGAGAAGGTGCTTCGCATCCAGGACCTGGTCCGGCTGCTCCTTGCGTTGCCCCGGCCATCCCTCCGGTTCTGCATGAAGGTACTCGGATCGATGGTGTCCTCCATCGAGGCCGTACCATTTGCGCAATTCCACCTCCGCCTCCTGCAGTGGAACATCCTTTCAGTATGGCACAGGAACAGGAGCCTCTCCCAACAGACCCGGCTCTCCTCAAAGACCAGGGCGTCCCTGCGGTGGTGGCTCAACACTCCCAACCTCACGCGCGGTCGTTCTCTTGCGGAGCCCACCTGGCGCATCCTCACGACCGATGCCAGCCTATCTGGCTGGGGAGCAGTACTAGAGGGACGGATAGCCCAGGGCTCCTGGTCCCATTCGGAATCCCTGCTCCCCATCAACATTCTCGAACTTCGGGCCATCCGCCTCGCTCTGATCCATTGGCAGACTCTGCTCAACGGCCAGTCGATCCGTATTCAGACGGACAATGCCACCGCAGTGGCCTACATCAACCACCAGGGTGGGACAAGGAGCCACCAAGCCTTCACGGAGTCCAGCCACATCTTCCGGTGGGCGGAACTTCATCACACCCTTCTCTCGGCCATTTACATTCCCGGGGTAGAGAACTGGGAGGCCGACTATCTCAGTCGGCAAACAATGGACCCGGGGGAGTGGTCCCTCAAGATCAGCGTGTTCCAAGCTCTCACCCAGAGGTGGGGCACTCCAGAAGTGGACCTAATGGCCTCTCGCATCAACCACAAGCTTCCTCGATACCTGGCGCGATCGAGGGACCCTCGTGCAGAGGCAACGGATGCCATGACAACCCCTTGGTCCTTCAACCTGGCATACATCTTTCCCCCATTGCCCATGCTCCCTCGAGTCATCAAAAAGATCAAACGGGAAAAGGTGAGGACCATCCTCGTTGCCCCCTACTGGCCACGCCGGACTTGGTTCTCAGACCTCCTGTCTCTGTCTCAAGAAGAGCCGTGGCATCTACCTCAGGATACGGACATCCTATCTCAAGGTCCCTTCCTCCATCCAAACCCAAGGTCCCTGCATTTGACGGCCTGGCTACTGAATCCCTAATCCTTCGGAAAAAAGGGTTCTCTGAGCCTGTGATCAAGACACTCCTAGCGGCACGTAAGCGGGTATCTTCGCAGGCCTACCACAGGGTCTGGAGGATCTACCGGGACTGGTGTTCCCTGGAACACGTCCCCTTCCAGACCTTTTCGCTCCCAACCATTTTGAATTTTCTCCAGGCTGGCCTCGACAAGGGCCTATCCCTGGGCTCGCTCAAGGCCCAAATTTCCGCTCTTTCGGTCCTCTTCCAGGAGCGTCTTGCCCTTCTGCCGGACATCAGGACCTTCATGCAAGGCGTCACGCACATCAGACCGCCCTTTCGATATCCTTGTGCCCCCTGGGACCTTAACCTAGTCCTAAGGGCTCTGCAAGAGCCTCCCTTTGAGCCCCTTGCATCCATTCCCATCATCTGGCTCACTCGTAAGGTGGTTTTCCTTCTGGCCATCTCGTCTGCCCGACGCGTGTCCGAGCTGAGCGCGCTCTCCTGCAAATCTCCCTTCCTCATCTTCCACCTGGACAAGGCGGTACTGCGTACTGTACCGTCCTTTCTTCCCAAGGTGGTAACCAAGTTTCACATCAACCAGGAACTGACCATTCCCTCCTTCTGCCCCAATCCCAAGTCGCCGAAGGAAGTCGCTCTCCACTCATTGGATGCAGTACGTGCTCTCAAATACTATGTCCACCGCACGGAGGATATCCGCAAGTCTGACGCCCTCCTGGTCATTCCCTCGGGCACCCGTCTCGGGCAACCTGCCTCTAAGTCCACCATCTCCCGGTGGCTCAGAGAAACCATTAGGGGAGCATACATATCCAGAGGAAAACAGGCTCCCCAATTGATCAAGGCTCATTCCACCAGATCTGTCAGTACCTCCTGGGCGTTCAGAAACCAAGCCTCAGCTGAGCAGCTGTGCAAAGCCGCCACGTGGACCTCCATCCACTCCTTTGTGAAATTCTATAAATTTGACGCCTTTTCTGCAACTGACGCACGCTTTGGACGCAAGGTACTGCAAGCAGCGGCAGTCTAATTCCGACTCCGCTTCCTGCCCACCTCTTATTGGCTCAGGGGACTGCTTTGGTATGTCCCCATTGTCCCTGTGTCCCCCAAGCTATTGGGAGAGAAAAGGAGATTTTGTGTTACTCACCGTTAAATCTCTTTCTCCTCAATGGCTTGGGGGACACAGGGCTTCCCTCCCCGGAAGCGGAACTCTCCTTGCGCCTTCTGCCATTTCTTCGGTTACATTGTTGTAAAGTTATAAAGTTTATATTGTTATAAGGGTTACTCTAGTTACCTCCTTGTTAGACAAAACTGAAGCTATAGAGGCTGCGCCGTGGGGTATAGCTGGAGAGGGAGGAGTCTCTTTTTTTTTTTAATTTCCTACCTAGTGTCCTGCCTCCTGCAGGTGGAGCTATACCCATTGTCCCTGTGTCCCCCAAGCCATTGAGGAGAAAGAGATTTAACGGTGAGTAACACAAAATCTCCTTTTCTTTACCTTATGGTCAATATCTACAATATATTCAAATTGGTGTAGGGTTAAAAGTAGGGTTAGAATTTAGATTCAACTGTAGAAGCTCTGGCTTTGGTTTAAGTTTATCAAACAAATAGTTGGTTGTACAATGTATCCCTGCAATATACAAAAACACTTGTATCATGCGACTGCAGTGATATCAGCAGCTAGATTCAGCCCGTGTATGGCCACCTTAAGAGGCACTCTTTCAATCTTTGGGCAGAAATAATGCAGTGCCACCATATGGTGGTTCAGATGGACTTTGGTGTTTTAACCCATCTTACTTATGTAACCAGCTTGTTGCTGCGCTGCACAATTGCCCAGAATGATTCAGATGATATTTAAATAAAGTATGTCCTATAAAGTTACCTGTTAGGCTTGTTGAGATCACCTGGAATAGCCCTATTTTACAATCAGTAGTAAATTAACAGAAATGTTCATATTGAGCATAGTATCTGTTTATTAGTTCTGTAGCATTATTTTAATAAGTACTTCAATTTATTTTTTTAAGGCTGCTACCACACTTACAAAGTCCACACTGGAAAGTCAGAATAAGAAGTCAACTACTCTGCCTGCAGACTTTCATTATGATCCCGACAACATTGCACGGATGAGTTTGAGACCAAAAGACAGGGTAAAGTCTTGAAACTTTGACCTTTAGTTTCATTTGATTTTGTGCATAAAAATCTTTGTTTATTTCATAAAATAATTTCTGCAGGTTTCTAAATAAAGGGCTTATACAGGGTATATGCAAAGTCTGTATGCCTGCTTTTTCTTTTACCAGATAAGAAAGACAACTGTTCAAGACTCTGTTTCTGAGACTGAAGATGACATTGGTGAATATGATTACAATAATCCCAATGATACTTCCAACTTTTGCCCAGCCCTTCAAGTGAGTGGGAATCCTGAACTGAATTTCACTTTAGTAATGTCTTCATCAAGCTTGTATATGTTGTGACTAATATTTTCCATGTAGGCTGCAGACAGTGATGATGATGATGATGATGGGGCATTTTTGGGGCCGGAGTCCAACAGTGCTGGCTTTTCTGCCGAGAACCAGTTGAACATCACAAGTTATGGCGAGTCGAATCTCGTGGCAGAACCACAGAAAGTGAGTAAAAAAAGAAAAATCCCTGAAGCCAAAACAATATAAGGATGTCAGCAGCACTTTGATCCCTGTAAAATATGACAGACTGGTTGGTATTAAAACCTGCCTATACAGAGTTGTATGGACTTTGACTACATCTAATATCTTCCTTCAGGTTAACAAAATAGAAATTCATTATGCCAAAACTGCTAAGAAGATGGACATGAAGCGTCTTAAGAGCAACATGTGGAGTCTGCTAGCTAACTGCCCTGAGTCACAGGAAGAGGTACATTGGACTGGTAATATCTTATATAAAAAACAAAGTAGTTTTCTAAAAGTAGTATCTAGGCCAGTGATCCCCAACCAGTGGCCCACGAGCAACATGTTGCTCCCCACCCCCTTTGATGTTGCCCCCAGTGGCCTCAAAGTACGCGTGCCCATTTTGAATCTCTGGCTTTGGAAGCAAGTTTTGGCATCACAGAGACAGTTTTACTCCAGCAGGCCACATGGGGCTACCAAATAGGCAATCACAGCCCTTATTTGGCTTCTCACCAACACCAACAACTGTGCAGAGGAAGTTAAGTTCAAACACCTAAAGTATGCAATATGTTTCTCATGTACAGATGCCAAGTTCAAAAAAAGAAGAAATTGATGCTGCATTAATAACTGATGAGAGAATATTCAGCAGTGTCACCCATGACTTGCAGAAAAGGTATTTTGGTCATACTTTCTTTAAGATTGTTGCAAAAGCAGTTTCATTCCTATGTAAAAATCAATTTATTTTTGTTTGTTAAATTTCCCTGTAGGTTACCTCCTGTGATGGCTCAGAATCTCTCAGTCCCCCTGGCATTTGCTTGCCTCCTGCATCTGGCTAATGAAAAGGTGAGTAAATGTAATGAGACTGCACAAGCTGACCTTACTAATGAGTGCAATGACAAATAATCCCTATGTTCTTTTCCTCTTCTTCAGAATTTAAAGTTGCAAGGAATGGACGATCTATCAGATGTACTTATAATGCAAGATGACTAACTATTGGCATGGCCTCTGAATTCGAGTCTCCTGGAGGAATTGTCAAGAGCGAACAAATAACACCTTTAAGAAAAGATATATATATTTTTTTTTTTTTAAAAATGACTTTGGCCTTTTTTGCATCTGTAGGAGGAAAAAAATGTAGTTTCCACAATGAAACTGAAAATATTTTTCATATATATGTAAATAATGTATTTATCTCAGAATAATACATGTAGTTTTTTTTAATCCCTTCCCATTTATAGCAGCCAGGATAAAATAAAACCCAAAATAAGCCAAAGATGTGTTATTTTCCTTAAGTATATTTTTAATTTACATTAATTAGAATGAATATTTACAGTTTTGAGTGTTATATTCAGATATATATATTTATATTCAGGTATATATATTTTTCCATTTGTTGTTATCAAAGGAAGAATCGTGATGTGCGTCTCTGATAATCCTTGCATGGATGTTTTCCGGTCTTTTGGATTTGCTGCTGCCTTTCTGCAAACTCTGCATCTAGATTCTGAAAGACATAT
Source organism: Xenopus tropicalis (assembly GCF_000004195.4). Taxonomy (NCBI): domain Eukaryota; kingdom Metazoa; phylum Chordata; class Amphibia; order Anura; family Pipidae; genus Xenopus; species Xenopus tropicalis. The sequence continues at coordinate 125,133,490 of NC_030679.2, forward strand.
TAACGTTAGTGTGTATGTGCTGGTTTAACTACTGTCACACGTAGGCCTGCGAATAAACACAGGCCAAGAAACTGCCACAATGCTTCTAAAAGTTTATTTGCCTGCACTTGGAGCCACCGCATTGGTCTGTGTAAAGGCACCCAGAGTGGATTTTTAGCACAGAACTACGTACATACAGTTCTGTGCCAAAATCTGCTCCATATACCAATACAATGGCTCCAGAAAGGGCACATAAAATAGTGTAGGGGGAATTCTTGCCCTGCATATCCGCAGACCAAGAATCGCCCGCAGTAGCCTCAGGATGGATGATATCAATGTACATTTGAAAACAATGGCAAAAACAGAGTCACCTCTTTACTCAGCCTCAGGCGTTCTTTCCATTGTTCAGATTCCATACTGTGCTCTGCATCTAGCTTCTGCAACTTCTTTGTCTCCTGTGCTTGCAGTGTTTGTATCTTCTCTTCCTGAGAAAAGCCAAAAACAATAGAATAAAAAAAAATACAATAGCCTTGGGGGGGACCCTTTTGATACACTGAAGATATTGGAATATCGTGAGCCTTGCAGTGTAAAATAAGATAATTGCTTAGTATATGAAAGTTGGCATTTTAGGCATGAGAAATAAAAAGGTATTGCCTTGGCTTCCAATAGCAGTATGCTACCAGCTCTTGGTAAGACACTGGGATCCAGAATCAAATGACCACGTCTATAACAGCACACCCTCCAATGTGCTGAGTGTCAAACTGGGCCACCAGGACACTGGGAAAAAACCCAGTGGGCCCTGTCAGCCTAGACCCCGACCCTTGCCGGTGTTTCCCCGGCTGACTGTTCCTCCCCTGACAGGGGAGGACTTTTGTTGCGGGGACCCTGCAGGGGATGCGGCTGGCGGTGGCAGCCGCGGTGGGCCCTGCACCCCCCAGTCTGACCCTGAATGCTTTCTGTTCTATCTTGTAGCCGTTAGGAACAAGCTATTATTTTCATGGGGTTCCAGGAGAGCCAAGGACATGTGAGGAGTAAACAAACGTTGTTGTCTCTGCATGGTTTAAGTGAGGAAGATTTCCTTCAGTTTTTCCTTTCTATGGCACCCTCTAGTGTAGGTACACTCTTCACAGATACAAATCTGCCCATCAAATGACTTCATGGGGTGGTTCACCTTTAAATTAACTTTTAGTATGATGCAGTCATTCATATTCTAAAACAGTTTGCAATAGGTTTTCATTTTTTTTTATTTCTGGTGTCTTAAATTATTTTGTTTTTTGTTCAGCAGCTTCATTGTGGAATTGAGCAGCTATCTGGTTGCTAGGGTTAAACTTACCCTAGCAACCCGTCAGTAGTTTGAATGATAGACTCTGGGAGAGCCATGGAATAGAAAGATTTGTAATAAAAAGTAACAATAGTTAATTTGCAGAACAATAGTTGGGCTGAATAGGACATTGTATAGCATATTAAAAGTTATCTCAAAGCTGAACAACCCATTTAAGGCTGACATACTTAAACGTTTCAACTTCTAAAAATAATCCATCAGTCTTTATATACCAGGCTACTGCCATCCGCACAGTGCCAGCCTGTGTGCAGACGCAAGAAGTAGATTTTGATGCAGAAACACAAAAGTTTTCAGGCAGAGATACAGCCTCATGAGACAATAGGCAGGTCCGGACTGGGATTCAAAATAGGCCCTGGCAATCCAAGTACACAGAGGCCCAAACAGCCCCCACCAGCCCAATAAATAGTGACTGTCTATGGCATCTTACAGCAGCCCCTCTGGCATCTGCCAGGATCTACAGATTCAGTCTGGGCCTGGCAGTAGCCATAGGATATAGTGGGCACAGGCCAGCCAGAAACCCACAGGTTAGGTGCTACTACTTTAAATACAGGAATGGGGTCCGTTATTCGGAAACCCGATATCCAGAAAGCTTAGAATTACGGAAAGACTGTCTCCAATCGACTCCGTTTTAATCAAATAATTCAGATTTTTAAAAATAAAACAGTGCTTTGTATTTAAACCCAACTAAGATATAATTAATCCTTACTGGATGCAAAAAAAAAAAATCCTATTGGGTTTAATGTTTAATTGCTTTTTTAGTAGACTTAAGACTTTAATCCAAATTATGGAAAGACCCATTATGTGTAATACCCTTGGTCCCGAGTATTCTGGATAACAGGTCCTATACCTGTACTCGCAATTTCCCCCCACCCTCTCCAATGATGTCATACATGGGTATATAAAAAAGCACGGCATGTTAGTTTGGGATTGGCTTTACTAATAGGATAGTGTCAAATAGGGCTTTTATTATGCCTGCAGAGAAAAAGCAGACACAAACCTATAGGAACCTGGCTGGATTTTTTTCTGGTACTTCAGTTGTCTTTCAATGTAAGTTTGTAAATTTACTTTCCCTTTCGCTGTTTTTTTCCAGGAACCTTTAGTGCATTGTTTAGCGGTGACGAAAGCCGTAATATCCTCTTTTCCTTTTGAATTTGTGCTGTGAGTCAGTCTGGGAAAATCCAGGGAGGGAATATGATATCACGAGATCAGCACTGGAAAGTAGAATCCCCTTGAGAATGGTAACAGATGGTCTTTCCTGTCCACATGTGCTCCGCTAATATATACTGAGCATTATGCACACAAAATACAGCAGCACGTAGCTTTCTGCCCACAACAGTTTGTCATCCCTTATCCAAAGGATTCTCTCTTGAATTTTGTGAGAATTTTTCTTTCTAAAACAGTGCCAATTTCTTTCATTTAAAAATGATGAGATATATATATATATATATATATATACATATATATATATATATAGATGTAATTCTCTTCACTGCCTTTTCATTCCTTTGTTCGTTTGCTTGTTTTTATTAAACCTAAGGCATTCATTTAGAATCAAACGTATGCAGTGGATCAATAAATACAGGCAGAGCTGAACAAGTGCTGAAAATTTAGTCTGATTGGATGCAGACCTTCCCCTATTGAGATCACCGTGTATAAATCCTTACTCTGCATACTGCTTAGGGTATGTTGCTTTTACAAACAGTTTGTAACAATACTATGGTGGTACAAGTACAGAGAAGGGGGAGGAAGGAATTAAAATAGCAATTTATGATCAAATACTGATCAATTATGAATGCACCACCCACTTAACTATTGATACTAAGAAGTAACGGGTTGGTGGATAGGAACAATCAAATTTGATTACCAAATATATATGAATCACCAATTATCTATCTATATATATATATATATATATATATATATATATATATATATATATATATATACATACATAAAGAAACAGAGAGCTGCACACATGCGGACTATAGGAAAAAACAAAACATATTTATTGAAAAAGATCCGACGTTTCGAGCACTAACAGTGCTCTTCCTCAGGGACAAACCTGGTGTTAAAGTTGAACCTCCTGTCCAATCAGAAAGCAGTTCTGCGCAAAGAGACAATTTTTTTGCCAACTTCATTGTCAACAGGATCAGGTCTGTGATACACTGCCCAGTATTGGGCTCCTTGCATCCAGCAGTACATAGGCAGTTGGCTTGTTCAGCTAACATAATCCAGCCCTACCATGAACCCAAACATTTGGAACCAAAGGCAAATCCAGTCCTAGGCCAAGCCGGTGAGGAGCCCTGAGCAACCAGGCCTGCCCCCTATATTGCAATGCTCTATTTCAAAGGTAATAGTCATAATAAACTACTTCTCTGCTGTAGGAATAAAGCCCAGTGCATAGTTGTTTCACTAGAGTGAAGTCCAGCTGAGCTATTATAATTGTTTTCATTTTTTGTCTTTTGTTTAAACTTTAGGCTAAGGAATGTTTGTAGTTTCTTTAACAAATAAAATAAAAAAGTCACAATAACATAAGTTTAGTTATAGCTTTAGACCCAAACCTGAACATTCTTGCTGGCAGTGCCAGGCTTGTCTGGCCAATAGGGTAGCGCAGCAGCTTCCTAGCCATAGTACTTTGGTTTGTTCTCAAAAGCAGACACCATATTTATATGGCTGTAACATTGCTGAGCTTTGGCAGTGATGTACGTTGTGTTCTTTCAATTAACATGGAAATATATAAGTGTATTTTAAACAGAGGAGTTTGAAGGATCTATATACCCACTCCACAGCCCCAATTATAGTGATAGACAACTTTTATATTGTATTTCTTTAGGAAAATTTACATTCAACAAAATTTTATTGAACAAACTACGGATAATCACTGAATTATCCAAATCCAGTGAGTTTCTGCTTGTGAAAATCTGCTCATGATCAACAGGCTGAGCTCATTGTTTCCTGACAGCCACTAGTGGGAGTTAGCTCCCTGTTTTACCTATATTGTGTGTGTGTATTACATCTTATCATCACCTTATGTAACCATTCCCACTGTTATCATTATAATGATATACAGCAGGGGTCCCCAAACATTTTTACCCATGAGCCACACTCAAATGTAAAAAGAGTTGGGAAGCAACACAAGCATGAAAAATGTTCACGAGGGTGCCAAATAAGGGCTGTGATTGGCTATTTGGTAGCTCCTATGTGGGCTGGCAGCCTAAATGAGGCTCTGTTTGGCAGTACAAATGGTTTTTATGCAACCAAAGCTGCCTCTAATCCAAGAATTCAAAAAATAAGCACCTGCTTTGAGGCCACTGAGATCAACATCCAAGGGGTTGGGGGGCAACATGTTGCCCCCGAGCCACTGGCTGGGGAACGCTGATATACAGTATATATCACCAGTATATCTGGTCATTATTTTCATTTACTGCATATAGCATAAATATGAAATATACGCTAATAGCTATTTTACCTGTATCTGCTGTAGTTCATTGCATGTTTCTTCTAGATGTTGCTGAAGCTTCTTCATTTCCTCCTCTTGTCTCTGCTGCTGTCTCTGAGTCTCTGATTTCTGATAGGCCGTCTCTTGCAACAAGAACTAGAAAAAATTAAAAAAAATAAATAAATTGCGTTCAAGGTGAGCTCATATTTTAACTCCTGATTAGTATAACTAAGATAGATTTATGGCTGTATTCAGATGGTATGTTGTGTGAAAAACAAGAATGTGCCAGCGCATTATATTCTTGTAAATATAGAAGTTATGTGCTTAAAAAAGTGTTTTGGGGATGATTTATTGAAATTTTATCCAAAACCCCTAATAGTCCAATCATTTGTTCCCTTCATGCTGCTCCCTGTGCAGGGGGCTGCACTGTAGGATAGGAGCCAATCAGCAGCTAGGCAGACCTGATAGAGAACTGCAGCCTGTTGTTGCTTGTGTGACTACAGGGCTGTGATTGGTTAGTCCCCCTGCTTTGCTTCTGGCAGGGGATGTTAGGACACGCCCTCATTTAAAGCACAAACAGGAGCTGTAGCAGATATATAGGGAGCTCCAATAAAGGGGCCATTTTAAAAGATAATAGTTTTTAGCCCAGAGAGAAACCAGCACCATACAGTATATTATTCATTATTGTCTGCAAGATTGGAGGGGATTTTGGTTATGCTATGTGTCTCCTTTAACAGGAATGGGCGGATTGATTTTCTGTAGTATGTACTTGTTACCTGTTTACTTCTCTCCTTCTGTTCAGATGCACTCAGCCCTTGACTTTTAACCCTTTCCTTAAACATTGCCTGGCGAGCCCTGGCCTCAGTGCGCTGGGCTTTCTGCCACTGAGATCTCTCCTGCGTATGTTTGCTCTTCATGTCATCTACCAGTAGGCTCTGATAATGCTTCAGCCTCTCCATGTCCTGTAGGAATAACAAGGACAAATTCTTTCCTAGAATCACATTGTAACCCAAAAATTGCTATTGAAGATTTACTATATTTCTCAGATGTGGGGGCTCCTTACACATTGCCAGTGTAAAACAGATAATAAAATATTCATCTAATTGCTCTGTATTTCATTTATTTTAATATATCCCTTCAGGTCAGTATCCCCCCATGCATTGTCTCAGTCAAGTACTTTAGCAACATTTGCTTTATATGACTGCTAAATACAGAATATTGGCAGTCACATCTTCAGGCATCTGCTCATTCATCAGACTCTGCCCATGGCATACCTGGGGGTTAAAGGCAAACTCCACCCAAACACAACTTTTTTTTGAAAAGTAAATATAACTTCAAGCAACTTTGCAATTAAAAATATGCAGCATTTTCATGATTCTTAATGTTTCTTATCTTGAAACCCATTATCCAGAAAGTTCCAATTTACAGAAATCCCATCTCCCATAGACTCCATTATAAGAAAATTATTCTAATTTTTAAAAATGATTTTCTTTTTCTCTGTAATAATAAAACAGTACCTTGTACTTGATCCCAACTAAGATATAATTAATCCTTATTGGAGCCAAAACAATCCTATTGGGTTTAAATTATGTTTATATGATATTTTTGTAGACATAAGGCATGGAGATCCAAATTACAGAAAGATCCCTTATCTGTAAAAGCCCCGGGTCCTGAGCATTCTGGATAACAGGTCTTATACCTGTAATATGGTTTGGAACAGTTCCCTAAGCCCCGCCCACTGTTCCCCTGCTGATCTGGCTGACTACTTTGAGACTCAAAAAATGTAACAGTAGTCGATTGTCCTCAGCCTGCCTCCTCCCAATCCCACAATTCCCTGCACATGTGATGTCAATTAGGAAAGGAACATCACAGTGCAATGCATTGTGGGTTATGTAGTTCCTCCATACTATCAGTAAGCTGTGGAGAAGTTGTTACAATGTGAAACATCAATGTTTTAGTCCCTCCTCCCTGCCAGGATTTCAAATGATGCAGAAAGAGAAGAACTGTTTTGTAGCTGGATTTCAGCATATACAATGGTATTTATTCCTACTTTTTGAAGGAACAAATTACAGTGATAGGTATATTAGGATTATCTGTGTTGTGTGGGGCTCATTCGAAAGCTGGAGTTCCCCTTTAACTATGATAATATGGGAAATGTTCTGTTCATACCTTCTCATGCCTCTTGCGCAGCTGTTGCCTCTGTAAGCTGTGCTGCTCAGTAATGTGCTGTCGGAAAAGCTGATATTTCTCCTGTAAATGCCTTTCCTCCAGCTTCAGGATCACTGAATTACGAGCTGCAGAAATCGATCAGGCAAACAATGTCATTTGAAAACATTGCAAATAATTATCTGACATAACCAAATCTCATCATATATATGTAACTGGAAGCAGCTGATGCGTTGTCATTAAAAAGTTGTGTTTCAAACTGTTTTATTGAAAATTTGCCCCAAATCCCTACGCGCTGCTCATATCGCTTCCACTTCCTGCTGACTGAATTCTCTGGATGTGCAGGGGGGCGGCGGCACCCAGCACACTGCACTGTAGGATAGGAACCAAGCAGCAGCTAGGCTGACCTGATAGGGAACTGAAGCCTGTCTTTGCTTGTGTGAATGCAGGGCTGTGATTTGTTACTCCCCTCTTACTGTGCTCCTGGCAGGGGCCATTAGGACACACCCATCTGTCATTTAAAACACAGACAGGGGTCAAAGATGATCTATAGGGAGCTCCATTAAGGGGGCCATTTTTAAAAATAATGATCATTTTTAGCCCAGAGAGAAGCCAGTCCAGCACTATATATTATTCATTATTGCTTACAAGATTTTTACCAAACTTATATGTCACCTATAAGAGATTGGTTGCTTTCCAAACATATAACAATATCTCATTTAGCAAATTTCACTGAATGTAATGTTTTCCAATCCTGTCGCGTGACCTGCTTTAATACATCTGCTTTAATACCTCTAGATGGGTAGATAGCAGTGGCACTCTGGGGCCCTATCTTATTCACAAGATCCAGTGCAGATCCTGGGGCTGCTGCCGCCCCCTCTCTCCCGCTCTGTGCTTACAACTTCAGCATTGGAGTGGGTCCAGGGGGGGCGCATTGCTATTAAGCTCTCTGCACTAGCAGAGCCGGATTTTCATTTTAAAAACAAAAATGTGGCTCTTAGAGTTAGCAGAGGCAGCCTTTTTACCCCCCGGTAACTGGCCTCTCACTGCTGCCTGAGCCAAGGTTCTCACCCTGACAAGATATTCATATCTAACTCTTAAAATGTAATCATGCTGACCATATTTATCTCCCACCTACCTTTCTTCAGATTATGGATTTTGCAAAGGTTCTCCTTCTCAATACTCATAACTTTATTCTTGTGATCGGTGACCACCTTCTGTAAAGCTGTGTTTAGTGCCTGCTGCTGTACTAACAGGTATTGATCCTAAGAAAACATAAAACAAACACCAAAACATTTACCATCATGACTGACTTCTAAAAGAACGGGGTTTATTAATCAAATTCATTTTATTCTTTCATTAGGCAGGAAACCCTCCATGATACTTTCCACCATACTTCAGAACTAGTCCCTCTTTCTTTTCTCAAATACAAAGACAAGCGTGCGTGTAGCTCACCTTTGTTTTTCTGGTGGTTTATTGTGAACTGCAAATGTGTAGATTTACCCAAAGGGTAACTCAGATCTACCAGAAGTCATACCAGCAAATACAAGGCATAATAAAGACCTGAATCAATGTATTGTAGGAAAGGTCTTAAAAAGAAACTGAAACATCACCTTTCTAAATCTATTGTCATCTTAAGCATTTCTAATGGTGCCTTTAACATTTGATGAAGGCTGAGGAGCTATGATACCTTACTGGAGACCATATCATACCTAACTGTAGGTACTGTTTGTATCCATCTGTTTTCTAAAATTATCAGTGGTTAAAAAGTGTACAAGCAGAACTGTTTGCATGGAAGAAGATGGTAAATCCTCAGAGAAATAGGAGGAGGAAGGGCAAATGGGCAGAAAGTAGATGAGGGTGGTCATAACTGTTGGAATGCAAGAGCTGGATGGAAGGTAGCAGTGCAAAGGGAGCAGTATGAATGTAGTATGCTAGAATCATACACAGATGTACATGGGTTGGTTGTTTAGATTATCTGAATAATGAGTATTATCAGCCAGTGAGCAGTCTTGGGCAGACCCCCTGACATACTGTATATGTCTGCTTTTGTGGATAGCACATTCATTCTTATGGCTGGAGTAGCATTTACATGTCAACCCAGGGCCGCCATCAGGGGGGCGCTAGAGTTTTCCTAGATCGGGCCCCCTTTAATCAATTCCGGGCCCTCTCACTGCTGGCATACTCCGTTATGTCCTGGCGTTCGCCGCTACATCAGCGCTTATATAAGGTTGCGCCACGTGCGTAGTGACGTCACACGTACAGGGCGCAACCTTATATAAGCGCAGAACCACCAATGTTTTAGGGGGCCCTGGGCTGGCTAGCAATGTTTTAAGGGGCACCTGTTCTGGCACCAATGCAAAATGTAACCCCTGGCCACAAATGTTTTAGGGGGGCCCTGGCTACCAAAGTCTGTGTGTCATTTGCGTTGATGGGAGTGGTCACTGGGGGAGGGGCCATTGGGGGCGTGGAAGGAGGGGGGCCCAAAAATTTTGTTGTGAGGGGCCCTGTGATTTCTGATGGCGGCCCTGTGTCAACCTACAGAAGGATCACACCACCTCTGGCTTTCCATGCTGTGGCTGCTTACGGTAGCAAGGTGCTATACACACGTTATCATTTCACCTCTTGCCACTTCTCCTTCAACTCTGCTTTCTTCTTAGCCAGCTCCTTCTGCTGCTGGGACTTTAATCTTAGGGCCTCCTGACGCAAGCGGTTAGTGTGTTCATTCTCTCTTCTCATCCGTGCCTGCTCCATCTGCCTCTCCAGCGCCTCAATCTCATGGTCATAATACTGTTTCTTTCCCTGTGTGAACACAAGTTCTGCCTCCATTAAAGTCTCCCAGTGCAAATATGAAAACCATTGACTGAATGTCCCAGGCAGCAGGGCCAATTTGGTTATTAGCACAATGTATTGTTACGAGCCGTATAAGCACTCCTGCACTTGATTAAAGCCCTACTAAAATCCAAACAAAATTGGGGTATGATGAGGTTTATAGCTATAGACATACTTTATATCCCATTATACATGCTATCTGCTATAATATTTGCTTGTTTGGCAAGATCTCCAAACGAGTGGATCTTTTCCCATTGTGCCTACCCAAGGTGAGCAATATTGGGCTAATGTAATCGTTGGACCCTAGGGCCAAACGATCAAATTACTACAACGGAGATGGGAGTGGTCGGAGCAAGGACACATTAATGAGCCAATGCGGTCCCCAATCTGACTAGAAAATCAAACCTGCCTGATCGACACCTGGGCAGTTTTCAGCCAAATATTAGTCGGGTAGGACCATCGGGGTCCGCATATAGGACAGAAAAGTTGCAGAATCGGCCTAAAGGACTGCTTGTGTATGGCCACCTTAAATTAATCTGAAAGATTTCAGTCTGTTGGGAATGATTTATGGGTAATGGGGGAAAAAAGACTTTGATTTTCCCTTACTATAATTTCCTGCTCGACGTTGCGGAACATCACCTCCCTCTCTCTCTGCATCCTCTGCTCTAGCTGGCTCTGTGACTTTTTCTCTTCTTTCTGCAACAATCTCAGGTGTTGCAGCTCTTGTCGCCTGCAGTAGAATAACAGAGATGGCTGGTTAACAGGGGCAGGAAGGCCTTTGGGAGGTATTTCCTATAGGCTTGCATTGCTGAAATCATAGCTGTCTCACCTTACTGAGCGTTCCTTGTCATCTCTGATACCCAAATCATTTTTACGCTTGCAAGATGATACACTGACCTCCTTCCCATCCACTATAAATTTTCGTGTCACGCGGACGGTTTTCTGTTGGTCGTTGGGCAACTTTCCCGTCTGATCTGCAAGGATGTCACTTTTCTACAACAGACATGTCACACTTACTTCAGTCTGATACCCTGACCGTTATATGAAATACCCTTAACATATGCCAGATCTCTCATATCACATCAGTAGAAGAGATTTGCTTTACAAAAGGAATCAAAACAGGCATACTTCTACTTTAACAGCCTCTCTGTCTAGACCATACAGCTGCGTCTCTGGCTATGAAGGAAGTGACTATCAGCTCCATAGACTTTACATTTTCTGGTTGCTCTCTGATTAGGGCACTAGCAGGTAAGGGGTTTATGTTTAAAAGGTATATGTATATAAATATATATATAGATATACTGACACTTCTAAATTGATATGTAAACAAAGGTCTTGGACCAGATGTTATTCATCCCGGGGTACTAAAAGAGCTTAGCACTATGACTGCCAAACCTCTTTACTTTATTTGAGGGCTGATGTGTTGCTGAGAGATTGGTAATATTACTAATGTGGTGCTGATATTTAAAAACTGATTATGTTCTCAGCCTGTTAGTCTGACATCAGTAGTAGGAAAACTTTTGGAAGGGGATATAAGAGATAAGATACTTGATACATTAAAAATACTATGTGTTTGTGCCATCATGGTTTTATGTGTAACTGATCTTCCCAGACTAATTTAATTGAGATGAGCAGGAACTTAGACTCTGGGGTGGCAGTGGATGTGATCTACTTAGACTGCTAAAGCTTTTGAAACAGTACCACACAGAAGTTTAATAGCTGAATTGAGAAATATTGGCCTCAGTCTTAATATTTTTACTTGCATAGAGAACTGGCTGAAGGATAGATAAAAAGTAGGGGTAAATGGAAGATTATCATATAGACCAGTGGTATTAGGGGCGTACCACAAGGGTCTGTCTGTGATTTTTTGCTTTTTAACTTGTTTATTTATGAGCTTAAGTAGGCATGAAAAGTACTAACCATTTTTGCTGATGATATTAAAATGTGCAAGATCATAAGTTCCATGCAGGATGCTGCCGCTTTGTGATTTTACTAACTTGGAGAACTGGGCAGCAAACTTGAAAATGAGGTTTAATGTTGATAAATGCATGGTGATTCTAAGATCTACAGTTAGTATAGATATAAGTATCTATAGGTTATATATGGGAGTATATAGATAGGTTGGTGTGAGTGTGTGTATAGGGGTTGAACTTCATAGATTTTGGTCTGTTTTCAACCCACTACGTAACTATGATATTCTGGTAGTACCAAGTATGCTATAGGGTGCTTGATAAAATGCCTATTCACTCTGAATGCTGTTACAGCTGCAATTTTTATTATTCATTTATTACTATAAAAAGAAAGAAAAATAAATGATTTGTAAAATGTTATCTATAAATTTCAATATAGAGTGTTACTGTGGCAGGAATATGTGTGTTTTATTAACATCGCCATTCCTATACTAGTTTCAGGATTTATTGATAATTCAACTGTAAAGTTAAATATAAATAACAGATTTCACTCAGTATGGGACCTGATATCCAGTATGGGACTAGGTATAAGACCTGTTATCCAGAATGCTCTGGACCTTGGGTTTTCTGGATAAGGAGTCTTTCCATAGTTTGGCTTTCCATACCTAAAATCTACTGAAAAAACTGATAAAGGACATTTTTAAAATTTGAATTATTTGCTTATAATGGAGTCTTTGGGAGATGGCCTTCCCATAATTCAGAGCTTTTTGGAAAAGGGATAACAGATCCCATGCCTGTATTTCCCTTCATTGTCTGATATAAGTAACTTATTTATGTATCTTGACATAGGGGCAGATTTATTACATATCAAACTGGGTAATCCAGAAGCACCAAGCACTAAGCTCTAAACCCTTGCCTCCCAATACAAATTGGATACAGGGGGAAAGGATTCAGATAAATTGTTCCTAAAATGTTGGTAATGTTCTACAGAGCAGTAACTATCATTATAGCCTGGTAAAATATTATCTACAACCATTTAATAATCGGCCCCTAAATATTGTTGTTTATATAAGGTTCAAAGTGGAAGTTGCCCCCTGGGATATTTGCCCAGCGCCCATAAGCAGAACCCTGTAGTTAATTACATATTTCATCATTATCTGGCTCAGACACTTAAACTACCTTAGTACATCTCTGGCTATGCCCTGAAATATATATATCTGACTTATAGATTTATCTAGACACTTGTTGGATTTGATGTTTCTGCCTACCTGCCCAATCCTATGTTATTATTCAATCCTATTATTATTAGGAAAGGTAATTAAACACAGCACTAAGGGTTAAAGCATAGAGACCATGCAGTTCTATGCAGTTATATTCTAGGAGTCCAAATAGAGAACCTTTTTATACAAATGTTTTTTATATATGTATCTGGGAGCTGAAGCAGAGTGTTGATATATGATAATGAAAGGCTCTTACCGGTACAGGGGGTTCTGCATGTATATTAGACTCTCCCGTCGTAGTATCTTCCGCTAGTGTCTCCTGTTTCTGCACAACGGCCCTTCCATTGCGTTCTTGGGGACATACTGCCCATGAACATTGAGCAAAGTTGAGCCTTTTTGAAGGGCTGTAAGTCACCTGGATAGGTTCATTTCCTCCAGTTTTCTCACCAAGGTCTGTGTCCACAGCAGGACCTAAATGTCCCATTTCAGGTGTCCCTACAGCTGATACATTGTCATTCGTTATTGGATGGGGCACTTTATCTGCAAACTTTATGTTACCCTCCTCTTTTTCTTGTAGTTGTACTTGTTTCCTTCTCCATGATACAGGTACGGACAAACTTCTAGATAGTTTTCTGTTAGAACTGCGCACATTTTCACTACTTCTCCGCCTGGATTTATCAAAATGGGTAACCTCTAGAGACTGGTGATGGTAGGCAGATGTAATTATGTTACTCTGGGGTGAAAGGCAGAAACTTTCCTGGGGTAAATGCTGTCCCATAATATTCCCATCTGCTCTTCTTGTTCTTCCAGTAACCATTTCTTCTATTTGAGGCAGATCAGTAGGCTTCAGCTTTCCTGGCTGAGAAGGAATGCCTTGTAGGACTCTTTGGTGTTTCTGCTCATTGCTGCCATTCTGATCATCAACTTGCCATCTGACTGAGGCTCTAAATTCCCTTTTTAATGAGGAAGCAGAATGGGTGTGTTTTATATCTTTGTTGGGAAAATAAGAATAAACAGACCATGAGCACCGTGCAGCATTAAGCCGTTGGAGAGGCCTATCAGTTTTGTGAGCCAATTGCTCTATGTTTGTGTCTTCCTTGACAGTCCCGCTATTTAGTGCAGAGTCTAAGTCTATAGTTTGATTTGTTTTATCAGTTTCACTTTTATCTTTTAGGGTGGAACATGATCGATTACCTCCTGGTTTATTTGCATCTTCCATTTGATGTTCAAGCAATGTTATTTTTGCCTTATCTGTTGTGATTGATTTCCTTGCTAAAGGCACAGTCCAGTATATGAATGGATGAGTTTGAGCTCCGTTCACATTTCCATAGCTTCTCCACTTTGAGATTGTAAGCTTTGGTGAGACAGAATTAAGAAATTCCAAGGTTCTGTGTCCATATTTGGAGAAATCCAATTTTTCTATTGCACATTCTTCAGACTTCATTATTTTAAAATCACTTGTAGGTCCAAGGGGTGAAATGGGGATTTGATTGACAGAGATTCCTGTATCATTCTTGGAGTATGTTGAAAAATCTGAATTTGGCTGCCGATCCATCCTTGTGGTCACACCTTCTCTGTGAGTGGTAGCTTCCGGCTGTATATGTTTTTCAGTCGTATGATTGTGATGTACCAGTAATTCAGATTGTTTTTGTTTGTATGGAGAGATCTGAGGGTCTTCATGTTTTTCCAGATGCTGTTCCTGTGATTTACTCTTTTCCCTCGTTGATGATGCCTTAGTTTCCATTGGCAATGTAAGAAGAGACTGTGAGTGCAACTGTAAAAAAGTCTTGTTAGATTTCACAGTCAAATGACATTGAGATAAATAAAGCCCATGTGGTTGTCCTTCAGAACCTGGTCTCACCATTGTATTCCTGCTCTTTTCACTGTTTGGCTGGAATTGATCTCCTGAGGAACTACACAATGGATCACTGCTTTTCCACCTGGGCTGTGATTGCAGGACAGGGGTGATTATCTTGCTGACACCAGAGATGTTGGCTTCTGTATGCCATTTGGATGTTGAGCTAGTCATATTGCTTTTGAGTATCTCTTGAGTTTGTAGGGTTGGACTTACTGCTTCTCTCTCAGCTTGTCCATTACTTGGAAGGGTCAGGTCCTGCTGTGTAACTGGGCTCAAGTTCACAAGTTCTTTATCATCTGCATCAACAACCTTCATGCCCTGACCTTTATCCTCTGCAGGTTTAGGGTTTACATGTACATCCAATCCTGAATTTACATGCCCTGCAGGAACATCATGGAGGGTGTTTTCCTCTTTCACTTTCTGATGGTCGATCTCTGTTGTGGCTTCCAGGTCACTTTCAGTCTTCCATTTAACTGATACTTTAGTCTCCCTGACTAAGGAAGGAGCAGAAAGTCGACGCATCTTTTTCAGGAAACTTGACCCTCTCCTGTCTTTTTGAGGTGCATCGTGGTTGGAGGACCTTGAATGGTTTTCTTGGTCAGACATCTGAGAAACAGATGGTAAGCCATTCTCTTGTTTTACTGGTAACAAAACTACTGAAGACTTTATAACGCCTACACCCATTGCTTCCTCAGGAACAGACAGTGGAACAGGTTTCTGAAAGCAGAAATTGAAAAATATACATTTTAATACCTCAGCAACAGTTGATATTTTATTATTTTTAGATCTATATTTTGCAACATTTATTATATTTCCACACTTAATTTAGTGGGAAATGAAATCAATTCTATAGCGCTTTTCTCCCATGGGACTCCTTTTACAGCAAGCAAGGCAGCCATTATGGGAGCACTAAGTATGCTGGGATACCAGGAGATAAAGTGACTTGTGGAGGGTCACAGGGAGTTGCCACAGGGAATTGAACCAGGGTTTGTAGCACAAGATCCCACATCTCGTCCTAAGGGAAAGGTTTAATCTGTAACCAGCAAAATAAATTGATCTTTTGGTCTGCATTTGGAAGGATTAGGAAAAGGGCATATAATGACGGCTGATTTTTACCCATGTTATCTTCCCTACAGTCTGTTATGCTGCAGCATATCAACCTACCAATTTGTTATGTAACTGGTAGCACAACAGTTTACACAGTTATATTCATAACTACAGAATTAGACACGGGAATAGAACTGGTCATTTGACTCACAAAGCTGCAGATAAAATTGTAGATGAACAACAAGGAAGCTCACAAGAAGAGTATATATACTCCTTTCAAACATACTGCACTATATTCTTTATTGCTGTGCGCTTCCTTGTAGTTCATCTACAACCTTATCTGGTTTTAGAAACCTGTACAGAGGGGAAGAAAAAGGAAGCTGCACCATTTTTTTATATTCATCAGAAGACCACACAAAGCACTGGCCACATATTGGCTTTGGGTCACACAGTTATAGGTTGCAGTCGGGAAGCATCTCACCTGAGCATCACTGTCCTTCTGCTTTTCAACTTCTTCCTCCTCTGTCACTTCTGCCAAGACCTCAGCTACCAGCTCCCTGAGTGGCTGGTTGTCACTGACCTCTGATACAAAGGAATGCTGGGGCAAACAGGCAGAAGCTCGGTCAACCGAAAAATAATATTCTTCCCAAAATGTTCAACTTTGGTACAACGCTAAGCAAAAATGTTTGGAATCCACACCATATATAATAATCTACGAATGCTCAGTTTCTCTTTGCGGGTCTCTTGCTTTCACTAACCTGTAGAAGTTGGCTGACAGATAATCTTTCCTGGGGACTCCTCTGTAGGCACTTCTCTAGAAAGTTGTTAAAGTTCTGGGACCTGTATGGAGTTAAAACAAACCGCTCTAAAACAAAATAATGCTGAGTTTAGTCTGGCCAGTTAGGGCGATACAAAGAAAGACTATGCTATGTCATGTTCTTTGTACTTGTATTCTTCTACTACTTATATGATAATATTATATTGATATCACTATAATGATATTACTGAGTCTCTTCATGCTATGCCATTGACTCACCAGAGCCGCTTATACTTCAGACATGGAGGCTGTGACTTGATAATCTTTAACAAGACGCGCGTAGGATTCAGATCATGATTTGGAGGCTCTCTCTCGGCCAGCTCTATCAGAGTGACTCCTAGAGACCACACGTCTGCCTTGGAGTCATATGGTGCATCCTTGCATGTCTCACACATTACGACCTCTGGGGCCATCCTGCAGACATGTGGGTGGGAAAGATCTGCTGCTTTTAAGAGACTGTATACAAATATCTGCCCACTGCAAACCTATAGCTCAACTAAAACACTATTGAGAGATATCTTACTATTCTGAACCTATTTTGGCTTCACAAAATTAATCTTTGGGTGAAGACACACGGAGCTTCTAGTAGCAGCTACTTTTTCTCAGCTACTAAATGCCAGAAAGTAACTTGCCATAGACAATACTGAAAATTGTCTCTGCTTAAATACACACAGAGACAGTTACCAGTAAATGATCAGCATTGTCTATTTTAGTAGCCACGACAAGTAGCTGCTACTAGTAGCCCCATGTGTCTTCACCCTTATAGTGTCTTTCATGGTTTGCATACAAACTGCCAAAAAAGGGACCATCAAGAATGCAAGCTATGATATTAAATAATTTCTTCCTCGGTTTTCTTTCTCAATGCTGTATTCATTTTTACTATGTAGACCAGTGATCCCCAACTAGTGGCTTGTGAGCAACATTTGCTCTTTTAAAAATGGCCACTTGGACCAACATAAAAGGGGGTCTTTAATGTTGGTCCAAGTGGCCACAAAGTAGTGCTTATTTTTAAATCTCTGGCTTAGAGACAAGTTTTGGAAGCACAAAGACACAGTTCTATTCCAAGCAAAACCTCCTGCAGGCTAGCAGTCAACATAGGGTTACCAAATAGCAAATCACAGCCCTTACTTGGTATCCCCAAAGAACTTTTTTCATGCTTGTGTGGCTCACCAACACTTTTTTTTTAACATCTGAGTGTTTGGGGATCCCTGTTGTAGATGGAAAGTCTGACTCACCAATAAGGAGTTCCGATGAAGGAGCTTCGCCGTTGTAGTGTCTGGGTGTTAACTGCAGAGACTCCAAAGTCAGCTGTCAACAAAATACGGGGCAGAAATGTATCAGCAATCTACACTTTTAATATACCTATATTCTAAGGCAACATGTGCAATTGGAAAAATCTTTTCTAGTCTATTTGATCCTAGAATGACTTTATTATAGACACTTCATATATTGATTCCCTCAGCTTATTGAGCAAGTACGGCTGTATGCCAATAATTTCCCTTTTAGACTCACTTACCTAGTCGGATGTCGCCTTGCTGAGTGAGAAGGATGTTGCCAGCCTTGAGGTCTCTGTGAATGATTTTGTGGTTATGCAAGTACTGAAGGGCAAGGAGTGTCTGGAAGCAGACCACACTGATCTGGGACTCTGTGAGACCACGTCCAAGCTCTAAAGACAAGACACTGGGCTGATTATGGTCAAGCACTTATATAATTACACAACCAGTGTTCCTGGTACATGAGTAAGAACTACTAAATAAATCAGAACATAAAGGGTGACAATAACACTTATAAAATCAACAGGTCAGTGTCTATAGCCCATTTCCCCAGATAAGTGCTTGCACAATCACACTCAACATTATATACATATTGGTAAATATCTACACAAGACTGGTGTGGAACTGACCCAACATGATGCCATCAAGGGCTCCACCAGCGCAGAACTCCAACAGAATCTGGGAAAAAGAAAAAAAATGAATGATCTGGCAATTATGTACTTGTGAGTTTGTGAAGACTACATGTGCCTTGAGCTTGCAACACATCATGAGCAATCACACAACTGGTAGCCTTCTCTATGAGTAGAACACAATAGCAATATTCCTTCCCCTTACCCAAAGCTTCTTTTCCCAGTATGTTGCCTCCAGTAGTGCAAGGATGTTTGGGTGCTGGCACTGCCCCAAGATATTGATCTCTGCCACATGATCCTCAAGAGCTTCTTCGGAGGGTATGTCCAACACCTTCACAGCAGCAAAGTTCCTGTTCCCTCTGTTCTGTGCCTGCAGACCAATCACAGTACAAGAATTGGGACATTTTCTGGACACACAACTTGCACTACAGCACATATGTATTCACCAATATCTGTGATGTTGTTGCTTGTTCTCAGCTGATACACCTTTGTGTGGCACTTGAATGAAACTCAAAGACACTATATGCACAAAAAGATGGTTTCCTGCTCAAATACAACCTTTGCAACTGCCATGTTTTGTGTGACCCAATAATATTCCACTCACTGCTTTTAACTGAAAAGTCCTAATATAGATGGTCCAAATCCAATTTATCAATTTAATAAAGATGGGTCTGGTCTGTCAGACCAATATCTAGGCAAAAATCGGGCAGATGTAAATCGGGCAGGTTTTAAAATCTCATCGAGATAAGAAGCACATTGGCCTGCATTCTGTGGGGCCAAATGATTGGATTAATCAGATATAGCTAACCTCAAGATGGGCATATCAGGGGAAAGATGCAACCTTGCCAAACAAGCAGATATTTCAGTATATGACAAGCTTTACACCGGACTCATCTGTGTTTTTAAGTTACTAGTTAATGATTAGTTAACATTACATTTTCTATAAAGCGCTGCTGTTATGTCACATTGGTAAGACCTGATACCCCATTGAGTTACTTGTTCCATATCCAACTGATTAAGGAGTGATCAACAGGGAATCCAAACATTCTTTTTCAAGGACTTTTGGAAAGATAAGTTGTGACCGTCAAAACACCTACAAATTCCCTACTGTGTCACAACCCCATATTACAAACAAATCTTTTGATTGCCTAAAGGTTTTTGGGGTGAATGGCCTCTTCCACTCTTTGGATTAGAAATTGACTTTGTATTTGCACAGTTGAGTCACAGGAAAGACCACATCGCAGGTTAACAATGTTTCACAATTTACAAGAGGGGCCATTCAGTTCTAAACAAAGCCAACACTGTTAGCATCAAAAAGAGAAGAGAAAGGGCTCCCAGCATGCCATGCCTATGGTTCCCACTGAGATCATAGTTAACTAGATTTATCTGGACAATCTCTTGCTTGATAGGTATGTCTGACCATTGGAATACTTGTTGGCCCATTTTTTTTCCAGTTCAGCACAACTGATTAAAATAATCTAACTAAAAAAGAGAAATTAGATGTGTGTTTTTCCTGCTGTAATAATTTGTGAAAACGAAATGCCAGCCAATTAGTTGGAGAAAAGCTGATGACCATAACCATCAGAGCAGAGATGCATTTCATCCACTTCCTTGAGGGCTCTGCCACACAAGGGAGATTAGTCACCCGCGACAAATCTCCCTTGTTGCGGGCGACTAATCTCCCCGATATGAAATCTCCCTTGTTGCAGGCGACTAATCTCCCCAAAATGACATCCAACCGGCGAAAATGTAAATTGCCGGTGGGATGGCATACGCAGCAAGGCAACTTCGGCGATTTCTGCAAATCGCGGCGCTGTGTATGCCATTTTGGGGAGATTAGTTGACTGCAACAAGGCAGATTAGTCGCCCTCGACAAATGTGTGTGCCAGAGCCCTAAGAATGAGATCAGTCAAGGCCATGGCCAAACAATATCTAGTACTGTACATTTCCATTGCCAAAACCATATCTTGGGCAACCTATTAGTGTTAAGGTGGCCATACACATTGAAATCTCCTCATTTGGTGAGATCTTCTCCTGATATGCCTACCTAAGGTGAGTAATATCAGGTTAATTTGATCATTTGGCCCTAGGGCGGGCATAGGCACCGTCAGACCAAGGACCTCATTAACGGCCGATGTGGTCCGCAATCCAATGGAAAATCAAACCTGCCTGATGGAGATCTGACAAATTTTAGGCCAGATGTTGACCAGGCATTATCCCCCAGAGGAGTTTTGGTTTCTGACTTTTCTCACTTGCTCCTTACCCAGACCACTACCTGTCTCTGACTTCATTTTTTCTTTGTTTTTTGTCATCCTGTCCCTTTCCAGTTCTATCGTCCATCCAATCCATCCATCTTTCTTCTCCTGACTCTTTCCAGCATTCAAATGGGGGTCACTGACCCCAATATCCAAAAAACAAATATTCTATAAGGCTACAATTTTATTGTCATTGATACTTTTTATTACTCATTTTTATATTAAAGCCCTCTCCTATTTGTATTCCTGACCCTCATTTAAATCAGTGCCTGGTTTCTAAGGTAATTTGGACCCTAACAACCAAATAGCTGCTAAAATTCCAAACTGGAATGCTGCTGAATAAAAAGCGAAATAACTACAAATAATTAACCACAAATAATACAAAAAAAAAAAAACAATTGCAAATTGTCTCAGAATAGCACTCTCTACATTATGCTAAAAGTTAATATAAAGGTGAACAACCTAGTGTCCCAGCAGGGGTGTAACAATAGGGAAAGCCAACCCTGTAGATGCAGTGTTGGACTGGCCCACCAGGATACCAGGAAAACTTCCAGTGGGCCCAGCTGTAAGTGGGCCCTCCTGCTCTTGAACATTTGGCCATTCATGGTCATTCCCTATTTCTGAACAGGAACAAAGAGGAGAAATAGATGGAAGAATAGATGCTAGCATGTAAATAAAGGAGACTAGGAGAATAGAGTGGTTGAGTGAGAAAAGGATTAAAAATAAATTGGAGAGTGGGCCCAGGGTCTAAGGTTTTCTGGTGGCCCCTGGGGTCCCAGTCCGACACTGTAGATGGAATGGAGCCTGGTGGTGCACCAAATGATAAGCAGCTTCAATATCTGTTAATCAAAAATGTCTTTATTTCAGAGATGGATCCTGGAAGTATTTGGCAGCGGCACCAAGTAACCACTAGTTATGCCACCGTGTGAGAAATTGATAGGTAGATGGAAAACTCTCGCTCATTATCTGGAAGGGTTGCATTGGTCATTTCCAAATGTAATTCTTACCCAAATTTCTGTACATGGTTGAACACTCGAAAGGTAAGAGGAATTTGAGATTTTTTTTTTCAAACAATTTTTCTTTATTAATAAATAAGCGAGCATCTATTTGGGATCTGTCTTTCTGCACAACCATAATGCAGATACCTATTAGTCGTCTGTAATGGTTGTGTTGTTGTTTTTTTGCCTGTTGTTTGGTGCAGACAAACCACACATTCAATCTAATGCAAACCTATATGACCCCAGATTTGTGTTTCATGCTCTGCCTGATACAGTTCTGATGAAACCAACAGGCTGTGAAATCAGTTGCATGCTGGTGGTTTAGTAGAATGTAAAATCAGATATTGATGCAGTATGGAGGCAAGGCCCCAGAATCATTCAGTTACTATGTAATTACATGTCTGCCATCTATAAAGCAAATGCTGAGGCCACCCGGGGAGATTTAAGTCGGTCAATGTAATTATAGCACCTCTGGGGGTTCAGCAGCTTCCGTTCCATGAGGGGTAAGAGATTGGTGGGAAAGAGTCCTTTAGGGCCAAGGCCAGGGCTGGCATTGCAGACTTATTAGGAATGTATTTGCTGGTATAACTGGTTGTTATGCCCTTGGCCTGCCCCAACCCACCCCAATTTTCTGTCCCATCTTCATTATTCCGCCGGTCACTGTACAACCCTGTCCTACTTACTGCATCCCTGCCCAATATGATGCTTTAAGTCATGACCCTGCCCCTTATGTCACCCATTATCTATTTGGAAGGGGGCAGCAAGTCATCTTACAAAGGTTGGCAGCTCCGCTCCGGCTATTAGTAAACAGGTACCAGCAAGTTATTTCTGATTGGCTGTTTACGAAAGGCAGGGGGATTTCGAGAAACAGAGGGCACAAATCTACCCTTCAACTCCAAGCACAGTTGTGATTAGTTCAACTGGCAGTATGGAAGCTTCTTTCTAAGGCAGAAGAAGTCCCAAAAAAGCTACAATGTTCAAGATTGTCACATAGTGCAATAATCTCATGATCTGGGTCTTTGACCCATTTATTTAAGCTGCTTCCTCCAGGCAGTGGCCAATTGCTTGGTTTAACCAGAGGGATGGATGTGAATGGGCTTTCTGAACAACTGAGGACCCAAATGTCCTGATGGCCCAGTTACATGTCTGCTTCTGGTGGGCCACCTTCTGTCATGATATTGAAGGATCTAGCTCACGCTGAGTTGACTTCCCTCTGGTGTATATATGGGGCACATTAGCCAATAGCGCCAGAGAACTTTGTGGCTACTTGTTGTCGCTTCAACAAAGAGCAATAAATTACATGTCTGTAAATTTCCTCATATTTTAACACTGCAGAAAAGATACCACAGACAGTTACCTAGTTACAATGCTGGGCCATGCAAAGCATCGCTCTACTAGTGTCCTTATGAGCCCACAGACCCCTTCCTTCCTTCCTTGCAGTGACTGTTGCCAAATAACTAAGCGTGGCCTAGTGCTGGTTTAGGGTATGGCATAGAAGGTATGGGGTGACCCCCAACATCAGCAGGCCCCATGCACAAGGACAATAAAAGAACATATTATATTTTATATTGTGCAACATCAGTGTTGCCAAACCTGTTCACCTCCAGATGTTTATTTGCTTCATTTGATAGAGGACACTAGAAGTTCTAGTTGAACAACAATGTGGAAGCCAAAAGAATATAATATGACCTTTATCCTTTTAACTTACAGGGGTCCCCTTGGTGTGGGGAGGGGGTGGAATAAATATCAAGGCACTGGCCTTAATGGCCTAAATTCTATATATATATGTATCTGCTATAGCAACAATCAGTATCTGATGCTGTCTGCAGTTTTTGTGGTTTATCAAACATCTCACAAGCACCGGAAGGAAACAGCACTGCCGAAGCAGCTGTGTGTGTGTGTCTGTATTTGTGTGCTTGTGTCTGTCTGTGTGTGTATGTGTGTGCCTGTATTTGTGTGCTTGTGTCTGTGTGTGTATGTGTGTGCCTGTATTTGTGTGTCTGTGTGCAGCGTCGGACTGGGACCCCAGGGGCCCACCAGAAAACCTTAGACCATGGGCCCACTCTCCAAACTATTTTTCCTCACTCAACCGCTTAATTCACCAAGTCTCTTGTATTTACATGCTAGGATCTATTCTTCCATCTATTTCTCCTCTTTGTTCCCATTCAGAAATAGGGAATGGTCATGAAGTAGGCCAAATGGTCAGGAGCAGGAGGGCCCACTGACACTTGGCCCACCGGGAGTTTTCCTAGTATCCTGGTGGGCCAGTCCAACACTGTCTGTGTGTGTATGTGTGTGCCTGTATTTGTGTGCTTGTGTCTGTCTGTGTGTGTATGTGTGTGCCTGTATTTGTGTACTTGTGTCTGTGTGTGTATGTGTGTACCTGTATTTGTGTGCTTGTGTCTGTGTGTGTATGTGTGTGTGCCTGTATTTGTGTGCTTGTGTCTGTGTGTACATGTTTGTGCCTGTATTTGTGTGCTTGTGTATGTATGTGTATAGGAGGGTGCACCCGTGCCGCCTGATTTTATACCTGTGCATGTGTTTATACCTGTACCACCAGGGGAAAACCCCCGTAAAGTTCCACAAATATACTTTACCCAGTTATAGTGCAAAGTACATTGTTATAAAATCACAAAGATTTCACCAGGTGCAGAACAACGTCCAATGAAAAGTCATGGAACGTCTCAGTGCCTTTGAATAGCCATTTATTTTACAATAAAGGGCACCTTACAATCATTATTAGTGTCATTATTTATTAAGACCAATGTTTCTTCAACCTACTAATCTTTTTGTGAAACATCACAAACAGTGACATCTGATGCCCTTACAAGATTGATAAGGGGGCAGCCCCTAAAATGCCTCATGATACCCTAGTACCACAATAATCAGTGCTTTACAAACATTAAGGGGGAAAATACAAAATGTAACAACCAAAACAAAACAAATAAGGATAGGATAATATATTGTTCTCAATAACTTCTACAGTCATACAGACTATCTACAATATATAGGTTTGGGATCTAATATCCATTATTCCAAACATTGTGTAAGTTTTTTTTGCTTATCATTTATTATCTCTCTCGCTCTGCTTGATACTATTATTATAGTTGAGGTTGAATAAATACAAACATTTAATATTACACAGTAGCCTCTCTCTCATATAATTACTATTTAATCTTTAGCCGATCCAAGCAAAGGTACAAATACAAAATGATAATGCCATTTTCCCTTTACAGGGACAGTTCTCTGCTTGGACAGTCAGGGGTACTTCAGTCAAGGAGCCCTATGGCACAGGGGGTTCCAGGGAATGAAAAGATGTGATTTGAGGATCACAAAGGAGGTGGGGTTTGGGTGGATGATGGGTGGGGTTTTGGTATAATGGGTTGCGGCCAGGTATAACCATGACAGGGCCCATCGCCCAGGGTGCACAGGTGGCTGACAGGGTGAGCCTTTATTGATGCACAGAGTGAAAGACTCCAACCAACTTCCATTTTCCCATGGGTTGTATGGGAGTATTATGGCCCCCAGCATGCCCAAGATCTCCATAGACCTCTTTGTATGACATCATTGTCTTATAGAACTTCCAGCCATCACATAGCACAAAACTGGCCCACAGCATGGAATATCTTGGACAGTTCTAAGCATTGCTGGATATCTTAGTTATTAGGGATAGAACTGGGCAGTAGATAAGTAACTTGGACCTGTCTCCTTGTGTCTTTGACAACAACTGAGATTATAACCTAGGCAGGACCCTGTCTAATTGTAAATGAATTAGGGCAATGACACATGGAGCTACTACTGCTAAAACTCATGTAGAGACAATTATAAGTATAATCTACTTCAGCGATCCCCAACCAGTGGCTCAGGGGCAACATGTTGCTCCCCAACCCCTTGGATGTTGCTCCCAGTGCCCCCAAACCAGGTAGTTATTTTTGAATTCCTGGCTTGGAGGCAGGTTTGGGTTGCATAAAACCAGGTGTACTGCCAAACAGAACCTCAGTTAGGCTGCTTATCCACATAGGGGCTACCAAATTACAACCCTTATTTGGCACCCCCAAGGAACTTATATTATGCTTGTGTTGCTCTCCAACTCTTTTTACATTTGAATGTGGCTCAAAGGTAAAAAAGGTTGGTCTACTTTGTAGCCACGACAAGTAGCTGCCTACAAATAGCTCAGTGTGTCATTGCCCTTAGTGTTCAGTGTAGCATACAGTTACCAATAAGACTAAATTTAGAAGATGCAGAAACTTGTATTTGCACATTTACATTTGAGTACAGTTAGTCTAAACAATTGACAATATGACTTTTGCTTATTTACCTTATAGACTTTCCCAAATGCCCCATCGCCAAGCTCACTGAGGATCTCCCAATGCTGCTCCGGGTTGACATCACGTTGCAGCCACTGACTTTCCACCAGATGTTTCTTTTCCCCTCCGTACCCCAAGAGCTTCAGGAGAAAGGCCATAAGGAGGAGAAGTAAAGGAGACACTGAGAAATAGTTGTAGTGGGGGAAGGAGTTGGGAAGGGGAGAAAACAATGCTTAAATGTGAGGAAACCCCCAATATTTCAAATAAGACGGCACAGGTAGAGCCCTGTGGGTGCTACAGAAGAGTAGGGCAGCTAGTCCAGGAGGACTGGGCCAGCGAGAAAGTTTGAAGAAACATTTTTGCCTGGACCAGAGCCACAAGCCAAGGTAATGACTGTGAGAGGACAGCGTGTCAGCTCTGTGTTTCCTCTATCTCTCTAACATGAGGTGGCAGGAAGCAGTCTCGCTAGATGAAAGAGGGACTTACTCCCCCCATCACCCACACCTCAAACTGCACAAAACCTCAAGAAAAAAGAAAAACATCAGCTACCGACAGTATATCAGACACTCGTCATACGCCAGATCCTGCAGAAAATCACTCACATCCTTTGCCCTAATGTACATAATGGTCATAACCTGGCTGTCCCTTCCTACCTTCCCATCAGGTCTGGGGATGGCAAGTGTTCAAAATAGGTCCTGGCATTTCATAGTAACATAGTAAGTTAGGTTGAAAAAAGACATACCTCCATCAAGTTCAAATGTAATGCCTATATCTAACCTGCCTAACTGCTAGTTGATCCAAAGGAAGTCAAAAAACCCCATCTGAAGCCTTTCTAATTTGCCATAGAGCGGGAAAAAATCCTTCCTGACTCCAAGATGGCAGTTGGACCAGTCCCTGGATCAACTTGTACTAAGAGCTGTCTCCCATAACCCTGTATTCCCTCACTTGTACTGAGAGCTATCCCCCATACCCCTGTATTCCCTCACTTGTACTGAGAGCTATCTCCCCTACCCCTGTATTCCCTCACTTGTACTGAGAGCTATCTCCCATACCCCTGTATTCCCTCACTTGTACTGAGAGCTATCTCCCCTACCCCTGTATTCCCTCACTTGTACTGAGAGCTATCTCCCATAACCCTGTATTCCCTCACTTGTACTGAGAGCTATCTCCCATAACCCTGTATTCCCTCACTTGTACTGAGAGCTATCTCCCATACCCCTGTATTCCCTCACTTGTACTGAGAGCTATCTCCCATAACCCTGTATTCCCTCACTTGTACTGAGAGCTATCTCCCATAACCCTGTATTCCCTCACGTGTACTGACAGCTATCTCCCATACCCCTGTATTCCCTCACTTGTACTGACAGCTATCTCCCATACCCCTGTATTCCCTCACTTGTACTGAGAGCTATCTCCCATAACCCTGTATTCCCTCACTTGTACTGAGAGCTATCTCCCATAACCCTGTATTCCCTCACTTGTACTGAGAGCTATCTCCCATACCCCTGTATTCCCTCACTTGTACTGAGAGCTATCTCCCATACCCCTGTATTCCCTCACTTGTACTAAGAGCTATCTCCCCTACCCCTGTATTCCCTCACTTGTACTGAGAGCTATCTCCCATACCCCTGTATTCCCTCACTTGTACTGAGAGCTATCTCCCCTACCCCTGTATTCCCTCACTTGTACTGAGAGCTATCTCCCATAACCCTGTATTCCCTCACTTGTACTGAGAGCTATCTCCCCTACCCCTGTATTCCCTCACTTGTACTGAGAGCTATCTCCCATAACCCTGTATTCCCTCACTTGTACTGAGAGCTATCTCCCATACCCCTGTATTCCCTCACTTGTACTGAGAGCTATCTCCCATACCCCTGTATTCCCTCACTTGTACTGAGAGCTATCTCCCCTACCCCTGTATTCCCTCACTTGTACTGAGAGCTATCTCCCCTACCCCTGTATTCCCTCACTTGTACTGAGAGCTATCTCCCATAACCCTGTATTCCCTCACTTGTACTGAGAGCTATCTCCCATACCCCTGTATTCCCTCACTTGTACTGAGAGCTATCTCCCCTACCCCTGTATTCCCTCACTTGTACTGAGAGCTATCTCCCCTACCCCTGTATTCCCTCACTTGTACTGAGAGCTATCTCCCCTACCCCTGTATTCCCTCACTTGTACTGAGAGCTATCTCCCATACCCCTGTATTCCCTCACTTGTACTGAGAGCTATCTCCCATAACCCTGTATTCCCTCACTTGTACTGAGAGCTATCTCCCCTACCCCTGTATTCCCTCACTTGTACTGAGAGCTATCTCCCATACCCCTGTATTCCCTCACTTGTACTGAGAGCTATCTCCCCTACCCCTGTATTCCCTCACTTGTACTGAGAGCTATCTCCCCTACCCCTGTATTCCCTCACTTGTACTGAGAGCTATCTCCCATACCCCTGTATTCCCTCACTTGTACTGAGAGCTATCTTCCATAACCCTGTATTCCCTCACTTGTACTGAGAACTATCTCCCCTACCCCTGTATTCCCTCACTTGCTAAGAATACATCCAAACCCTTCTTGAAGCTATATAATGTATCAGCCAGTACAACTGAGTCTGGGAGAGAAAACCACAGCTCTCACTGTAAAAAATATTTTCTGAATATTTAGATAGAACCTCCTTTCTTCTAATTGGAATTCTCCTGTCAGTTGGAAGGGCCTCCTGGTAGATAAAGCATGAAAGAGATTATTATATGATCCCCTTATATATTTATACATAGTTATCATGTCACCTCTTAAGCGCCTCTTCTCCAGTGTAAACAAACCCAACTTGGCCAGTCTTTCTTCATAACTGAGACTTTCCATACCCTTTACCAGCTTAGTTGCCCTTCTCTGGACCCTCTCTAACTCAATAATGTCCCATTTGATGGGGCCTTACCAGCGCTCTGTAAACTGGAAGAATAACCCCCTCCTCCCGTGAATCTATACCCCTTTTAATACAGCTCAAAACCTTGTTTGCCCTTGCAGCTGCTGCCTGGCATTGCTTGCTACAGCCAAGTTTATTATCTACAAGGACTCCAAGGACCTTCTCCATTATGGATTTGCCTAGTGCAGTCCCATTAAGGGTATAAGTGGCTGCATATTTTTACATCCCAGGTGCATGACCTTACATTTATCCACATTAAATCTCACCTGCCACTTAGCCGCCCAGATTGCCAGTTGGTCAAGATCCTGCTGCAGGGATGTCACATCCTGGATGGAATTAATTGGGCTGCAGAGTTTTGTGTCATCACTAAACACTAATACATTACGTATCATACCTTCCCCTAAGTCATTTATGAACAAATTAAACAAAAGTGGCCCCAGTACAGAGCCCTGAGGGACCCCACTGAGAACCTTATTCCAAGTAGAGAATGTACTATTAACAACCACCCTCTGTACCCGATCCTGTAGCCAGTTTCCTATCCATGTGCAAACGACTTCACTAAGACCAATAGACCTTAGTTTAGAAAGCAGTCGTTTTTGGGGAACGGTATCAAATGCTTTGGCAAAATCCAAATCCTGCATCCCCATTGTCCAGCTTCTTACTTACCTCATCATAAAAAGCAATTAAATTGGTCTGACATGACCTGTCCTTCATAAAGCCATGCTGATTACTGCCCATAATGCCATTCACCAGAACATAATTTTGTATGTGATCCCTTAACAAGTCTTCAAATAACTTGTGCACCACGGATGTCAAACTTACTGGCCTGTAATTGCCAGGCTGAAATTGTAATCCCTTTTTAAACACAGGAATGACATCCGCTTTCCTCCAATCCCTAGGTACCATTTCCGATGAAAGCGAGTCTGAGAACATCAGAAACAAAGGCCACTGTAGAACTGCCCCTAGCTCTCTCAGTACCCGAGGGTGTATTCCATCTGGCCCAGGAGCCTTGTTTACATTAACTTTGAGTAACCCTTTATGTACCATAACCTGTGTCAACCACTGACTGGATGGAGCTGAGGCAACAGTGCCGCTATTGGGTGGGTCTTGCCACTCTGGCCCTCCACTGTATACACTGAAGAAAATAATTTTGCACATTTGTCTTTTCTGTATCCGCTGTAACCATATTGTTACTATAACTCAATGGGGCCACACTCTCAACCTGCATCTTTTTACTATTAATATACTTTTTGGGGTTATACGTTTTGGGGTTAGTTTTCGCCTCTGCTGCAATGCGCTCCTCATTTTCTATCTTTGCCTTCCGGATTGCTGTTTTACAACACTTGTTATAGTATTTATATTAATTAAATTCCGCTTCTGTCCCCTCTGACTTAAAATTCTTAAAAGCTTTCCTTTTTCTCCCTATTAACTTCTTTACCTCAGAGTTAAGCCACATAGGATGATTCTTAACACTTCTACATTTACTTCTTAATGGAATAAATTGAGAACAGTAATGATTTAATATCATTTTATATGACAACCATTTCTGCTCTGTGTTTTTTAGAATAAAACAAAGGACGATCTTTGTAAAAGTGACTATGGCAATCAGCTGATAATTTAAAAATTGATTTATAGAATGGTTGAGGCAGTTATTTTAGAGAAGTTATAAGTCATTTAATATCTTTTTTTTTTAAATTTAAAAATATAAAGAAAATGTAAAGGGGATCAAGGAGAAAGGTGTGGTTGGCTTAGGGTCGGACTGGCTCACTGTGGTAATGTGAAAAATCAGGTCCTGCTGGACCCCGGCATCTCCAGCTCATCCTGTTAACTGCCACCTATTCTTTAGCTGGCAACGCTGGCAGATGGGCTCAGGGAATTTGCACTGTCAAAGGGCAGTGGTGGGTGGGGAGGGGGCCCTAGGCACATGGCCACATTACTGTACCTGGAACCTGAAAACTGCCAAACTTACTGTTCCCAGCCCCATTCCAAGCGCTTGGGGTTCAACGGCCCATCTGCACTATTACTAGCACATCTATGTGAAAGTCCTGGCCCTCTACGCTCACTCATGCTAGTCTTACCTGTCTAGAAACAAATGGAAATGGAACAACAGAAGGCCCTCTGCTGGCAGAACATAATACTGCAACAATAATGCAACAACAGAAGTGCAATTACTTTATTAAAGGAACAGTAACACCAAAAAATGAAAGTGTATAAAAATAATTAATATATTATATACTATTGCCCTGCACTGGTAAAAGTTGTGTGTTTTCTTCATAAACACTACTGCAAATTATATAAATACCCTGCTGTGTAGCCCTGGGGGCAGCCATTTAAATTGAAAAAAGGAGAAAAGGCACAGGTTACTAAGCAGATAACAGATAAGTAGCATAGATTCCCATTGTATTATACACAGTTTATCTGGTATCTTCTTATGTAACCTGTGCCTTTTCTCCTTTTTTCAATTTAAATGGCTGCCCCCATGGCTACACAACAGCTATTTCTATTAACTACAGTAGTCTTTCTGAAGCAAACACACAACTTTTACCAGTGCAGGGCAATGGTGCATTATATTTTAATTATTTTAAAACATTTTTATTTTTTAGTGTTACTGTTCCTTTAAGGTAAAGGGCATGTAAACCTCAAAATAAAATCTTGCTCAATGAAAGAAAATGTAATTCTTAACATCTTTCCAATATACATTCATTAAAAATGATGTGATTGCAATTGCTATTGAAACTACAAACTCTTTCAATAGAAAACATTTTATTTTGCAGTTTGTATTGCTTTTGATTAGCTTGGCTTTACTACCCAGGTCCCCCTGCCTAACCTGCCACTGCCAAGTTTATAGCTGACACCCATAGGGGAGATATATAATCCGGTTCTTTTGGAAACAACAAGTGAAGAGGAATGCAGGTCAGTAATATTAAACTGCACCTCCAAGGTGTGGCCCCGAAAGGGGAAATCCATGTTTTGCATACAAAAGGGACAGGGAAATGACAGCTGGCACAGATATGAATTCATTGAGACTAGATGGGGCCCAGGACTGGGAAACTGGGAGAAGCACACAGTTACAAAAGAACAGGGGGATAACTTGCTAGCAAAGCTGGGTTAATGATAGGTTCCAGCATTCAAGCAGGCACATGTAATAGCAATTATTATTACATTATTATTACGTTATGGCAATGTGGTTATTACTCTAGTAGGTCAGTACTGTCCTGAAACTGTGCCACCCTAGGCCCAGGCCTTCCCACAAATCTAGTCCTGCCTACCTCCCACTACTTCTCCACCCAGCACTTCTAAATGGAACCAGTGCCACAAGCAGAAGAGTACAGAACTCTTTGTACTTCCTTTTGGGAGGGCCTATAGTATTGTAGTAGTATAGTATAGTAGTAGGCTTGTAGTAGTATAGTATAGTAGTAGGCTTGTAGTAGTATAGTATTGTAGTAGGCTTGTAGTAGTATAGTATAGTAGAAGGCTTGTAGTAGTATAGTATTGCAGTAGGCTTGTATTAGTATAGTATAGTAGTAGGTTTGTAGTAGTATAGTATAGTAGTAGGCTTGTAGTAGTATAGTAGTAGGCTTGTAGTAGTATAGTATAGCAGTAGGTTTGTAGTAGTATAGTATAGTAGTAGGCTTGTAGTAGTATAGTAGTAGGCTTGTAGTAGTATAGTATAGCAGTAGGTTTGTAGTAGTATAGTATAGTAGTAGGCTTGTAGTAGTATAGTATAGCAGTAGGTTTGTAGTAGTATAGTATAGTAGTAGGCTTGTAGTAGTATAGTATAGTAGTAGGCTTGTAGTAGTATAGTAGTAGGCTTGTAGTAGTATAGTAGTAGGCTTGTAGTAGTATAGTATAGTAGTAGGCTTGTAGTAGTATAGTATAGTAGTAGGTTTGTAGTAGTATAGTATAGTATAGTAGTAGGTTTGTAGTAGTATAGTATAGTATAGTAGTAGGCTTGTAGTAGTATAGTATAGTAGTATAGTATAGCAGTAGGCTTGTCAGTTTGGAAGACTGACCAATCCTTTTTCATGCACCTCGCCCATATTTCTTAATTAGGCAGGGTGTTTAGATTCCCTCTAGGTTTTTCACGGAGATTGATTGTAGCTTGCAGACAGAAGCAGAGAGTTGCATGACTCCATGTGACATGCAGCAATGGGTAGGGATTTACCAAAAGATTCACCTTGACTGAGCTGGCAAGCTTAAATATTCCATATGGCCAGATTGTAGAACCAAACTTCATGTTATTTTGAATTTTAAATGATTTATGAATAAAGTGCAGTCATTTTAGCAGCAAGGCAAATGCATTAGAGGGCTGGGTCTGTGTTGCCCTGGACAAAGTAGCAGCATGGCCAAATAAATATTTAAATGTATACGCAGGTTTGTTTGGATGTACTGACTATTTACTGAAAGGGGGGGCTACCCTGCCATAAAGCAAAGGCAGACTGCTTGAAAGGAAGTAAAGAAAGGGAGTAAAGGTAGTCACATGATTTACAGGACATATTGTCCATCATGCTGGTACAGGGAGTGACTGACATTTTTAGAATCAATAAAAAGAATTTCCCCCAAAATTTCTTTACAAAATAAGTAAATATTTAATCAATAGTATCCCTATAAAGGTGAAGTAGTATAATGTTGTACATTATGATTTGGGTTTCTGTACCCTTTAGCAGGGAAGATCTGTGCCCCCAAAGATGCCCCAGTAGCCCCCCATCTTCTTTTCTGCTGATTCCCTGCCCATGCTCTGTGCTGCTGTCACTTACCTGAGCTTAGGGACTGACTCACAATATACTGTGTATATAGAATATAAATGTCACAATATAAGGCTGATTAGTCATTAATTTAAATCCATGTTTCATGGCAACATAGAAACCACTGCATTCTGAATCAGCATTAATAATCAGTCAAATGTAGCCTAATTTTTCTGCTAATGTTTTGTTACAGTGATAACAAACAGCATCCCAACAGCAGCCCAGAGCACACTGAGCATGTGCAGTGTCACTAACACTAGAAGGTGGCCTTACAAGATCCAAGATGAGGATCTGCTGTGGACAACATTGCAGGCCCGGGCCATTACTTTTACAGGGCTGCTGGGCTTCTGGGCTGGTACAGTAAGTTCAGCATATAAAATATTGCATTCTGACCAATAGGTTATAGCTTTACAAATCAGGTCTTTAATAAAATACGAAACTTTATTAATCAGAAATTCACATTATTACAGCATACAAATATAAATATATTATATAAAATATCACATTAACTCAATCCCTTGATATCTGGTGGATATCTGTAATATTCCCATTATACAGAGACAGAGGTGTAAACATTTGGTGGGTGATCAAACCCAAAGGAATGCAGCGTATTTGTACAATTAATACATTTCCAGTGCTCTCCCATAGTTCACTATTGTGTCACATGACATTGCAGAATCTTGATTTTCCACATTTTGTAGATTGAGGGCATCAAGCGTGATTTGTCCTGTCTCTCCACCCTATTACTGCCATTTTATCCCCATTGTATTTATCTTTTTAATATATATATCCCCCCCCCCCCAAATAATTAGTGTTTAAAAGTTTTTTTTAAAGGGGAAGGCAGAGAAGAGGCGGAGTTAGGCTAAGCCAGAAAGTGCATTTACCCTGAGCCCTAAGTGTTGGAGGGCCCCAAAGGGTAGATAAAAGTACAAGGGGTATATTGTACAGTGTGCCAATGAGAAATTTTCTGTATATCCTAAACATGTAATAGTATAATATTGTATTTTATGAGTACATGATTTAATATTACACATAGAATTTTGCATGTAGTGCCCTTGAAGGAATACTACTTGCTTTGGATGCTGTATGATAATGATAATATACAGCAATGCACATTAAGTTTGCTATTGAATATACTGTATTAGTATGTCTGACAGTGGGTGCTGGGAGTTGCATTTCATCAGTATCTGAACTACAGGTCTTGATTAACCAGTTCCAACCTGGAACCCTGCAGTCCTATATAATCACTGTTATAATCCAGTTTTATCACACTCAGTATATTTTACATGTAAGTATAATGCAAAGATGTCCAGCTAGTGGCCCTGCTGCTGGGGCTCAGATATATGATAGACAGGTTTCCCGGAGTGTTTGGGCTCTGTTCCAATTACATTAACGAACTTTGCAATTATTACACTGTAATTGTGGTATTTGTTACCCAATTGGACTCTTTCAGAACAACTTCTATCATGACTGTGATACATTCCTTACTCGTCCATTTCTAGTTCAGTGTCACAATGTACAGCAGAACCAGTTTATCCAACAAGCTTCCATTCTGGCCCAGTTGGCCATTCTGGGTACTTGGCTTAAGTGCCCTCATATTGCAAATAATGCATATTGTGCAGCTGCATTAAATAGCTGCATCAATTCTTAGCACCATCTAAGTGTCAGGTTATTGGGTTAGGGATAGAATTCCCACACCCAATATACTGGGCACTGTGAATTCTTTGGCGACATAGAGGGCAACTTTGGCTATGTCCCTGTAATTTCTCAACGCAGCTTTGGCAGAAAGTGCAATGCCCACAGGGCAGCAGCAAGGTATTGGCCTTCCTATCCTGGCAGATCACACAGCTGGGATCGTCCTCCAAGAATATGTGGAAATTCTTCTGTGAATGCCAAGTGGTGGTGTCATTGCAGCTATTCAGGTTGGCAGTGGGTATGGCAGTCTGCTCTGCAATCTCTTCCAGGCTGTGCCCACTTCCCAAGGGTTGGGGATCTATATTAGAAGAGAGACAAGATGGTTAGAAACCTGTCTTTAATGAAAAAGAAAATAGGGCAAAAGCAGAAGAGGAATTAACATTATGTGTGTAAGGGGGATTTTCAGTTTTGTTGGGGGGGGGCACTAAAAAACTCAAAGCAACTTGGAAGCTGGGTTGATGTTGTACCCTCTGTCCCATTATACATATACAATCACTGGGCCAGCTACACTCCTTTACAGCTCCAGCAGTGACAGAGTCTGCTTCCCCCAGGCCCGGACTGGCAATCTGTGGATTTTGGCTAATGCCAGAGGGGCTGCTGTAAGATGCCATAGACAGTCACTATTTATTGGGCTGGTGGGGGGCTGTTTGGGCCTCTGTGTACTTGAAATGGTAGGGCCTATTTTGACTCCCAGTCCGGACCTGGCATCCCCTACAGTTATGCTATAGTTATGCCCTAAGGCAGCATCCAGCCTATAATGCCAGCCCAATGAATCCTAGACTTTTATGCCAGGAGCTATATTGTGGGAAATGATTAGGAGGCAGCTACAAAATATCAGTTTCTGAGCAAAATCTCTGCTTTACACTAAGCCCCATTAGTCAGTGAGGTCCATAATGGGCAGGCAGAAAAGATTAGTAAGCAGAACCATTGTTATCCCAGGATCAAACAGATTTATGGGTGTGATCTGTGATTGTGAAAGAGAGGTTTGTCCGGCTCCCAGTCACTCCAACACAAGTGGGTTAATCAGATGCAGAGCAGGAAGGTACCAGGGCACTGACCTTTGTTTATCTGACTCTGGCACTGGCACTGGCACGGAGGTGTCGGATTCTTCTGACTGGGACCTGGAAAAAAAAAATTTCCACAGGTTATTAAATCCATACATGAACTAATGTGCTACACACACCCCAGCCATTAATAGTTCCACACTATCCCCTTGCCATTGAAATATGAATATTATTAACTCAAAAATTCTGCAGAAAGTATTGGCGAAACTTTGGGGTGCAGGCCTGTTGGAACTCTTAGGGCAGATGCAGAGGGTCATTCAAAGGAGAAATGTAAAGCCTATATTTTTGCTTCCTAGCTCTTTATATTCTCAGATTTTGTGAGCCAAATGGCAACCCATAGTATTTTAGTTTTACTATCTCTAGGTTTCCTATGGAATGCAGACTGCAATAACATAATATCATATGGAAACATGTTTTGGCACCACTTACCCCCCATAACTTGAATAGCTTTGGTCTTCCCGTAGACATCCAGCATGGCCCATAGCTTTGTATTCTTGGGGA
Source organism: Xenopus tropicalis (assembly GCF_000004195.4). Taxonomy (NCBI): domain Eukaryota; kingdom Metazoa; phylum Chordata; class Amphibia; order Anura; family Pipidae; genus Xenopus; species Xenopus tropicalis. Next base: position 125,170,484 of record NC_030679.2, read on the forward strand.
TCCCTGAGAACAGGACTCTTGCACAAGGTTCCCCCTCTCGCTGACAGAACACTTTTCCATTCTTGCTGAACCAGAATTTTATAAGTGCCCCTGCCTGACACAGCTCCTCGGGTATTCCAACCCCCCAGAATCTAGGGAGATTTGTCAGGTCAGGACACACAAACGGTGGCAGACAGCAGGGTTCCAGTGTGCTGGGATCCACAGAGGTGTATCCAATTCGCAGTGCCCCGTGCCAGCGCTCCTCTTCCTTCAGCACCCTTATCCACAGCTTTTCTTTGGAGAGCAGGGGCCGGTTGGAGAAGATAATGCCATGGTGGAAACTTTGCTGGCGTTCTGCTTGGTGCAAGCAGCTGTTCAGAGTGATATGGCATCCCTTGGTGTAAGGGTGGAAGGAAAGACCTAAAGAATGGATGAAGCATGTTTTAAACAGGGGAAGAAACATACAGAAGGGCACAGAAAAGCAAATTCCCTTTTACCCAACCCATTCCTGGAAATCCAGTTGTACGGAACAGTAAATATATATATATGGATATGGCAGGCCCTTTTCCTCTTCTGCCATATAATTAGGGGTAATTAAATAATAAGTCACAGGGTAACCCTTTTGAAATAAAAAATAACAAAAGTGGTGATACCTTTATTGGCTAAATAATAAGTCCCGCCATGCAGTATGGCAGTTGCCTGCAGAACATTATGTTTGACTCCAGGGGGTGCCGATGCAGCACAGTTTACACTACACTGAGCCAATCTCAAGGTATAAACGAGAGTCTGATAACAAAGCCTTGTCTTATCTGGCTTGTCCGTACTTATATATGCTTTGCAGTTTATCACATGCTGAGTAAATAAAGCTGTCATGGGTTGCAGAAATAGTGCAGTATTCCAACTGAAAGTCTGCTGATAAACAGCAGGTGCCTCATATACAAACAGTAATGCTGTTAACCCAATGATGTGTAAATTGCTCAGGCTTATCAGTTGCTTTGGCAGCAAGAGAAAGTAGGAGCAGAACTCCCTACATTTGTGGTTCATTCTTTCCTTTGGATCAGTTACAGCCAGGCCCTGACTCAGATTCAAAATAGGCCCTGGCATGCCAAGTACACAGAGGCCCAAACAGCCCCCACCACCCCAATAAATAGTGACTGTCTATGGCATCTTACAGCAGCCCCTCTGGCATTTGCCAGAACCCACAGATTGCCAGTCCGGGCCTGGTTACAGTACAACACAAACACAGATCAGCTCTAGATATATCTTTGCCCGACACGTATTTACACTGCTGCTGAATTTGGGGCTGAAATGCAACAGGAGACTGAGTGGTGAGCGCCTGAGAGCCGACATACCTGACCTGCCTGGAATGCCCCCTAGTGAGTGACTGCAGTGATAACATTTGCAGTTGAATGCATTGTGTTTAGCTTTCTGCACACTTCACTGCTGTTTCTTCTGCAGCTTATTTTTAGCTAAGAACTGTAAATTCTTTAGATTCTCTGATTAGCTGCAGGTTGCTCTAGTAGGGAGGATGTTTAAACCCGTTGGGTGCTGGGCAATTTCCCACTGAAATGGTAGAATCTTCCACTACAACTTTAGCTCCAGCGCTGTAGGCTCCATGGTCAGTATTGGCCAAAGTGCTCTGATTAGCTGCAGGTTGCTCTAGTAGGGAGGATGTTTAAACCCGTTGGGTGCTGGGCAATTTCCCACTGAAATGGTAGAATCTTCCACTACAACTTTAGCTCCAGCGCTGTAGGCTCCATGGTCAGTATTGGCCAAAGTGCTCTGATTAGCTGCAGGTTGCTCTAGAAGGGAGGATGTTTAAACCCTTTAGGTGCTGGGCAATTTCCCACTAAATAGGTAGAATCTTCCACTACAACTTTAGCTCCAGTGCTGTAGGCTCCATGGTCAGTATTGGCCAAAGTGCTCTGATTGGCTGCAGGTTGGTCTATTCACCAAGGCTGTTGATGGCCCAAGTTCAAGACAAGGCTTGCCTGCTCTATCTATCCATTATTTATTCCCCCCCTAAAACATTACTAGGCTCTCAGCAGAACAGTGAATAATTCTGAAGCTGCTGATTGGTTCCGGCTTGTCCTAGTACTGCTGCACGTATTCTAATACTGTGAACGGTGGCAAGTTGTTTCTAGTCTAGTTGGGCCACAGACAGCAAAAAATTAATACGGTAAACTCAAATGCACCCCCCTAACTGACACTTGTCTAAATAACTTAGTACAACACACCTACCCTGCTGTGCCTAACTAACAATAGCTGGTGTATATGCGCTACCAGCATGTATCTACAGTGATCCGCTGCAGGGGTTAAACCGCAACTGCCAAACTGGAATGTGCCAGACTGCACGAAGCAAACTGTAACTGCCATAGGCAGCCGTGCCATCAAGCTTGGTATTGCCCAAACATGGCGGTTCAGTTATTAGTATACAAGTATGGGACCTGTTATTCAGAATGCCTGGGTTTTTTGGATAACCAACCCAAGGCACTGTCCCTTTAATTCAGACTGTATGACTGAGGTAATTGTGTGGCTGTTATCATCCAAGTCATGGGATCAGGGTCATTAATCAGGAATGGCTGAGCAAATACTAACTTCCTGATAGGACTATAACTCTGTTGCTGGGTTTCCTTTCATTCTTTGTCCCCGAGTGCGGCATATGCCACCCACTCTACGCACAGACCTGCGTGTCAAGTCCAGTGGGTTTATTGATACACCACTACACCGCGGCCACTAGAGAAAGTACCGACAGTATGGATGAAAGTTCCTAGCCCCATGATAGAGGTCTCTTCATAGAATAAAATCAGGTATTTAATTACATAATATAAAAGAGGTCTATTCTGCCCCTTGTGCTGCACAATCATGCACCCAGAGCTAATATACTATAATATATACTAATATACTATAACCACGTGACTCTACAAATGATGTGAACTACACCTCTCATCATTGCCAAGGGCTGCCAATGGGGGAGCATGTTAGCCTCTCAGTATGGGCCCATGACTGCTCCCCATGCAGCTACCGGGGCTGCCCTAATTTAAGATGCCATTTAAGATTACATATAAAACTAACGGTTACCAGATGATGTGAAAAGTCCAGCTCGAAGGGCTGCATTTCATTTATAAGCAACTGCATTTAATTAGAGCATTCCTGATTTTCCAGATGATCTGTCAATTCAAAAAAATAATCCCCCAGCCCAGAGTGGGGCAATACCCAGACCCTACAGCTGTAAGAAGGACAAGTGTATAAAGAGAAGAGCACTTTCCCATGCCCAAGTCCATAGACCGCCAGCCTGGCCGCAGCACTTACCTTCAGTCTCAGAGCTAAGGCACCCTCCCATGCTGCACTGCTGTCTGTGTAACAAGTCATCCATGTGCTCTCTGTTTATTTTCATTTATGGGCTCTGCCTGGTGGGCGGAGCTAGTGTCAGCCTGTGGGTGGAGCTAGTGTTGGGCTATCTCTTTGTTTCTGTTCTGATGGAAAATCCCCAGCAGGGGAAAAACCACATGATGAAACAAATTCTTTTGAATCACCTTCTAGCGTTTAAAGTGAAAGCTACGCCTGCATGCCTGGCCTGAGATTAAATATAGACCCTGCAATATCGACTACACCGAGGGCCAAAATAAAGCACAGTTCTATGGAACCCCTTCTGGCTGCTCCATTGGTTCCCAGATTGCCAGTCCATGCCCGGCTACAGGGGGCACAGGGAATGCACAGACTTTTAGCCCGCGTCAGTGCGCTCACAGAATTACATGCAGATATGAGGTGGTTAAGAAAAAGCTTTATTCACATTAATCCTGACGCGTTTTGTGTCTTTTCAACACATTATAGGTGTATATTATCAAACATATAATCACACAATTTGATCTAACATCACAGAATCTGTCACCGCCTTCTCCATAATAACTCTTACTTACACTGTTCATTGTTAAATCACATAAATTGTAATTTAGTAAAACAATAAATTAACAATTACACAGAAATATATTTATTCATTCAATACATTAAAGACCAATTGAAACTTTTCAAAAGCCAACACTTAATGCATTAAAATGTATCTTCACCCATTTCATTAAATCTATTCTAAACCATAGCTGTGTCCTGATTGCAGCAGTAGCTAAAGAATTGGAAACATTGAAACTGATACTTAATTTGCAACAGTAGCTTAATCCTATTGATTTCAATACACATTACTAGAGTATCACTTAGGTGTTACAGAATCATGGGAACCAGTACTCTGTTTCAAGAAAACACATACATGCCAATATATGCCATCTCCCAGATCCAGCTAACATTCTAGAACCAGAATACTGGCACCTACCCAAAGAGGGTAAGTAATATTCCTTGAGCTGCCAAGTAAAGCCTAAGCATCCCCTTGTGTATGAGCAGGCAGGATCTTAGCCAAAGAAGTCCATCCATTTCAGACATAGTGGTGGTGAATCTGTAAGCATTTAGTAAGTGCTGATTCTTTTTCTTCGCCCCCAACTGTCTGAACCTTCAAGCCTAAATTGTGGAAGCAAAAAGCCAGTGTATCCAGCCTTGTCATGATAGGCCCCCTTTCTCTTATACCCTGATTACTGCACACAGGGTAGGGGAGGTACAACCCCCACTTCCCCAGCTACTCCCCTGTTGTAACATATTCATTTCTACTAGGTCTACTTACACCACATCCAAGGCAGTGAAGTGTCTTATGATCATATTCCTAAAAGCGATCAAACCCAGGTCACAATCCCATGACTCAGCCAATGAACATGAAATCCCTAGATGGTTGAGCAATTTTGACCAAACTGGCACACCAATACAACCATATATCTCTGCCTATGGCTCAGCTTTAGTGTAGTGGGGCCATAGAAAGGCCCTTAGCAGGCCCAGACTGGGATTCAAAATAGGCCCTGGTGTTTCAAGTATCTGGAGACCCAAACAGCCTCCCACCAGCCCAATAAATAGTGACTGTCTATGGAACCTTACAGCAGCCCCTCTGGCATTTGCCAGAACTCACAGATTGCCAGTCTGGGCCTGGTCCTTAGGGGGCAGTATTTTATGGGGTCACTTTATAACAGTGTTTGACTATATGTTCAATATCTGTTGGAATGGTTTAATAAATGATTCAGCCGATTTGAGTTCATTTATTTGTGCCTTCACCTAGTGAATGTCAGTGTGTAAAAATAAATGAAGTTTTTTTTCCACCTGTAAAGTGATATACACCATCATGCCCTAGGTTTGTACTGATGTAATCGGGAACAAAATGGCCGTGATTGTGTTTACTGTAAAGATAAACAAAATTGTCAAAATACTCTCATCTCTAATGTGCCAACAACGTTCTGCTTTTAAAATGCTTTTATTGCCTCATTAAATGCTTCGCATCCTGGTACTTACTCTCCTCGTCGCCTACTCAAGTGTTTTCAGCATCAAGTTCCTTGTGTTTGGGAAATATTCTTGCTTGTATTGTGCTGAGGGTTATCGGTTTATAGCAAACAGGACAAAGTGATTTTGTGGATTCTTGCAGGTAGACAGAGCTCTTACATGGTTGTAAAGTGAATTGTAATTGGTATTGAAAGTAGTGTCTGTCTGCCCCCTTCTATTCTCTGCACTGTGTTTTCTGACTACATGTGCTACTAGAACAATGTAGTAGTAGTCTGATCAAGCATTTTTGGATACCAGGAAAAAACCCAGTAGGCCACGGTCCTCGTAGGTCCCGCTGACCCAGACCCGATCCCAACCTCCCCCCTCTATTGATCCTCCACTGACCTTCACTGATAATGGCAAATGTAAGTATAAGGTGCTGGGGGGGGGGGGGGGCTGGCAGTGGGTGAGCAGGCCGGGTATTCATAGTGGCACAGGATTATGATGCATCAGATGCAGAGTGAGCAATGGGCATTCATTAGGATGGAACCCTAGAGAATAATGATGGAGCTTACAGGAGATACCATAGGTGATGTCAATGCATCAAACTCTGTTGGGCTGGACAGGGTGCCTCCAGGGTGCAAGGTGCGACTGCCCAAGCCTTCCACTTTATCAAGCAGTTGCAGGTCCAGAAAGCTGCATTTGTAAGCAGAAATAAACACTGTATTTCTGCATTTATGATTTGGCTGAATACCCAATTCCCAGCCCTAAAAATTTAATTTGTTGCCCAGAGCTTTAAAGTCACATGCCTAAAGGTGGCCACACACGTGGTGATTTGCGATCTTTCGTGCGACCATCAGTCGCACGAAAGATCGTACAATCAGCCACAAACCGTTCAGGGCTGAAACAGCAGATAAGGAGGTAGAAACAATAGGATTTCTACCTCCTTCTGCTGATTTAGCGCTGACGGCAGATTTTGGTCAGGCGCCTTCTATGGCGCCCGATCAAAATCTTTTAACCTGGTCGATCGGGGAGTCGACCGATAGCAGCTTCCTGCGATATCGGTCGATTCGCCGACTTGCCATACATGCACCGAATATCGTACGAAACGAGGTTTCGTACAATATTATCGGTGCGTGTATGGCCAGCTTAAGAGTTTCCATTCAGTTTGGATTCCCAACCCAAATCCAGGATCTATTGCATCACATTTCCCTGTTCAGACCATAAAACAGATTGTAAAGGGATCTGGCTGTGTGTGGGCAGCTTACCTCTGTAAGTACAGTGCACACTGAGCATGTAAAGGTGGCCATACACAAGGCGATTTCGCTCGTTGTGCGATGAACGATTATATCGACAAACGATCGTATGGCGATCGAGTTCCCATACGATATGCCATCCACGGGCAACGATAATTCGGGAAAGATTTTGTCGCATCATTATCGTAAAATACGTACGATTGTACATCTACGTACGATCGAATGTCGTGGTTGTGACGGAAGCGGTATTTATGTATGATATGTATTGTCCACACAACAGGTTTTGGCTGGAGCCCCTGCAATATTCGCACCTAAAGTCCCTGTGATCCCCCTACATTACAAAGTATTGTATTAAAGATATTATAAGTGTTTCATATTCACTATTATATTCAGTTTCAGTGAAGAGATTATGAGATTAATGGTGCCTGTATTGTCCACACAACAGGTTTTGGCTGGAGCCCCTGCAATATTCACACCTAAAGTCCCTGTGATCCCCCTACATTGCAGCATCCACATAAAGCAGCCTGTAGCCACACCATTGTCTGCTGTAGGCTCTATGTGTGTCACACCATACTCTACCAGTGTTGCCAGCATGTTTTGGAATACAATGCTGTTTTATTTTTATTTATGTTTTATTTCAATATAAAAAAAAAATCATAAAGTTTTCGTATACGAGCGATTAGGTTCTGCAAAGAACGAATGTTCTTGGACGTTCGTGTTGTGACGTTTATCTTCGTTTCGTTGACTTCCGCTGCTGGCAATCGTGACATGCGCAGAGAACAATCGTTGAAAGACAAATGTCTGACACTCACACCAACTGGCAGATTTTATCGTTAAACGACCAAAATTTTTGAACCTGGCCGATTGATTTTGGGGACGATAATGTCGGCTCGTTTAGTGGGACGACGATCGTTCGTACACCACCAACTATACGATAACTTAACGATAGCATCGGATCGTTCGGGAATCGGTCGTTTGTAAGTAAAAAATCGGTCCGTGTATGGCCACCTTAACTCCAGAGAAGTGAAATAGCTGGACTATAGCTCTGTAGGGACCCATAGGTATTAGAGTCCCTATGGCTTTAATTCCCTACTGCCTCAGTTCTGTCATTGTTGCTGGGCAAAGTCCCATGTATCTAGTTTGCTATACCTTATGCCTTATTGGCTTAGTTAGGATGACCACTCCCCTTGCAGACTAATAAAGTGTCTGGCAAGGAGGGGTGGCTTCCTCTTTGGCTGCCTTCTGACTCTCAGGGAACAACTCCATTGAGCCTGGGATCAGAATACGCCCCAGTAAAGCCACCTGCCCTAGAGTAGCCCCTTGGTGCTTTAGTGAAGTCGGGGACAGGGCCCCATGAATGAGGTGAAGTTAGTGGTAGGATAGATCCTGTTATAGCACGCTTTAGATAGTGTGATATAGTTAGGGCTATCTAGTAAGAGCAGTATTGGCTCCAACATAGGAGAAAAGTAAGGGTTCAGCATACCCAGACTCTGTTTGCCTTGCTGTAGGGACCGCAGTTCAGACACAGGTATCAGGCAGTATCTACCCCTGATCCAACATTGGCTGTAGGGAACCGGTCCAGTAAAGGGTGATCATCCTTAGGATTTCTGCTTGTATCACATCTGCCTCCATTGTGGTGCTACTCTGCTTGTGCCTTTTACAACTGCCACTAATCGCTGTGTTACTACCTCAACTATTGTGAGTATAACTCTGCTTCAACCTTGTCTGTGACAATAAACGTTCTACAGTTATTCAGCAAAGAACCGTCTGGCGTCCTAATTACTACCTCTACACCATACAGCCTCAGGGAGTTGTAGTCCAACAACATCCTCATCTCCAAAATAGCTCCTATAGGCCATCTTCCACTTAGCGGAGGCCCATCCTGGGAAAGGGGGATTGCATATAACACATGCTCTACTAAATACTAGCCTGGATTAACCCCTAAACAGCCAAAAAGGTGTTACAGCTCCATTAGCCCCACTTGCTCAGATCCAGCTAAAGGGTTTCCTTGCAGTCTAATGACACATGGGTTGTGCCTTCATCTGTCTGAATACACATTCAGTCCACAAACTCAAACACATTGTTCCATTATAAGCAACTTTGCAACTGGTCTTCTTTATTTATTTTCTTACAATTTTTGAATGGTTTTCTTCTTTGGACTCTTTTCACCTTTCAAATGGGGTCACTGACCCCAGCAGCCACAACACCATTCCTCTGTGAGGCTACACTTTTATTATTTTATTATTATTATTATTATAAACATTTATTTATAAAGCACCAACATATTCCGCAGCGTTGTACAATAAGTGGGTTTCATACATTGGACATACAGAGTAACATATAAAGCAATCAATAACCGATACAAGAGGTGAAGAGAGCCCTGCCCAAAAGAGCTTACAATCTACAATACTTTCTCTCTATTTTGGCCCTCTTCTATTCATATTCCGGTCTCTCAGTCTATCCAGTCTGGTTTCTAGGGTAATAAGATCCTAGCAACCAGATAGCTGCTGAAAACCCAAACTGGAGAGTAGCTGAACAGAATGTTAACTGAAATAACAAATTAAAATAATAAAATAGCTCCCAATACAATCTGATAAAACCCTTTACATATGGCAATACTATATACTGACCATATTCTGAATAATATACTATAATTAAATGTAGCCAACACTGGTATGTACAAATGTGGCTCAAAAAAAGCATTATATGCATTTATATAGAGAAAACACAAAGCTTTGAAGCCACTGGGTCAGGAAATACATATAAAATAAAACAATTTGCTAACTGTAATACTGAAAATTTTATATATTTAATCCCCTGTAAACAATATGTAGGACAAACGAGCCATACCCTAAAGGAGAGGACTAGGGAACATATTGTGAATATAACAAATATGAGAATTGAAACTACAGTTGCAAGAACAGATGGCATGAATGCTTTTCAGTAGTTACATATAATATATATATAAAGGGAGGCAATTACTGGTTTCTGCTTAACTTTTTTCTTGGGAAGGAAGCAAATAGCCAATAGCTGCTTATCTAATTAAGTTTGAGAAACTTTGTAGCTTTTTGGCCATTCAGTGCAGGAGATAAAAGGGAAATGAGGGACTTTTCAATAAGAATCTGGGACTGTGGGCTGAGCTGTTAAAATTGGGACAGTTGGGAGGTATTTGACAATAAAATGGCAAACCCCCTTTGCAATAAAATGTCCACTGTCACATTGACAGATGGGGAGATTAGTCTCCCTGCAATGCCAAGAATGTAAATTGCTTGTGGGATGGCATATACGTTGCTACGATTTCCAGACTTCGGGCGACTTCATTGCGTGCTGTGTGCACACTATGGGGTATATTTGTCATGCTGTGGAGTGAAGCATTACTACACTGATCTTGAGATGCTAAAGTAGAGGGATTCTTCCTGGTATCCTGAGGAAATCTACTGTAGGTGTCATGGAGGTGGATGGGTAATCCCAATTCCTGACTGGGACAGCGTATACACTGACAGTTTATACAGGGCTGAAGTCCTAACAGGGATTACAGCCCTAACAATAGCTCAGACTGGCTGCACTAGTCCCATTCACTATGATGGCTGAATGGATTAACTAACTCCCTGTGCTCCGACTGTGGGGTTCCCTATATGGGTGAATGTACTACAGGTGGAACCCCTAGCTCCCTACTTGTACAGATCAACACTTACTCATCATTGCCAACACAGGTTCCACTTCATCATTCAATGACATTTTGTGCTTCCTACTTTGTGGCAAACATTTGGGGAAGGCCCTGTTTTAGCAGGATAACAACCCTGTGCACAAAGTAAGGTCCATACAGAATGGATTTGCTGAGATGGGAGTGAAAGAACCTGACTGGCCGGCACTGAGCCCTGAACTCAACCCAACTGAACTCCTGTGGGATGAACTGGAATGCAAACTGCAAGCCAGGCCTGAACCCCAACCTCAGTGCCCATGTTCTTACATGTGAATGCAAATCCCACCAGCAATGTTTGAACAAGGTGGTGATGACCCCTCTGGAAACATATAGTAACATTCCCACATGAATTTATTATTATTATTATTATTATTATTATTAAGTGCCTGTAAAGAGCCGTACTTTTTATTATAGCTCATATGTATAATATGATTTGCCTCTGGGAACATGCATAGTTGCTGCACTGATGAATGTGTCTGTGTAGTTACATGGGGCATAACCCAGAGGGAGGGAGTTTGTAGTTTATCCCCTTCTCTCCTTCCCCTGCAGTTATAATAAAGCCGCTCCTGGAAAGTACAGGGATTTAGTACAGCAAGTTATAAAATAAACAGTTTTATTATTTTGTCCAAAGTTCCTCTGTAGTGCCTAGTCAGAGCAATTCAGGACTGGCTCATTATCACCTAATGACAGAAGGATGGACTGGTGTTGCTGCAGCCAAATGGGCAACAATAAAAGCTCCTCTCTTAATGCCACTTTATTTAGCTTCATGATGAACTTCTCAGAGTATCAATAAAAGCAAATTGCTATTCTCCCTAAAACTTGACATAACTGGCCTTTAGGCTGAGCCCCTCTGCTGCTGATCCATGCAACCCCGAGGGGGGCAGTCTGGCAGTTTGGAAACCACTGAGTAAGGACCTGTATGGTGCATTTTTTGCACAGCCTGGAATGCGTTACAGTGGAATCAAGGATTGAGCCAGACTGTAAGAAGAGGCCAGACCTTGAAGCGTATCAGGTGATTTAAAGGAAATTCCCCCGCCCTTTCTGTTTGGCAGGCAATGGGGCAGATAGCAAACAACAGTGTAATATGGAAACTGAAAGCAATCCTCAGCATAGAGTCTTGTGATTTATAAGAAATAAATAGTCATCTATCAAATTACACAGCGCAACATTAAGGGCCAAGGGTAATAAAACACCGGGGCCCTGAGTAACGCAGAAAGTCTGGGAAGTCCAACTTCCAAACCCCCTAATCAGTTGACTGATTAGGGGACCAGACAGATACATAATAGGCCCTGGCATTCCAATTACACAGAGGCCCAAACAGCCCCCACCAGCCCAGTAAATAGGGACTGTCTATGGCATCTTACAGTATTTGCCAGAATCCACAGCTTGCCAGTCAGGGTCTGCATAGCAATCAACCAGAAATTCGCTTTTCCTTATTCATTGTCAAAAAATGCCAGCTAGGAAGACAGAAGAGTAGCTGATAATCAGAACCACACAGTAAGCCGGCTTTATATAACACCTGCCAGTCCTTCAGGCAAGGCCCACTGGATCTCCCCTGGTATCTTTGTGGGCCAGTCCAATGCTAACAGGGCCACAGCTCTGGCAGCACTAACATATAATGCATTCCATCATTCTGCATTACTGGATACGCTATTTCCACTCTGCTCAGCAGACTTCCTAGGTGTGAGGCCCCAGGGTAGTCACGCGGTTTGCACGCCATATAAGTCAGCGAGATGGGTTATGTGAGATTGGCCAAGACTTTTAGCAATGACTTAATCTAAATAAACCATTTTCATAAAAATATACCTTTTTAGTAGTATGTGCTATTGGGTAATCCTAAATTGAAAATTGCCATTTTAAGAATTAAAGGCCACCCCCTGGGATCATAGGATTCACAGTGCACACAAACAAGCCAAGGCACACATACATGCTAGGCCCCATCAGCCAATTAATGGACAGAGTTCTGCCTTTTGCTCCCACACTACTTCCTGTTATATATATATATATTCCAGTTTGGGGAGATTCTTTAATATGCTACCGTATATACTCGAATGTAAGTTGAGTTTTTCAGCACCCAAAATGAGCTGAAAAAGTCACCCTCTGCTTATTTTCGAGTCCCTCCAGAGCAGCCTCTAGCTACCCAATTCCCACTCTTGCTGTCCCCGACAACCCCGGACCCCTCAGGTGACTGTTATTGTGCTCTTCTGCTCGCCACAGCAGCTCCTTCCTTACTCCGCCCCAGAAGTGATGTCATGCGCCCCTGCATGTCAATCCCCGTCTCCAACCCAAAGCTACGGTAGGTCCTAATTATAGCTACCAGTGATCATAATTGATTGAAATTAAACACATAACACACCCTAGGTTTATACTCGAGTCAATAAGTTTTTCCACTTTTCTTAGGTAAAATTAGGTACCTTGGCTTATATTTGAGTATATACAGTATTCATTCTGGGGGTATACATGGACTGGTGCCTATTGTGGCACTGGGCTTAAATACAGCCCTGAGTAAGATCTAAGAAAAGAGTAGGCTAATTCCATGCCAACCAATACATGATGTAGGACCTCAGACCTGGGCAATACAGAGGGTATAGCAGCTAGGCAACAAGTTTCTTTTCATTAGTGTCCTCCTATAGGTTAGAACTATACTCCTGAGTTTGTGTCCTTCAAGCAATGTCATTGCCTTATGTTCTGGGCAACTGTGATTAGACATGATGGCTTCCTGCATATTCATGGGGTAGTTTCCCAGTACCATATGTTTGTTACATGATGGCCCATATTGATACAAACATTCAGGCCACTAAACATAATGTTGGCCTTGCTTAAAGGATCAGAAGTAAGACCTGCATGGGCATGGGAAGTACATCAAACAGTAAAGTTACCAAAATCTAAAGGCTATGAAACATATACCAGCAATCTGGGCATATTAATTTGTTTTCTAGCTTGTTCCTGGCATATCAATGTGACATAACCCTTAGAGAGGAATGCTTCCCATGTATACATGCCCTAAAAGCTCTCAATGAATGGTATCTCCCAGCAAACTAAGGATAGAGGCTGATAAACAGCCGCAGCTTTAGAGCAGCAGGTCCGACATAACTGATGTTTATAGTAAAGAAAAATTAATATGTACACAAATGTATATTTTCAGTACTAGTGTCTGCAAGACACAAGCACACACCCATGTGACCGTGGCATATTCTCTCCCCCGCCCCCCATTGCATGTGATTGTACAGTCAGAATGATTCATAGATATCATCCCAAACCAGGAGAGCATGCCCACAGAGCGTAAGAGGGCATACACGCCAGAAATTGCACTGGCAGTTTAAAGATACCTTCTCTGTGTCCTGGGGAAATGGAATCGGAAGAATAAAACATTCCCATTCATGAAAGGAAAGGTTAATCATTCACTTCTCCTTACGGGAAATCAATACTCCATTTACTCACTTGATGGAATTTACTGCACTGCACTAGTGGAAGATTCCATTCTTGTGTGAGCTTGTAAGCAGCCATTGCATAAACAGACAAAATCAGATGGGAAAACAGAACATCCATTAGGCAGGGCATAAGCAAAGTTGATTGCAAGGATACTAGGTACATTGGCATTAATATGGGAAAGGGGAGGCTGGAATGTGAACTCCTGCTTTCCATGGTGGGTGGTGCACTGAGCAATAGGCAAGGTCTCTGACTGGCACTGTGCACAACACAAAAGTCCAGGTCTGGACTGACTCCCTGGCATTTCCAGTACGCAGAAGCCCAAGCAGCCCCCCACCGACCCAGTAAATAGCAACTGTCTATTGCATCTTACAGCAGCCCCTCTGTTTCTATTTGACAGAATCCAGATTGCCAGTCTGAGCTGATAAGGGTCTCGTGCATTACCAGATTACCTAGATTTATATTACATTCTGCATTTGATCTTCATTTTATTATGTGTGGTTTTTGAATTATTTAGCTTCTATTCAGCAGCTCTCCAGTTTAGCATTTTAGCCAACTGGCTGGCTAGAAATTAAAATATGAATAGGAGAGGCCTGATTAGAAAGATACGTAACCAAATATAACAATAAAATTGTTGCCTCACAGAGCAATAGTTTTCCCCATTTGTAAGGCTGGAAAAAGTAGGAAAGGAAATAATTAAAAAACTATAAAAAAAATGAAGACCAGCTAATTCTATAACATATTAAAGGAGTCATTGGATAAATGGGAAAAACGCTAATTTTGTAGGCAATTATGAATAATATATGGTGCTGGTTTCCCTTTGGGCTAAACATTAACCCTATCTGTAACAATGGCCCCTTTATTGGAGCTCCCTATAGATCCTATCACTTCTCTGTCCGAGTTTGAAATGAAGAGTGGGCGTGTTCTAACGGTCTCTGCCAGAAGCACAGTAGGAGGGGGAGAGCCAATCACAGCCCTGCACTCACACAAGCACAGACAGGCTTCAGTTCCCTATCAGGTCAGCCTAGCTGCCGATTGGTTCCTATCCTACAGTGCAGTGTACAGAGGGCCACTGGCCCCGCAGCTCATCCTGAGAATTCAGCCAGCAGGAAGTGGAACAGATGGGCGGGACTAGTGGGGTTTTGGTGGAATTTCTCAATAAATCAGTCTTAAATACAAATTTTTTAAGCACATTCCTTCTATATCTAGAGGAGTATAATTCTCTGGTACATTCTTAATTTTTATAGGATATGTCTCCTTTAAAACTGCACAAGTGAGTCACAGACTGCCATAGAAAAACAGGTCCATACAGGCCTGATGCATTTCTGGACGTCCTAACGGCATCATGGATTAATCAGTAAGCAAACGGATCCCTTGTGCAGCCCCAGATAGCGAGTTTTCAGTATGTGCCCAGCAACTGTGTGTAAGTACACACAGTTGCTGGGCACATACTGAAAACTAGCTATCTGGGAATCTAGCTGGTTACCATGCGAGACCAGGCAATGCCAGAAATGAAACTAAACATGTTGTAAGTCCAATCACGTCAAAGTCTAAACATGAAAAGCAGCCACAGCTAAACTGGTTTATCAGCCCACACAGGAGGAAGCACGATTATGGGAAATGATACCCTTGAAAGAAAAGAGCTTAGACTCCACATTCCAATATGTCAGCAGTGTGGCTAGTATAAAGTGATTGTACAAAGTACTACCCTAACATCTAGAAACTGTTTATATTTACATTTTGTGACATATTTACAGTTTTCATAACTACACTTTTTTTTGAATAGGTTTAGCAATTATATTTACATTTTTGGCTATTAGATTCAGTTCTCATGCCATGGGAGTAGCTTCAACAAAGGCCAAACTCCTCGCCACCATAGAGATTCTGTTCTATAAACTAGAGGTTAAATAGTGCATGGCGCTATAACCAATTTCTGTGGTTCATAGAAGCATACAGATTACTAAAATGTGAATAAGTCAGATATTCCAGTGTCACTGCTGCTTCTGATTGGTCAGTGTCCCAGAGTTTTGGATAATGCTGCTGGTGCCAGACAGTGCTATTAGAGTAGGCTGAAGAAGGGGTCTGCCGATTAGCGACTCCCGGCTGTGAATTATGGTGCTTCCATCATCAACCACGGACGGTACCCTGCCCAGACTCTCAACTGCGTTCATTACGTGGTTTCCTGGGATCTTCTCTGCCGTTTCTGCCTTTGCCAAGATCACAGTTTTTGGGGGAGTCTGAAGAACTGGGCCTATTTTGGACAGAACCACAGTGCAGGCCGGACTGGGAGAGTTTGCAAGGGATGGAGTGGTAAAAGTCACTGCACCAGCAGTTACCCCTGAAGTCGCCTGCAGAGTCATTGACTTCAGTGGGAGAGAGGCCAGATCGCTGCCCACAGACTTGGTAAGAGCAGAAAGCTTGGCATCCGACATAACATAGAGAGTCTTGGGTGGACTGGTTGTTACTGCCAAGAGAAAACATAATGAATAGATTAAAAAATGCCTGGTTAAGCTCTTTAGTGGTGAATTTAGTAGTGACTATTATTCATAACCACAGCAACTACACATTTCTCTGCACTCCATAACGATCCCCTTGCCCTTTGTGCAGAGCTGCGGGCCCTATTGATTTTAGCAGTACTGTATGGAAAAAACCTACTGGACTTACACTGTCATTTCACAAACACTGAGAAGCTACTGGCTTGTATGCTTTGCCCAGTCCTTAATGATCTGAAAAAGATTCTAACCATGAAACCAAACCTTATATCAGAAAGCAGAAACAGCACAAAAATTCAAATATAATGCTTAGTTACAGGCACAATTATCAGGTCAAGTAGTACTGCGAGAGCCTACAAGCAAGTAGGGAAGAGCACCGTGTTGCCCTATATACAAACATGACAAACTGAGAAGCACAAAATCTGTATTTACACATGTATGTTGCAATTAGCTTGGAGCCACCCACTACATTGGCCTTGAAGTCTATAACTGTTGGTAAATATACCTATTAATCAGAATTGAGAATGTTGTCTCAAGACAAGGAACCATGACACAAAAAAAACAAAAACAAAAACTTTACTTTCACTTTCCTGGGCTCCTACAATATACTAACTAATTGTCCTATGGAAAGCACTGAATAGACATGGAGGGAGCAATTACCCGTATTAAGAGAGGAGGCAAAATACAAAACATGCAACAAAAAAAATTCAGGTTTGTGCACATTCTGGAAGGGCCTAATTTAAAGATTCTACCCACAAAGGTCACATCTAAACATACTGATTTACTGATCATGAGTCTCTTCCTATTACTTGAGGACACAGATCTGAATGTAAGAGAGAAGGAGAGAGGAGAACTAAACCCTAAAAATTAATATGGCTAGAAATGCCATATTTTATGTAGTGAATTTACTGCACCAGCCATAAGGTTTGGCAACTCTATAGTAGTACTACTAATCCAGGCCCTTTCAGTTGTCACATGAGCTCTTGATCTTGGCGTCAGCCACCCTGCACATGCTCAGTGTGCTCTGGGCAGCTGTTAAGAAACTATTACAGGGGATGTCGCAAATCATCATGAAGAAAATGAGGTTCCATTGTCACAGGAACCGATACTACAGGGGTGATTATTAAATTCTGATGGTAATTGCCCTGGTAATTGCCATGTAGTAATAATCTGACATTTATATATTCTATATATACAGTATATTGTGAGCGAGTCCCTAAGCGCTCAGGTAAGTGACAACAGCACAGAGCATGGGCAGGGAATCAGCAGAAAAGAAAATGGGGAGCTACTGGGGCATCTTTGGGCACAGATTTTGCTGTTGATTCTTTGGGCTGGTACAGAAGCCCAAAAGCTTTACCATCCAAGATTAAGAGCAACTGTGACAACTAGCCTACTTCTTTAGTTAAGTACGGTAATTCTCCTTCAACCTCTCCTAAGCTGCCATTGTTACAGGCCCTCCATTTATTCTATAACTCCTTGTAAAAGCTACCAAGCCAAAAATAGTCACGTGGTTTCTCCACAGGCAAGGTATTGTGGTCATATAAACCTTTAGTATCAGTACTACTGGATATGGGAGCTTTACTGCATGGTACCTACTGTATATACCCAAATGCTTTGTGAGAATAAAAGCATCCACACATCTGCTTTTTGAATTCTGGTTGGTGAGTTGGTTTACTTTGGTTTTATCTCTTTCCACTGTGCCTTATGGAAAAACACCAAGTGTGGTGTGAGCATTTTTCATTGGAAATCATGAGGCTTCCAATAAAAGTTCCCTATAAGTTGTGCACTTGTGCAAAAGGAACAGATTATGAAATATGAGAAGTGGTAAACACGATGACTCAAATAATAAAGCCAAGCTGCTTTCCCCCATGGCATATCTGTGAATGTGAATAGTGGGAATGGAATGGCTAATGTAAGCAGCACAGGTTTCTTACCTGCCGGAGGGGTCACTGCCCTGGCTAAGGGCAAGGATTTTTCTAAGGGAGACCCCACGGGAGCCTTGATTTGCTCCGGCATAACTTGGGGCAGGAGTTTGCTAGCAGACACAGTGACACTGGAGGAAGAGTCAGACACCTATAAAATGTAAATCAGATATAACACTGGAACCCAGGAAATACACACACAAAAATATTATCATTTTTCCATCCAATAAACAAAACTAAAATGGAGAGGCTGGTTAATTATAGGTCAAACTAGGTGCCTGTACACGTAAGCAATGTTAGACCACATAGGAAGCCATTACCTGCTGGGTGGCATCTTCTTGCTTGGAATGAGCTCCTGCGATGCCAGCCTGACTGAGAGTAGTGATGCGGCTTGGCTGGCCCCTTAGGGTGACAGTGATGGTGGTTGGTGCCTTTAAACCTAACAATAAATCAACCAGCAGTTATATTTCTGCACACCACAAATATATTACATATATTCTCCCAAATACATATCATTGTGATACAGCATGTATGAAATGCCTTTACCTGCAGCTGGACTAGACAACTGTGCCAGGCCCGGCAGACTGCTGGCCAGCTTTGCTAAGCCCCCGTTGGTGAGTAGCTGATGGATAGCTGTAGGTTTTCCGCTAGCTGACGCCATAAGCGAGGAAGAGGCTGTCACCACAGGGATGGTGCGCAGAATGGTTCCTGTTCCAGTCGTCATGGTGGCCAAGCCCTGAAGGGGTCCTGGGGCTTTCACTGACAGGGTCTTTCACGTTGGAGTGAAAAAAGAAAAACTATATGAATAAATTCTAAAGCATGATGCTCAGGGTGGCACGTTGGGTTTTATTATTCTTATACACAGAACCTTTTGTGTAAAGAGGGAGATAATATAGTAATATAATAATCCACAGCACCTTAGTAGTTTTGTTTGTACAGTGCTGATGTTATAGATAGGCACCAAAACCAGTCCTAGCAAACAAACCTCTCATTGTTATATTTCTTTTGAGAAATATTGTGCACTTTGCACTATTGGACTTGTTGTTCCCTTAAAACAGCATTAAGAATTATAAATGTTTTTTCACATAGCTATGTCGCACAAAGCAAATAAGTGTGATTTGTGGCCCCTAATATGAATGGGGATAAAGAAATATCTTTCTGATTTATGCATGTGTCCCCTGGAATTATTGGGAAAACAAGCAATAATGTGATTTATGCATGTGTCCCATGGTATAAATGGGAAAATAAACATATAATTTATGTATTTCTCTCCTGGTATGAACAGGAAAATAAACACATATAAGATTTGTGATTGTGTCCCCTGAAATGAATGAGGAAATAAATATTGTAAGTGATTTGTGTATGTGTCCCCTGAAATGAATTATTATCTATAGTGACTGCTTTATGTGCCGCCATGATGCCTGAAAACACACTGAATTTACAGGAAAACAAAACCTGCCAGCCTGTTGCCAAAATAGTGTTGTTGTTATCAGTTGGAGAGCGATATATACACAAATGACTGGTTCTTGAAGCAAAGGCAGTGTAGTTACCTGTGTGTTGTTTCCAGAGGGTGCTGCAGTGCTGGATTTACCCCCTATGTCCTGGAGGCTGAAACTTAACCCCTGAAGGAGGCTGCTGGCTGAAGTTGCAGGGCCTGTGCCTGCAGAACAAACGATGCAGAGTTGGAACTGTGTATTTTGTCAAAGATGCTAAATATTTTCTCATGTGTTCTCTTCTCAAACTCATTTCCCATCATTATGGTCCATACAGTCTATATGATCCCATAAATACACCTCAGAATTATATATTATAGAAATGGGTGGGGTGTAAATAGTAGTGCTGTATGAAAGATAAGCCTTCTGAAAGTACTTTCTGCGGCTGGTGGGGCTGGGTTTGCTTAAGTTTTTCATAATGGCCATTTTACCCCACTTTTATTTTAATGGGGAATAGGATTTGCTAACAGCACTCTTATTTAATACTATATGGTGCATGGTGTGGAAAACAAAAGCTCTTTAAATGATTCTTTCCTCTAAATGACAATACCTGAATGTGTGTTCACCGTCTGACTCTGCAAGCCTGAGCCAATACTGGAAACTAAGCGGCTCTGGATTGTGTGAAATGCGCTGGGGGTAGAAGTGCTGGGGATGAGGGCAGAGGAAGTGGCGGGTTCAGCAACTAACCTGCAGAACAAAAAAGAAAAATAAGAAAAGAAAGACAACCAGCCCTGCAATCAACTGGCAAACCAATTTAAATATAGGCTATAAGGCATATGCTATACAGGTATGGGATACATCATCTGGAAACCTATTATCCAGAAAGCTCTAAATTACAGAAAGGCCATCTCCATTAGACTAAATTTTAAGCAAATAACATTTTTAAAAATAAAACAGTACCTTGTACTTCATCCCAACTAAGACAGAACAAAACAATTCTATTGGGTTTATTTAATGTTTAAATTATTTTTTTAATAGACTTAAGGAATAGTGATCCAAATTACAGAAATATCCCTTATCTGGAAAACCCCAGGGCCTGAGCATTCTGGATAATAGGTTCCATATCTGTAGTTGGAGTTACGTTAGCACAATTTCCTTCAGGGATGGTAATGGAGACACGAAATGCAGAAGCTGAAGCTTCGTGTCACTTGCCAGTTTATAGCAAAAGGAAATGGCTGGGCATTTGGTGTATTTAGCTGACACTAGGCCCTGCTTTATACTCTTGGGGATTTCCATACATTATAAATTAAACAATTTCCACAAAGCTGCAATCATAAGATGCAATTTGCATCTATATTACATACACAATATAATTCAGAGCATTTCTTTTTTTATATCTACACTAAGCAATAAGTAAGCATTCCAAGAAGAAGTTGTGTGCCTTTATATATCTATTTAAATGAACACTCCTCTTCTAGGGTTTTGTAGGAGCTTGCATTCTTCCTCAATATATTTTTATATAGCACTAGCCAGTTACAAAGAGCTTTACATTAACAAGGGTTACACATTCAAATTAGGATTGGAGGGCCCTATTTGCAATGGCTTACTGGACAAGAAGCAATGTAATATACTGCGCAACAAGTCCATCACATACACAGCAGCTTGGCAGAAGAGCCTGCAATACAGCTTCCCCAGACATTGCTGAGAAGCTTAGGAATCCAGTTGCAAGTAAAGGCTTTATTCTGTGTATTTGTTATATGAACCATATGAGGTAGGAAGGTATGAACCATCTTTACCATCATTCATCATACATTCTATCTGTCAGGGTGTATTAAGAACAGGCTTGGCCCACTCACAAATCATTCTGTGTGAAAATGTCACATACTTTTACTGGGTTAATTAAGGAACTTCACAGTGATATCAGAAGCACCTCATAACAGATTTGTTATTAAGTCTCGCCTTTAAAGGGATAGTTCCACGTTTTCAACTGGGAACTTGTCACTATGCCTATGTATATCCTCTTCTTTTCATCTTCTATACTGGAAATGTCCTTCCCTTTTAGTTCACCACTTACTAACCTGCTCTCCAACACGGCTTAAAGCAGAACAGCTTCATGAGTGACAGCATTCTGATAGGCTGTATTCAATAGCCCTCCTGCCTATCAGAACACCTGCCCACTGTGATGTAACCTGGGAAGCTGCTCTACTTCACGCCATGTTCAATAGCAAAGAGTAATTTGAGTAAATTAAGTAAGTTAGTAATCTGGGAGGAGGCAAGGCACATTCATTAGTAAAGAATAGCAACACTATGGTTTATATATAGAGTCACTATGCCTTTAATATTGAATCTACGGTTTAGTGAAAGATAATCCAGAAAAAATACTACTTAGAACTACTAGGTACATGATACATAGCTGAGGCTTCACAATTCATTTGAAGCAAGAGAACCAGGACATACTTGGGTGTGGTGAGGAGGCTGGTAAGCTCCTTGCTGCTGACAGTGGACTGACTGATTGTTCCAGGCATAGGCTTCAAGGCTGCACCAAAAGAAAGAAGTAATTCAAAAAGACAATAAGCATCACCTGCTTTGTTACTTGGCAGGCGAACAACCAAACAATCACAATTTGACCCCCCCCCCCCCACCCCCATTCATTCACACAAGGTGCAGGCAATTCACATAGGAAGGGAACGGACAATTTCAAGCATTGTCACCATGTATAACCCTTTTAAAGGAAACCCCTTATGTGACTTTCCAGCAACTAAATAACTGCAACACATTTTTATGGCTGAACCTTTATTTAGCAGCGATATCGGCTCATAGCAAAAGGGCCCTCAACAATCTTTGGTCCCATCTGCTCAAGGTTTTCAGTCTCTGCTTTTCTTCCTGAGGTTAAAGATTACCCAATAAGCTGGCTAGTGAGGTTTGCGTGTGGTAAATTGTAAAATAAGATAATTATATATTGCTGGCAGAAGAGCTATTGACCTAGGCTTTTTATGATTGTTTCCGGGACAGAAGGCCATTATGCTGTTTTTGACCAGCCTTATCTCGCAGGGTTGGGCTGCAAGCTGGTAAATTAATAAATGCAGAAGCACTTTAGACCTTACAGTTACTGCAAAATATCCTTATGGCATATTTATCTTTATAATACAATACTGAACTAGGCGGTCTCCACCTTAGATTTCCAGTAATAAGCGTATTACTTAATCATCATTTGCATCTTACAGTAGAACAAAATGAAAACAATATATTCATATTTACTTGCACCATTTCTCCATACAATGTATAATCTAATTGCAGTCTCAGTGTTAGTATGATGAAGGCCACACTAAGTAGGTTTTGAAAAGTCAAATGCTTGGTATGTTGAGAAAGTTAGTTAAACGACCAAGTTTAAGATGTAGAGAAATGAAAAATACTGACCATCCTGGGAGACTCCCCCTGTTGCCTCCCCATGGGATAAGATTGTGACTTTAATCTTGGCTCGCTTGGAGGGCTTTATTCCAGTGGAACTTCCAGGGCTGGGGGGCCTCTTTAGATGAACCCTATCTTCTTTCTCAGCAGCATCAGGAGATTCAGAGACTGGAACTGGAGATTATAATCAAAAGATATGTCAGAAAGTCAGTTTGGAAAAGACAAACAAGAAAAGGAGCAGGGATGTCAGACCCGTGACCCTCCAGCTATTGCTGGGCTACAAATTGAACCAGAATGGTAGATCACCATATAAACTGCCCAACCGGTCTTTTATTCCCCACGTTCAAACAACATGGTGTATATAAGGTCAGGGCCTTGGTCAGTCAATATATAATGAACAGCGAATAGAGATACAGGGTTTGAATATTGGGAGAAATGGTACTCACCAAAGACACAAGAAGGGGACCCTGTGGACAGAGATTTTCTCACCAACATGTTCTGTTTTAGGAATGCAGCAAACTGAGCTGAAAGCAAAAGTAACAAAAACTTTCAGTAAAAAAAGAATACCCTCTATATACTACAAACTCAGTTTATTGGACTTATGTTAATCTGGTGTAAATGCCCACTCTATCTTTTAGTATGTTATAGAACTGCCTATTCTTAGCAAGTTTTCAATTGGTCCACATTTTGTATTTGTTTTAGTTTTTAAATTATTTGGCTCTCTCTTCTTAATCTTTGCAGCAGTAAAAAAACTACAGCTTTGCAAGACTACAATTATATTTTTATAGTTTTTTTATTACTTGTCTTTCTATTTAGGCCCTCATCTTTATATTCCTGTCTTTTTCAAAACATTGCCTGGTTGCTAGGTTAAATTGTACCCTAGCAACCAGTATGCTTCTGATATTCCAAATTGGAGCTGCTCAACAAAAAGCTAAACAAATCAAAACTGCAAAATGTATTAAAATAGCACTCTCTCCATCATACTAAAAGTTAATTTAACCCCTTTTACTTTACTTACTTAAGGTTCAAAAAAAGCAAATGATGCTACACACACGTACTGTGTATATTGCAGCTTCAAGAGTTAAAGATTAGAGCGAGGGTGAGGGATTCATAAATCTCCTTGGCAGATGCTGGGACTGCAAGTCCAACACATTTTTACGACTTATGACATGCACCCTGGGGTGGGAATAAATGATTCCGCCTGCTAAAGGTGGGGAAACTATTTGTTTAGGAGCAGCTCATTTCAAGGTATATATGGTTTCCTTTCAACCTGAGGAATCATGTATGCCTACAGAGAAATAAATAATTATAGGAGGTGACTTATACACCTGTTTATTATAAATACCATAAATGTAATCTACTCTTGAATAGGGTAAATGATGCCCCTTGAAGATGGCTTTATTTTTCAAGAGAAATCACCAATGCTTTTAAACCTATTGCACCTATATAACAGACAAAATAAGATGAAAACATCTGCCTATTTTAATATAAAAAAAATAATTTAAAAAGCATTAAGGAAAAATTATTTGGATTTCATAATAATCACAAATAACTATCTCCCACAAAATGCACACTGTTTAAACAGCTACCTTTCTTAACTCTTTTGCCATCACTGTTTCGACATACAGATAAGCAAGTCCATTATGCAGAAAATGTATCTGTGCACAGAAAATCTGATTATCTCACTAGAACCAGGAACTTGGAAACATGAAGCAGACTTAAAGGAACAGTAACACAAAATTTTCACTATAAAAATATCAATTCTATATACTTTTATTAAGCTATGTAACCTTAAAAAAATTAAATATTGTAAGGGTTTTTTTAATAAATTACATTGCCACTGACTTACTGGGCCAAGTTCAAAAGGCGATATTTAGTGCATTCTTCAGAGTCCTTTTTAAAGTGATTAATGGGCACTAGTGATCTGGCACAGAGAGGGAAAGGAGAGGGATAGTAGACGGACCTTTTCTCCTCTTTTGATGCATCTGCGTGCCTGTTACGAGGAGCGCTGCCAGAGCCTGCACGGGGAAAGGGAGGGGGTGTAGGGGGAGTGGAACGGAAGCAGGCTACGAGACTTGGGAGAGATGTGCTGCCTGAGCTCAGTAAGTCTTTGGTAAAGTCATTTTTTTAAAAAAAACACATATACTATTGCAATCTTTCTATTGTATATTTGCTAATAAAAGTATTTAGAAAGGATATATTGAATGTAAACATTTTGTGTTACATTTCCTTTAAAAGAACAGTAACACCAAAAAATTAAAGTGTATAAAAGTAATTAAAATATAATGTACTGTTGCCCTGCACCGGTACAACTGGTGTGTTTGCCTCTGAAACACTACAATAGTTTATATAAACAAAGCTAATGTGTAGCCATGGGGGCAGCCATTCAAAGGAGGAAAGGCTTAGGTTACTTAGCAGGCAACAGATTAAACCCCATTATATTCTTCAGAGCTTGTTATCTGCTATGTAACCTGTGCCTTTTCTCCTATTTCCTAGCTTGAATGGCTGCCCCCATGGCTACACAGCAGCTTATTTAATATATAAACTATAGAACTGTTTCAGTAGCAAACACACCAGTTTTACCAGTGCAGAGCAACAGTACATTATATTTTAATTACTTTAAAACGTTTTTAATTTTTTGGTGTTACTGTTCCTTTAAGAAATAACAAAAACCATAGATTTTTTTGTGATGAAAATAAGCAGAAAGAATGTTTAGCATAAGCCCTATTTATTGGACTGGTTGAAAAAAAGGGCATACTGCCCCTAAAACGGGAAATTAAATAGATCCTTTTATGTTTTAAATGAATCAATTAGCTTCCTCAAAAACTTCAATGGCTTCTATTTCTTCTTGTACTAAAGGGGAAAAATCCAACACAAGTTCAATGAATAGAGCTTGTACAAATGCATCATTAGATAGAACGGTGTTGCAGGTTGCAATCAATGGCTTGCTGTAAATCAGAAAATCAGTGTTTGATTACACTGACCCCATCTGGATAAAGATTATAACTGCAAGTTATTCTCTCCTAATCACGTGAAACATAAAGCAATAGGTCTTGAACTGCTGCACCATTAATTTCTCATGCCCTTGGTTTCTTTGCTTTAGAGCAGTGATCCCCAACCAGTGGCTCGGGGGCAACATGTTGCTCCCCAACCCCTTGGATGTTGCTCTCAGTGCCCCCAAACCAGGTAGTTATTTTTGAATTCCTGACTTGGGGGCAAGTTTTGGTTGAATAAAAACAAGATTTCCTACCAAATAAAGCCCCCTGTAAGCGGATAGTGTGCATAGAGGCTGCCTAATAGCCAATCTTAGCCCTTATTTGGCTCCTCCATGAACTTTTATGGTGCTTGTGTTGCTCTCCAAGTCTTTTAACAGTTGACTGTGGCTCACGAGTAAAAAAAGGTTGGGGATCCCTGCTTTAGAGAATCTGGCATTCTCTCGCTCTCTACCAACCTTGTGTTTGCTTTTGGTTCACTGTTGCTCCAGGTCTCTGTATTTGGGTCTTTAGGGGTAATCCTGATTGCCCCTGTTTGTGGGTAGTGGGAGTAGTAGTTAATTTGGTCTTAGGGCTTGAGGCTGGGCTGCTGGACACACTGGAGAGATCCTAAAAAGACATTGAAAACTATGTATTTTACAGATCCATCATTCCTGTTACTAGAATACCACCATTATTTATTTATCCATGGCCATGCCTAAGCAGCTGTGTAGCTTTCTATTATGTTAGGCAAATGGATTGGACTTGGATCTATCCCTTGTGATTTCCCCGTTGCCCAGTGGGGGCCTTGGGTGAGTGCCTCCTGAGAAGGACACTAAGGGGCATATTAATAAAACTGTTTATTTACTTTTATGAAATGAAATGTAAATGTTGATATAAAGTAAATGCATTTGAAAAAAATATGTCATTTTACACTAACACCAAGATTCTCTTAAGGTATAAATTATGTTTGCAACAGCTTTAATTGGCTACACCAGAGACACTCAGGAATGTACACCAAATTTTACAACAAGAAGAATATTTGACCCCCATTATGGGCTAGCCTTGAAATATGGGACCTACTGGTTTAACAGCAGTACGCCAAACATTAACACAAATAGAGATGGAGTTTTTTGATGTTTGCCAAAGAAAGGGTGAACATTTAACCTCTATTCTGTCCTCACCTCAGAGCCAGAAGGAGAGGCAGGGAAACGTGATGCTGGGGATGTGGGCCTGCTGCTTCTTTCAGCTAAATCCAAAGAAAGGTCTCTGCGCAGAAATTCCCGTGGTTTCCTTTTCTTCTCAGCATCCAAGTCACGGGGATCCGAACCACTGTGGCCCTCAGCTCTAGTAAGAACCCCAGTCAGAAAGTCTGCAATCTCATCCTGAGATGGAAACGTTAGAATGTAAAGCACAGCAGACAGTAATTTGCAGAATGCAAGGTGCAAGTTGTAAGGGTGAGAGAATAAAGAGCAATTACAATCTTATTGGCCAAACAGAGCTTTCATTCTTGAATAAGGCAGAGTCCATACCAGAGTGCAAGGTAAAAGCCAAATACAGAGTACACTGGAAATATGTTATACCAATGATCTTGTAACACTAGAAAGCAACCTCCCCTGGCAGCTCCTCCCCTTTCCCCAAAAAATCAATTTAATACCTCTTATATTCACTTCTAGATAATTTAAACCTCGTGTTAGGATAAATATATTCCAAGAGGCAGTTTCACAAGATTTAGCTGGTAGACTCACTGGGAATATTACCCTCCGGGAAGTGCTTATTTCTATTACCTGGATGCATCTGTCCACCATACTTTGAGTCAGGCTCTCAGATTTCTTCTTAATTTTACTTATCCTGTGGTTGCAAAAAAAAAAAAAAAGGTTAACTTTAAAGGTACATTCTTGTCCCGACTTTAAAAGCCACAGGGCAACAGTACCAAACAGCTGCATAACAACAACATTATAAACCTTAACTTTTTTAGTGTCTACTTATGTAATTAAAGATTACAAAATTAAGATAGAGCTCAGGTCACAAACCTGCAGCCCATGATGAAAGATGCTTTGTATCACCCCAGATTTACCTTAGGTTGTCATCAGCTCCTCCAACTATGACCAGACTGTTATCAGCTCGCAATTTTTCTCGGAAGTCTTCCATTGCTTCTGGATGGCACTGCAAAGAGTTCTGGCCCACTACAAAAAGAACTGGGGTCTTCATATCAAGAAGAGGGTCATCAACATCCTAGGAAATGCAATGGATTGCACACATAATCAACGAATAGCATCACATCCACCTAATAAATACTGCCCATATATTTCAGCTCTGTAGTTTTGTCCAACAAATCCAATGCAACTGTGTGGCTAATAAGGGCAACTCATTGCCCAAGATCTCTCCACACAGTACTGCTCTTCTCAGTTAGTAACCAAGAATTCTAATTAGCCACATATGGACTTATTGTATATGTATCCTTAGACTCATTTCTGATGATGAACGAAGATGATGATTAAATTTGCAAAGGCATATTATTTGGTTAATTAGTGTAACTAAATGTAAGCACACAGCAGCAATGTACACAGGACAGATTACTCACCCCACGGGGCCCATCCACAGTGAGCAGTGGAAAGCCCAGACATACTACTGCTGTTACATACTCCATCAGGGATACCTAGAGCAAAGAAAATATGACTGTCATTCGGGGTACTTAATCCAAACAAAAATATCAAAGTTTGTGGCATCATGGGGTTATAAAAGTTAGAACTTAAAGGCTCTGTCATTCAGTTGATAGTGAACTATATTTTTACATCATCCATGGCACATCACAGCCCCTGGTAATCAACCAAGTTCACAGAGTGGTCCATAAGCACATTAGGAATAAGTGGTATAGGTTTTTAATGGACCCCAAAATAGCATCTGAGATTCTAAGCACACAATAAGGTGTATATCCTGACATTGTTCTAGAATTCAGTTGTTCCGTTCCATGCCTTGCTGTGTGCTTAGAATCTTAGATGCTGGTTTGGGGGTCTATCAAACAGTAAACATATACTGCTTGTTCCTAAGGTGCTTATGGGCAAGTTTATGGACCTATTTGATTAGCAGGGGCTGAAATTAAACTGATATTGAGTAATAGTTTAAGTTGGCTGGAAAAAGTCCAGTCATTGCTATTGACATTTTCAGTGCCAGATTCCTGGCTGCAGCCAGGTATATAGAGATCAATGCCTTTTCAATGGTTGCATGCTGCCTCCACATGGATGAAGGTAGCATCTCTAAGGCCAGTAGCCCATTATTTGCAGCAATCAAACAATAAACACTGTTTATAGGACAGATGCGTGAAATTTTGCAATGAACAAAAATATATAGTTACAAATACTAAGGGAGTTAGGTGATCCCAGCCCCTTAAAGTTTGCAATCTACTCTACTGCACGTACACAACATGTTTTACAATTTATAGCATGTTTGGTTACTTACGTGGCACGCAATGAGTGCTCCAGTGTTCCATCCCAGAAGAATGACCGGTTTGTGAGGAAAGTGATTATGAATCTGAAATGCAGAGCATTGTGTTTATCAACACAATCTAATAAAGATCAGTGGCCTAACGGCCTGAAAGCTCTTGTGCAATGTAGCCCAATTATCTTGTTGAGTGTTTTTTTTTTTTTTAATAAAAATATTCTTAAATATTGTGCTGTATTACATTTACAAATGTCATCTATTTAACATGTAGCGCAGACGATGTGTTAAAAATTTCCCCCCTCCCTCACTCAATCTGCTTGGCATTTTCTTGTATTTCCTACAAATTCCATTCATTAGCTGCCCCAGTCTTCTTACTTTTTTTATTGTAAAAAAAAAACTTAAGACTTAAAAATAAAAATAAGTATAAAAACTTCCAAAAGGGAGCAGTGTCCTCCTCCAACAAAGGACACTAAGAGAACTGGTTAAGGACAGCCTCCTGAAGGGAGTGTAGCCTGCTAGGGACAGCCGGACCAACCCCCTAGGAGAGCTGTAAAAACCCTTGTTCTTTTAAGTGTCCTCTCCTCCCAGAAGGTAGTACTCCAGTGCCTGTAACCCCCTGAAATGAATAAGAAAAAAAACACTTAAGGTTCTTTTGCCCTGGTACCTCAATGACTTTTGCCCGCAAAGCACCAATCATGTGTTCCAAACACTGCACGGTGGTGACACCAGAGCTGGTATTGTTTATTAGTTGAGCCCCAACCGGAATGACCTTTAAAACAAAAAGGAAACAAGAGTACTAATAAAATTAAAAATGATTAAAGCCATTTATGGCAGGCCATAACATGAACTGGACAGATGTTAGAGAATATGCATTATTTTTTTTTTTTACAGTAACAGGGCAGCATGAAGAGTTTGTGCTCTTCTCTTCTTTATTGTGCCACAAATAGTTACATTCCACACAGAGTTATTTAGATATAGTGGGTACATGAGATTTACATTATAATGCATTTTATAATCTATTTTCATGACCAAATAATAGTCATTTTTAATTAATTTATGCAATATTCATGCCCACAGGCCTTGTGCACAAAGGAAGAACAGGTTGGAAGTGATGTAAGAAAGTACCCATACCTTGGCTAAGCATGAAAGCTGAGACTGCCAGAATCGCTGCCGTCTTGAGGTTGGGAATACAGAGCTGGCTGGTGTTGAGGGAGCAATGAGAATAAGAGGAGTACCGGGCAGCTTGCTCTGGAAAAATGAACAGTTTGTACTGTGATACAGAAGCCAACACAAATGGAATGTTGATTTACAGTTATTGTACCTAGTGAACATACCGGCCTATTATGAGACAAGACTCCCACTGCTGGATCCCAGGGCCTCTTCAGTAGCAAAGACAGTGCTTCTGCTCCGGCACCACCTGCCTTCAGACTGGACGCCAGCAACATGCGGTCAATGAGAGATGGGATCTGCATAGAGAAAAAGTCACGGGGGGAACAGGTCAACCACCATCATCATTGTTAAGTGTGAAAACACACCAAGCATCATGACTTATGTACATTCAAATGCCTTCAAGCTGCATACTTTGCATAAAGAAACATGCAAACACCCCTTACCACCCAGGTTGCCTACCTTTCCCTTCAGAGTCTGCAGTGCATCCAGGTATGCAGCTAACAGGGGCAGGTTGAGTGTCTCTACTAGTGTGGTATGCAACCACTGCACCAACTTTGCGTCCCAGCTGACAGATGCCAAAGCTTGGCGTACACGACGTGCACATTTATCCACTGCAATCCGACGAAGCACAGGCTCGTTGATAGCCTATGGCAAGCAATGTGACAATTACACATCACTGAATAAATCTTAATAGTACAGATACAAGCACAGCTGAAACGTTCCCAGAAGAATGCTGTCTGTCTACTAATTCTTAAACTTTTAGGCAATTCACAGAATTTTGTCTCTACATTGACACTACTATAGTTTATATAAACAAAGCTTCTACATAACCATGGTGGTAGCTATTCAAACGGAAACAGGGCACAAGTTACATAGCAAGTAACAGATAAGCTCTGCAAAACATGATTGTATTCCTCAGAGCTTACCATTATCTGCTGTGTAACCTGTGCCTTTTCTCCAGTTTGAATGGCTGCCCCTAGGGCTAGACAGCAGCTCTTTAAATAAACTATAGTAATTTTTCTGGGGCAAACACACTTTCTGTAGCAAAAGGCAGACTGTCTGTTATAATATAAAACATCCTAGGGAAATTAGCCACAGATTGCTAATACTTTTCCCCAGAAAAACGTGTGCACAACTTCATATATACTAAACTAGAGTATGGTTACATCTGTATAAGTTTTTAAAGAATTTTAAAACAAACAGAACCATCACTCACCCCTTCATTAGCAAGCCGTGCTAGGCGGTCAGACTGCAGGGCTTTTAAAATCTTGTTAAAAAGTTTATTCTGTGCAGCAGTCCATCCTGACCTGAAATAGAAAAATACTGAATATCATATTACATTCCCCCCAGTAAAAACCACATGGCTCATCAGAACATTTCATGTAGTGAGATTGTCACAGATGAGCAAATTGAGGAAAAATGTTACAACCCAATAATCAGATAGGGCTCAGAAATACCAGTAGGCTTATGAGAATTTAGTCTATGCCTCAGTGGAAATATTTTGCCAAACTACATCATGGTAAGCAGTCACAGCAGCCACACAGATGGGGGTGCCACACAAAGAACTTCTGATAAGTCTATACAGTCTGGTGGTCTGGGTTATAGTACTAATAAAAGCAAACCTTGATGCTACTGCATACAATGGTGTTTTTATTAACTGCAAGATTCCTAATTTATGGCAACAGTTTGGGAAATGTTCTTTCCTGTTGCACAAGATAATGTCCCCATGCACAAAGAGGGCCCTCATAACCTAATATCAGTGCTAGCTTCATTAATGCTCTTATGGTCAAATAACATATCAAACATCTAGTGGAAAGCAAAATAAGGCCCAGCTTCACATAAGTGCCCATGATTCGTATATGAGTGAAGTTTACATGCAGGAACATATCCTGCCACAGGCAATACTGAGAATTGCCTCTCCTAAAACACACGTAGAGACAATTGTCAGTAAATGATCAGCAGTTATAAGCCTAATGGTAATTTCAAACCCAAATGGGCCTGCGTTCTATTATGCAACGCACAAGGAAATATTGTATGGAGGAAAAAAGAAATAAAAAGGATCACATAGTTGCAGTTCCTTTGATAGTTACAGCTGCTTCTGGAGAAACAAACATTACCAAATAGCTATCAGATTCCAGGCAGTGGGACAGCACAGCAACAATGGCTGCCAGATTAGCGCCTGCCAAATCAAGAGCATGAATTAAGTTCCAAAACATTTACCAACAGAAAGAGAAGGATGAGAGCAGAAGTTAAAGTTTACTTTATCTCAGATTTTCCTAAACATTTAGCCAGCTGACCTGTTGAGGTGTTCTTCCCAGTCATCAGGTGGAGGTGGAGCTTCTGTGTCAGTTCGCACAAAAATCACATGACGCTCACACTCATTCATAACATTTCTTGCCTTGTGGTTGTCATACAGTGGCATAGGTGTGGGTGTCACAGATTCAACATCAATAGGGACATCGGTTTCACTGAAGAAATAAAGCAAATTGCATGACCACAAAAACATGGAGCAAGACACAAAACTACAAACTGACTGATGAAAAACATATATATATCATTTTTTTTTTTTTGCTACAAATAGTAATCTAGAAATGACTTATGTTGCAGGACAAATGCCACCTAAAATTTTTCACAGTTAAAGAAAATGAGATTCTAAGCAACTGTCTAATATACATTAAATAAAAATGTTCAATGGGACAAGTTATTTGCATATTTGTCTCTTACTGCACTGTTGTTTCTGTCTTGAATTAATGTAGCAGAAGCCAGATCTGCTCCAGCCAAGACCATTTCATACAATGCCATGCATGCTTCTTCCCTGCTCTGTTAAACTGCTACAGTTATTAGATTTATATATATATATATATATATAAATGATATATATTTATTATCCACAAAGCATGGGACCTGGGGTTTTCCTAGAATGCCCATACCTTAAGTCTGCTAAAAATCATTTAAACATTAAATTAACCCAATAGGTTTAGTTTAGCTTAGTTACCATCAAGCGCAAGCTACGGTTTCATTATTACAGAGAAAAAGGGTATCATTTTCAGAAATTATTTTTTATGATTATTTGCTTATTATAGAGTATATGGAAGATAGCCTTATAGCAATTAAGAGCTTTCTTGAGGAGAGGTTTTTGGATAAGGGATCCCATTTTTATAGCTTCTGCTACACAGTTTCAAGTCTGCAACATAACATAAGATATTAAGACACCTTTTTGCATTTTATTAACTGGGAGGTGCCTAAAATGCCTTCCCTCAATGAAAAGGGTTTTCTTTATTCTTTAATTACATAAATGGGCTCTGACTAAGGCCCAAAAAACCCTGAATGGCATAATAAATAGTGATTTTCTAAGGCAGTGGATGCCCAACCAGCGGCTCATGAAAAACATGTTGCTCCCAGTGGCCTTAAAAAGTAGGTGAATATTTTTACATTTCTGGTTTGGAGAAGTACAAAGACACAGTTTTACCCCAAGCAGAGCCTCCTGCAGGCCAGCAGTCCACATGGGGCTACCAAATAACCAATGACTGTCCTTATTTGGCATCCCCAAAGAACTTTTTTCATATCTCTGTGGCTCACCAACAGTCTTACAGAAGCCCCACTGGCATCTGCCAGGATCTACGGATTGTCAGTCTGATCTGTACAATACCCAGACCAAGCAAGTCAGTAACCCAAGCAAAAAATGAATGAACTTACACCACACTTTCTTGCTGTCTCCTAGGAGTAATGAAGAGGGTGCGGGTTGGCCGTGCATTGCTGGCATCAGGGTGTGCACTCCATGGTTTGGCATAGCTGTGATCCAAAAATACCAGATCTAGTTCCCTTTCATGCACTGACAGTTGGAAAAGCAGAGATGTACCCATCCTTCGAGCAGAAGACTGCAGGTCTCGCTCACTCCCTCTATGAGACATACTGCCCAGGCCACAAGGACACGGCCCAGAGGCTCAGATTTGCTTTATCTGTGGGAACAGAAAGAGGGACATGATGTGTTACAAAATTGATTGATTTTAGACTATCAGCATAAATACCATAAAAAAACTTTCAGACAGCTGAATTGTAAACAGGATATACTTTCTTCTGTAAGACTAAAAACATGCAGTCAACACTTGAGTTTATTACTATTATTATCTTCATCACGAATGTGCATCTTTAAACAGCAACTAGATCTAAAAAAGCCTGAAGGTTGCAATGCTTTGTATAAGACCATTTCTGCTGTATATGCATACTCCCATGTATATCTCCACCAACACTAGCCTATTTATTATATCCACAATCTGTGGGTTCTGGCAAATGCCAGAGGGGCTGCTGTAAGATGCCATAGACAGTCACTATTTATTGGGCTGGTGAGGGGCTTTTTGGGCCTCTGTGTACTTGAAATACCAGGGCCTGTTTTGGGTCCTAGCCCAGACCTGTGTTACAGGGACCTTAGAGGACCCATTTCCCCCAAAAAATAGCCTGAAGCA
Source organism: Xenopus tropicalis (assembly GCF_000004195.4). Lineage (NCBI taxonomy): Eukaryota > Metazoa > Chordata > Amphibia > Anura > Pipidae > Xenopus > Xenopus tropicalis. The sequence continues at coordinate 125,205,498 of NC_030679.2, forward strand.
TGTCATGTGCTTCTGGCACTTAACTTCACCCATCCAATTTGTAGCTTTTCTAGATAAATATACATTTCCCAATTATATTTTAACGTGTTAAAACAAGAAGGTGCGATTAAACCTTTGTCTCAAACATACAGAAAACCCCACCTGTAAAAGCCCTTACACAAATACACACACAACTCTTAATCCTTCAGTACAATAAACAAAATTGTTATTAAAGGGATGGTAGCAAACAAGCTGGTGTTAATAAAACACAGGAAGATTAAAAGAAGAGGACCTGAATAGAAAGACAATAATAAATAATACAACTGTAGACAAAACAGGACCCCAATGAAAGCTAGACAATGTCAGAAGAGGAAAACCTGTGACACAGGATTGGTGATTTCGTCCCCCTTATCCTACACCACACGCATGCATACAGTGAGCCAACTGGGGCACACACTCATAATGAGCACGTGTGCCCCAATGTATCCACCCATACTGGGAGCTCCCTCCGGGGCAGACGGCATATTGCTCAACAAAGAACTGACTGCAAGCTCTACCAGACAGCACCACCAGTGAAGGTAGAAACTTTACTATGATAAATGCCCTTTAATTTAAAGGTAAACTACTTACCCCTTCACATCAGCTTGAACATGAATACTGACAAAGTTGTGTTGATAAATACGTAAGATAATATTTAAATATTTGTACAATCAGAAAAAAAATTCTTATGGTCTTCCCTGCTAACTATACACATTAAGATCTGGACTTTTGCCAAACGATTCTATTGTTGCCCAATTTGACCACCTACGTTCTGGGCCAAATTGGGCTGATCCAATTGTTTAGTCTCTGGGCTAATGAATGGATCATAATAGGTGCCTATAGTGTCAGGAGAAGACCGCATGAACACACCAATGCCAGCCCCTGCCTGCCAATATTTTCAAACCTGCTTGATAAGTATCTGCCCAATTTTCATCAGGTAATCAGCCAGGGTGGGCCCATAAACAGGCAGGTAAGATGCTTAAAGGAACAGTAACATCAAAAAATTTAAGTGTTTTAAAGGAGAAGGAAAGGCTAAGTCACTTGGGGGTGCCAAAATGTTAGGCACCCCCAAGTGACTTAGAGCGCCTACCTTGTACCCCAGGCTGGTGCCCCTGTACGGAGGGAACAGCACCAGCCCGGGGCACCTGTAGACACCGCTTCCTCCTTCCTTTGCGCGCTGCCGGCGAAATCCGCCGGCCGGCGCATGCGCAGTAGAGTGAAAAGCCGACTTTAATGTTTAAGTTCGGCTTTTCACTCTACTGCGCATGCGCGCGCAGCGAGGAGGAAGGAGGAAGCGCCGGCAGCTACCCCGGGCTGGTGCTGTTCTCTCCGTACAGGGGCACCAGCCCGGGGTACAAGGTAGGCGTTCTAAGTCACTTGGGGGTGCCTAACATTTTGGCACCCCCAAGTGACTTAGCCTTTCCTTCTCCTTTAAAGTAATTAAAATATAATGTACTGCTGCCCAGCAAAAAAATGGTGTTTTTTGCTACAGAAAAGCTACTATATAAATAAGCTGCTGTGTAGCCATGGGGGCAGCCATTCAAGCTGGAAAAAAGGAGAAAAGGCACAGGTTACATAGCAGATAACTAGTAGATAAGCCCCATATAATGAGGGTTTATCTGTTATCTGCTAAGTAACCTGTGCCTTTTCTCCTTTGAATGGCTGCCCCCATGGCTACACAGCAGCTTACTTATATAAACTATAGTAGTCTTTCTGAGGCAAACACACCAGTTGTAGCAATGCAGGGCAACAGTACATTATATTGTAATTACTTTTATACACTTTCATTTTTTGGTGTTACTGTTCCTTTAAGGGCAAGGACACACAGAGCTACTCAGTAGCAGTTACTTGTTACAGCTACTAATCACCAAAAAAATACCCTGTAAAAGATCAGCACTGTCTAGTTCTGTAGCCATGACAAGTAGCTGCTACTAGTAGCCGTGTGTCTTCACCCTAAATCTGCCCATGTCATGACGTGATGTCAGAAAATGAGGCAACAATACAATGGGAAAATACAAACCTACTAATTAAGCTCCCTCTTACATTATGAATATGACAGAAAGTGTCACTGGGGACAAATGTGCACTGAGGGGGCCCCAGGATGGTTGGGCAACCAACATGCAGGGCAAAATGTCATGGAGTTCATAGGCAATGCAACACTCTGCATCAGCACAGCTATCATTACTAACATGGATGTATAAGGTGGCAAGCTCTGTACAACAGCAGAGTGAATACACCATACATTCAAACACAGGAGGTAAAGAGGGCCCTGATCCTGAGAGCTAACTATCTATAGGAGATGCAGAGAGCTGCAGATAAACAAAAGGCGGAAGGCTACAACTTGTACATCCCTGATGTGTACAGGACACACATCTATTATATGATTACTTGTTTCCACGGTGACGCCCCTAAAATTGTGAGGGGCCGAGGCGTATGCTCTCCGCACCCTAAGCCCTGTGCGAGCTGAAGTACGGCTGTGTAACATACATGCATACCGCCCAACAGTGCCGCTTCACACAACCCGCAGCCCGGATCGCTGCTAAAACGCTCCGCACCTCAGCCTCTGCCGAACAGCGAATCCCGACATCTCAAGTCTCATCTCGCGAGACGTCACGAACTCACGTAATAACGCAGTGACGCGTACGTAGGAGCCTTGCGTGAGAGAGTGCCGCAATACGTAGGAGCCTTGCGTGAGTGAGTGACGCGAATGGGTGGAGCGCTTCAGTGTACAAGTTAGTAAGAGGTGGTAGCCATTTAGGGTCAGCTGCTGTTGACTGTGAGGGTTGTATCTTTGCTTGCGGCCTCGGTTTTTGTAAAGGAACATGAAAAAGACTTTTCGAGTTGGTTGTCTTGTTTGACGGCAGGCGATAGCGCCTCTGTTCCTGAAATGTAGCTGCGACTATGCAGTTGTGTCTCAGCCCACTGTTGAAGGGGTCGTTGACCTTTGAGTTAACTATGGATCGGAGAGTCATATTCACACAATGTACAATTGGTCTTCATTTTTTATTATTTGTAGTTTTTAAGTTATTTCATTTTCAGTTCAGGAGCTCACCAGTTTGGAATTGTAAGCAGTTATTTGGTTGCTAGGGTCCATGTTAACGTAGCAACCAGGGGGTGGTTTGGATGAGAGACTGATATATGAATAGGAGAGGCTGCCGGGGTCAGTGTCCTCTATTTGAAAGCTGCAAAGGCAAATATATTAAAAACTATTACAAATAAATAACGAAGACCAACGAAAAGTTACTTAGAATAGGTGATTATATAACATGCTAAAAGTTAACCACCCCTTTAATTGTGTTGGGGAACAAAAATCCGACTTTGTTTTATTCTTGATGAGTGTGGGTAATAGCCCAATAACTACTGCTGCTGGAGCAGCTGTGCCCAACATTGTATCAAGTCATATATATCTGCACAAGAAGGTTATCACTTTTTCTAGTTGTTTGCAGTCTCTGCACTCAATGTTTAACGAAAAGTAAAATTAATTTTGTTATCTGCAGAAAGTACTGACTTGTGACTGGAAACAAAAAGTTTTTTTTTCCTAGTTGTGAATGATACAACCCTCAGCCTCTTGCTCATGGTGCCTTTGGACCAAGCCCCAACTGGGAACTACACTTTTGTCCTGGTTGCCAACAATATCTGCTGCAACCAGCACATCTGATCCCTATTTGGCTAAAAAGGAAACATATTTGTGAAAAAATATATACTACAGTATATAGTATATTTAAATACTTATTTACAGTGGGACTTCTGCTCAGCACATGGCCTAGGTTGGTCAGGGCATTAAGAGATTCCCAGATTTCATTCCATTGATCTCTTTCATGGGGGAATGCTTTGTAAATATATCTGATAAATAATGGTATTCTAAGGCAGTGATCCCCAACCATTCGCTCGGGGGCAACATGTTGCTCACCAACCCCTTGGATGTTGCTCTCAGTGCCCCCAAACCAGGGAGTTATTTTTGAATTCCTGACTTGGGGGCAAGTTTCGGTTAAATAAAAACAAGATTCACTAGCAAATAAAGCCCCCTGTAAGCTGATAGTGTGCATAGAGGCCCCTAATAGCCAATTACAGCCCTTATTTGGCACCTCCGTGAACTTTTATGGTGCTTGTGTTGCACTCCAAGTCTTTTTACATTTGACTGTGGCTCATAAATAAGAAAGTTTGGGGATCCCTGTTCTAAGGCATTGGTCCCCAACTCAGGAAATTACCCCACTAGCACTGGCCAAAGAAGCAGGTAGTGCTACAAGTCATAAAAGTGTAATATAGTAAATTAAGTTTGAAAAAAGACACACATCTATTGAGTTCAACCGTTTATGTCTAAGTGAGACCCGCCTAATTGCTAGTTGACCCAGGCAAACCCTAATTGAAGCCTCTCCAATTTGCCTCGGAAGGGGAAAATTCCTTCTTGACTCTAAGATGGCAATCGGACCAGTCCCTGGATCAACTTGTACTATGAACTATCTTCCGTAAACCTGTATTTCCTCAATTGCTAAAAAGCCTTCCAGCCCCTTCTTGAAGCTATCTAATGTATTTGCCAGTATGACTGATCCAGGGAGGGAATTCCACAATTTCCCAGCTTGTACTGTAAGAAACCCTTTCTGAAAGCTGAATCTCTTTTTTTTTTTTTCTAATCTCCGAGGGTGCCGTCATGTATGCTGGAAGGACCTACTGGTATAAAGCATTTCAGAGATTATTATATGATCCCCATTTATATTTATACATAGTTTTCATATCTCCCCTTAAGCGCCTCTTCTCCAGTGTAAACAACCCCAACTTGGCCAGTCCTTTTTCATAACTAAGATTTTCCATGCCCTTTACCAGCTTAGTTGCCTTTCTCTCCTAGTATCAACAATATTCTTTTTGAGCTCTGGAGACCAAAACTGCACGGTATATTCTAAATGGGGCCTTACGAGTGCTTTGTAAACCAAAATAATTTCCCTCTCCTGTGAATAAATGACACTTTTATTACAGCTAAAACATTGTTTGTCCTTGCAGCTGCTGACTGGCATTGCCTCAGATTGCATCAACATGGCAGTTAGCAATGATCTGCCTATTTATAAAGTAATACCCCAGACAAAACACTGTAGCAGATTTATTTTAATACCTATCTGTAAATGGACTAGGTGTTATTTTCTCTTTAAAGGAGACATATTGCTTGGAAATGAATGTGCCAGTGCATTATACTCTTCTAAATATAAAAGGAATGTACTTTAATAAGTACCGTTTGAGGCTGATTTATTGAACATTTCACTAAAAACCCCACCAATCTGTTCCACTTCCTGCTGCCTACTTTCCCAGGATATGCAGCACAATCGGCAGCTAGGCAGACTTGATAGGGAACTGAAGCCTGTCTTTGCTTGTGTGACTACAGGGCTGTGATTAGCTATCCCGCATCTTACCATGATTATTGCAATAAGAACTAAACATTTGAATAAGGAACACGATAAATCAATGCACAAGGTAAATGTCCTATAACCCAGAGCCCTCGTCTCATTCTAACTGAGATAAACCAGTTATTGCTGCAAAATGTGGCTCTACAACATATTAGTGTGTGAGAAAGAAACACTTATGCAAACAGCAGATTAAAAAAAAAAAAATCCAGACAGCTTCATGTTCAAACTTTTCATCCAAATGAAATCTGTTCAACTTCTAGTTGACACAGAGGAAGTGAACAAAACTCAACATGGCAATCAGATCAGTCCATAGATCCAAACAATATCAGTGTTCCTTATATGGTCCCCTTATATAGTTATAATACACAAGAGCCATAAATATTATGTCAATTATTTCCTTAGAAATGGTGTTTAGTGATGTCATCAATTATAATTGGTGCTTTGTGATGTCATTTGTCACAGTACTCACTGCAATTTGTGCGTTACAGGTATGGGATCCGTTATCCGGAAAGCCGTTATCCAGAAAGATACGAATTACGGAAAGCCTGTCCCCCATAGACTCCATTTTAATCAAATAATTAAGATTTTTAAAATGTATTTCCTTTTTCTCTGTAATAATAAAACGGGACATTGTATTTGATCCCAGATAAGATATAATTAACCCTTATTGGATGCAAAACAATCCTATTGGGTTTAATGTTTTATTGTTTTTTTAGTAGACTTAAGGTATGGAGATCCAAATTACGGAAAGACCCCTTATCCAGAATACCCTTGGTCCCGAGCATTGTGGATAATGGGTCCTATACCTGTATAATAATCAATGTAACCCCACTTGTAAAACATAAGGATTTAAGTCACCTTGTAGTTCTATAACCTGTATACAAGCACTTTGCCTTCTGCCTCTTGCCTTTGTATGATTGTGGAACTCCTTTATCTAATATCTTTTTATTTTACAATAGGAGGTACATTATTCCCTAGATTATATCCCCCTTAAACACCTCTTCCCTGGTGTAGATAATCCCAATTAGGCCAGCCTTTTCTCATAACCTTCCATTTCCCCATATCAGCTTAGTAGCTCATCTTTTGGCCATAATGCTTCAAACTCTCCTGCGCCCAGCATTGGAGCTAGTGTCCCCATGGTTCTGCTATGAGAGAAAGGCCACAAGAGGAATATACATCATGCCACACTGGTCCTGTAAATGTGTAAAATGCAAAACATATCTTGGCGGTTTCATTCTACGCGTTTTTTTTTCGTTATAGAAATAATTATTTATTGACATACACTGAAACAACAGAAGAAAAAAGGCTGAACATAAAGGATCTTTTCCCCACATTCATCATTGTATTCCTTTGCTGAACCAAAACAAATCTATATATTGTATTCTTTGTTTTCTATAGTGTTGTTTCACTGAAGGGGAAACATGTATTTCAAAAATAAGAGGACTATTTGCTATGTGTTCTATAGGAGGTGCAAACGGCCCTAGGCCTTGCAGAACAGACGTTATATGAGTTGGAAGCTGTATGTAGGGCAGAACAGTAATGCTAATTAAGAGTTGTGGGCCCTATTAGTCCTGTCTTATGGATTAGAGATCATCTATACAAAAGTAACCCCGATAAATTATATTGTGCATCTCTGTAATGAGATGCACAACATTTACCTGAGTCCTGCACAGGTCCAATTTCTGAAATGGCCCCCAGTTACCAAGAAATGACATCATTACATGTCTCAGGGGGGCAAAGCATAAAAAGGAATATAGGGGTATATTTTGCTTGTAGGAAGATACACAACCTGCACCCACTAGGTTGTATGTAAATAACCCACTTTTCTGTGGGGTACGCAACCCCATGCAGGGCTCACGCCGGTAACATAGTATATCTAGAGACTTAAGGCAGCTGAGGTTTTCTTTCTGATAAGCAGTTTGTTTTCTGTTTTAACAAAAATAATCACACGTACATAAACAGGACTAAAACATTTTTCCCAGCAGCTTCTATAGAAATGGCCAATTGAATTAATGCTCAAAAGGCTACAGCGTATCTCAGTCTTTGAATCTATAGGGTAATCCAGAAACACTGGATTCTATGCTCTATTCATTAAAAAGACAATGTTGCTCCTTTAAATGGGTTAAAAAATTGCATTTTATATAGCACTTCCCAATGGATTGCCCATTTCCAGAAGATGTTTCGCTGAAAGCTTGTGCCACTTCACAAAGGTGGCTTTTTCTATTTTGAGCAAATTAGGCAGAGGTATGAACTGTTCCATATTATATATTTTGATGCAGTTCTCAATGTACTGCTAACCTTTGATGTGGGCAGTTTCATTATCTAACTACAAGTTATTCGTAACCAAGGCCTACTACAAGTGTAGACTATTAAAGCTGTATTTGAGTGACTTGTACATGTGTGTATATATATATATATAAATATAAATAAAGCATTCATCTGAGCTCAAAAAAAGGATTGATACAATTAACATCAGGCCTACAAGGAATATTTTAAACTCAAGTCAGCTATACCCGGCCCAACCCAGTACATATGCAACCATTCGACCCATGGAATGGACAGACAGGTACTCTATGAGGGGACATGCACATTTACTAACCCACGAACAGGCCGAATGCGTCCGATTGCGTTTTTTTCGTAATGATCGGTATTTTGCGATTTTTCGGAAAATTGTCGCAACTTTTTCGTAGCCATTCCGAAAGTTGCGCAAAATCTGGCGATTTTTTTTCGTAGCATTAAAACTTGCGCAAAAAATCGCGCCTTTTTCGTAGCCATTCCGAAAGTTGCGCAAAATGTTGCGATTTTTTCGTAGCGTTAAAAAGTCGCGACTTTTTCGCAGCTTTCGCGCCGAGTACGAAACATTCGGATTAATTCAAGCTTCAGTATGGTGACTTTCCTTGGGCCAGGTTGGAGCTGCAGAGTGCCATTGAGCCCTATGGGAGACTTTCCTTGGGCCGGGTTGGAGCTGCAGAGTGCCATTGAGCCCTATGGGAGACTTTCCTTGGGCCAGTTTGGAGCTGCAGAGTGCCATTGAGCCCTATGGGAGACTTTCCTTGGGCCGGGTTGGAGCTGCAGAGTGCCATTGAGCCCTATGG